>NC_088386.1:15525357-15838750 GCF_037993035.2 Macaca fascicularis
ATGTATCCTGTGATAAAATTATAAAACACCATAAAATCAGATATTACAGGTAAGAGTATAAAATTGGAACCATATATTCAAGAGTATCTTTATATATAAAGTAGTACAAAAAATAAATATGTATATATAAAGTATTGCAATAGAAAAGAAAATGTAATATATGAAATTATTATTCCATACTAACATATTAGCAAACCTTGGAGAAGACTTGGGTCTCCTGATTTCTAATTGCGTTTTCTTTCTACTGCAAGGTATTGAATTCTTATGCAATTTCTCCCTTAGAACTCTAAAGTGTCTTTTTATTCATTTAAGTGTACATAGTGTCAGTATATCATTTGATTACTTACCTTGTGTTATTAAACTCTGACTGCATATGAATAATTGCAATGAGAAGACTGATAAGTTCATCTCCATTTACAAATGTCTGTCAGTTTCATGTTTATGATCCTAAACTTATTAAGCCATGAGCACAAAAGAGAGTGATGTAAGGGAATAGTCCAAACTACCAGAGTCAGATTAAACATGGACACATGACTCAGAACTATTCTGACCATGGATATACAGTCACAATTTTTCTTTCTCTATTAAAAACCATAATGCTTGCCCAGTGTGTTTTGTGAAAGAAGGCACTGTGGGCCACTTGTATATTAATAGGTCTAATTGCCTAAGATTTCTTTGCAGACTAATGAATTGTATTTGGTGGGAGGCATGGCAGTAAGAGGACTGAGAGCGCAGCAGCATTGTTGAACTTTATTTTAAACTGTAAGGACCCTGTAAAATCATATACTTTTCATGTTGACTTATCTTTTCCAATGTCTCTTCATTTTGAGCAAGGACAAAACAGAAAAATATCTGGAAAATTTACGCAGGGTTGTTCATGAAAGAAATACCACATTCCTAAATCCAGTTACCTTCTTTACTCTTCATTGAAAATAAGCATCACCAAAATTACTTGAAGCTCTCTGTACTCACCACAGAAAGGGGTCTTCTTGTAATGGTGTATTTTGTGCGTACTTACTAACATTACCCTTTACAAGGACCTGTGTGCATTTTCCCCTTCGTTATCATGTCTACGAGTTAAAAATAGATAAAATAACTTGCTGAAGAAGGTCACATTGAAGAAGCATATGCAACCTATATAAAAAGGGGAGAAGAATAATCAAATGAGGTTTATGAGAGACACATGATTCAAGGTAGGGCATAAATATAGGAAAGCCATAATATAAAAGCAAAAGAGTATGATAGTCCTAGCTAAGAAGTCAGTACACACAAGCAGTTCTCAGATTGATGGCTGTGACTCATTAGATCTAAAATTAGGGATGAGAATTTCATTCCTGAAAAATTCCCAGGCAATGCAGATACTATTGGTCCATGGACCATAACTTGAACAGCACAGGTACATATGCATTGACCCTCTTAGCCCTGAAGACTGGTATGAAGGTACAAGATGAAATTAACATTGCTAAATGAAAAATTGCAGGAAGGGGCAAAGAATGGCTGAAAAGTAATTAAATTGTGTAGCTGTAACAACAAAATGTTATCTCCAAGAACCCTGAACCGCATAGTCATTTAAAAATTGTGTGCTTTTAGGCAACATTGGCCTGAATATACATCTATAACGAGATACCCTTATTTATCATTTCAGCACAGCACAGTGAATATTCATTCCATGCCAGGAATTGTGCTGTATGGAAATACAGAAGCCAAAGTTCTTGTTGGCTTGTTTTTTGCCTCCCAGAGTTGCAGGTTTATAGATAGAAAATATATAGATGCATAAATACAAACACAAATGATTATATGTAATTAATGTGTCCTATTTCTTTACAGTGTGGTTTCAAATCTCATGCTCCATTCCAATCCTGTTGGAAAATTTTTATTTTTTTTAATTCTAACTCCCTATGTTAAATGAAAGGGCCCTGAAGTCTTACTAAATCCAAGATTGTTTAGCAAGAAGTGGGATATTTTAATCCATCCAGCAGAGATCCCCTTCACAGTGGCACTGGTGTGGAAAAGCCACCACCTTGGCACATTATGGCACTGCTGACCTAGCAGTTGTTTCTAGAAGTTGAAGAGTAGAGGAGGAGCATCTTTCAAATGTTACTGCTTCGCTATGTAGCTATGAGCTCTAAATGTCATAATACTTTAAATACTACAGAGACAGTTCTTTGGTTTAAATACTTTTGAGGCAGAGCTCAAAGTTTTCTCAAGGATTCACAAATATGGCAAGTCTGGTGGGTGTAGCCCCATAATACCTGACTTATATAGTTTGAAATCAGCTGTGTGTGGTTTTTTTTTTTTTTTTTGTATTCTTTCCACAATGTTAAATTTCAAATGAAGCGCTAAACAATTCCCCTCCCACTCTTGAGTCTCATCCCCATCTGCTCTGCTCTTCAGCTTCCTCCACATGACTTTTGCTGTCTCCCCAAAATAGCACACCTCTGCTTTGCACTTTCTGTTTTCTTTCCTGCAATGTTGTTCACCCAGATAACCAGCTGCAGGGCCCACACTATCATGTTATTCAGGCCTTCATTGAAACTTCACTTTCTCTGTGAACATTACCTCATTACCTTATTTCAAATGAAAACAACTTTTCCAACTCGCTGAATTTTGTGTTTTATTTTTCTTCATAAAGCTTACCGTCAACTAATTATCAGTTTTCATTGTTTCTACTGGGACATAAGTCTTACACAACATGAATTATTTAATCTGCTTTGCTAAGTATCTCAAATACCTAGAACTTTGCTTCAATGATGGAGTAAGTGAACGAATAAAAAATGAAGCATATCTACAAATTTCCAAATAAAATGTTTTTAGGAGTTTTCTTTCTTTAAAACCCACCAGAAATTTCAGAAATAAATGTGACAATAGCAACATAACATGAAGTCAAAAAGTATAGCTGTTTATCTCTTTTGAAAATATATATATGTATACACACACATACATATATACACACACCTATGTATATTAAACATGACTTTAATATGCATTTATTCCCCTCTTGGTAGTATAATTATCTTACCTAGAAAGAAATCGTGATACGAAAAACATTGCTTGATGTAATTGACAAGAAGAATAATTTGTTTCTTTACAATTCTTCCCATTAGAATGTTAGTGATGTTTTTCACTAGTAAATGAAATTAACATTTTACCCCAGTGTCCACTGTGAAAACAATTATTTAAAAACTGTAAATTATACACAAATTTTGTAAGAAAACTGCAAAATATGAATGGCAGTACCGTGAACAGCAACTAGAGATTAGTGTCTCATCAGTTATAAGTCCATATGAGAGAACATGAACAAATATGAAGAAAATCATCTTTATCAATTACTGCATTCAAATGAGAAATGAGGTAATAGTATGTTTTGCTATACAGATGGGAGAATGTTTTATGTCAATTACTTTCCAAAAAAAACACATACAGAAATAGACCTACTAAGGTAGTTTTAGTAATTCATCCCCCTCCCACACACTCAAACACGTACATTTCTCCAGTTCAAACTTCTATCCTTGATGAAACAGATGCTTTAATAATTACCCCTACTGCTATCTTTTGAATAAATTACAGTATTGTTTGTTTTCCCCCACGTTTTTTTCCCTGTAAAATTGTATGCAGGTATATGAAAGATTCTAGTCCCTGTGTTAAAGGGATCCCATTAAAGTTACTTGCCAAGGATATCAAATGATATAAACTTGACTTATATTTCACAATAATGACAGGATAACAAACCACTTGAGTTTTAATTTCACATTAATAGTGTAGGGTTATGACTATTAAGACAATCTATCAGGCACTTAATAGAAACAGTAAATGTTACTGTTGGAAGAAAACATAATGTTAATTTAAATGCTGCATAATTGAAAGGGTAAAGCATGTGGAATGAAGAGATTTAAATGAAGCTCTGGTTTCAGCCCCATTTTAATTGGGTGTCTGCAGAGAAGCCATTTAATGATGGTTAAATCACTAGCAGAAAGTTATAATAATTTCAGGTCTACCTAACTTCCAGAGGTGTTTATAGGATCAAATCAATTGCTCTGAGTAAACAATTTTAGGTAAAACATTGAACAGATAAGGAACATTCATCTTATATAGATTGAGAGCAAATGTATAATTAGTGGCATGTCTGTTGACTCCCAGTCTAGAGTGCTTGAGTATGAAAAGTGCCATCATGGTCAAGAGAATCAAGAACCTGTCACCAATTATGCATTTATCCTTTTATGATACAAGTATGAAAAATAGAAATGTTAGCTTAGTCAGATTATCTAAGAGTGACTCCAAGTGTGAGCCCTGGACCAGCAACAACAGCATACTCTAAGATCTTGTTAGAAATGCAAATTATTGGGTCCCAACCCAAACCTACTGAATCAAAAACTCTGTATATATGGACCAGAATTTTGTATTCCTAAATTTGTACTTTAATTCCTGCAGATGGTTCTGATGCAACTTAAGGGTTGAGAACTACAGCCACTTTTGATAATGGTTTAACGTCTCTACTGTGGAAAGAGATGGCAGAGTTCACTTAGGTAACTTTGCCTATAACAAAAGCTATATAGCCCTGAAGGGTTTGGTCACTTCTTAATTCTAAGCCCCATCTCACCAAAAGCCCCCTTGCTTTCAGAGGTTCTCTCACACTGTCTTTTCTTCAGTTCCTTGCATGTCATATAGCCTCAAGGCCTTTCTGGGGATATTTTTCTCCTTGCTCTTAAGCTTTCTTCTTTTTTTCCTAAATATCCTTCAACTCTTTAATTCAAGCATTGTTTCATCATGAAAATCTTTTCTAATCCCCAGATTAGATAATATCTCACCATAACTCTTATGACACTCTATTTTTTCTTTATAGTATGTATCACAGTTTATAGAGATATATTTTTGCTATTATCTGATTAATGTGTTTCTCACCTACAAGAATGCATGCTGCATGTAATCAGAGCCTGTATTAGTCCATTCTCACACTGCTATAAAGAACCACCCAAGATTGGGTAATTTATCAAGGAAAGAGGTTTAATTGGTTCCCAGTTCCATGTAGCTCAGGAGGCTTCAGGCAACTTACAATCATGGAGGAAGGGGAAGCTGGCATATCCTTCTTCACAAGGCAGCAGGAGAGAGAAGTGCTGAGTGAAGGGGAAAGAGCCCATTATGAAACCATCAGGTCTCCTGAGAACTCACTCACTATCATGAGAACAGCATGGGGGAAACTACCCCCATGATCCAATTACCTCCACCTGGTCCTGCCATTGACACATGGGAATTATGGGGATTACAATTCAAGGTGATATTTTGGTAGGGACACAGAGCCAAACCATATCAGAGTCCATGTCTGCTTTACTTGCCATAAAATCCCAGTAGCAAGCTCAGTTTCTGCATATGGAAACTGACCAATAAATATTACGGAAGAAAATGATACTCAACTGTGCTTTTATAACTTCCTGAACTGCAGAAAATGGAAGGGCATAATAATAAAGTGGAGCAATGATATCTAATCCCATGAAGATCAAACTTATGATTTAGCACAATTGGCATCAAAAACTCAATATTAAACAGAATTTCCACAGCTAAGTTACTATAGTATTGAACTATAATTTTCTAGGTTGGAAATTTTATTATTTATTTGACTTAAGGTAGTTCATTTAGGATAAAATAGCCTGCAAGTAACAACGATAATAAAACAACCATAAATGGCTTTTTGATTCAGAAACATTACCTTACCTAACAACAGCCAGGAGGCAGGGTGGTACTAGCTTTGGCTAACTAAGCAGTTTAAGGACATTATCAAAGGCAAGGTTGGCTTTGTTGCTTTTTAATATTCTTGCTCAGTATTCCTCAGGGTATTGTGGATTTTCTTTAATATTGTATTCTTTTAGTTTTTTACAAATTGTCTATAGCTGTTTTACTGTAACAACCAACTTGAATAGTTTCCTCAGAGACCTCATAACTTGAAAAGTCCAAAGCCTCCCAAAGTGCTGGGATTACAGGCGTAAGCCACCACACACGGCCTATATATCTGACCCTTTACAGAAAAAGTTTGTCAGCTCTGAGGCAAATTATGAAAAAATACTAAGATGACTTGGTTATTTATTACTAAATACCCTCTTTGTCACAGCTTGGTGCCTGTGTAAATGAAGACAGAGTTAGTGTGAATACTTTTATAATTAAGTGACCAGTCCTAAGGCAGTTTTGATATATGTGTCATTTCAACTGGGCTCCATAGTATTTTCCTCAATCCACCAGATCTGATCTAGCCACATGAGAGGAAGAAAGAAAGGAAGAGATCCAGATGTAAAGAAATGTTTATCCCAATATTTCTTCTAGCAAAATTTACCTTCTTCCTCTACAGTACAGTGATCTAATTGTATGTCTATGGGAACAACATATTGACCATGATTCATCTCTAAACTTCTCTTTAAAGATTGAGTGCACAATGGAATACTATTCAGCCCTTTAAAAAAGAAATTTTGTTATTTGCAACAATATGGATGGGATTGGGGAAAATTATGCTAAGGGAGATAAGCTAGGCACAGAAAGACAAATACCTCATGTTCTCACTTATTTTTGTGAGATTTAGAACAATCAATCGAACTTGAAGAAGTAGACAGTAGAATGGTGGTTACCAGAGGCTGGTCTCAGAGGAGTAGAAGGGATGAGGAGATGATAGTAAAAGAAAATAAAGTCTCAATTAGACAACAAGAATAAGGGTGTTTTTTTTCTTTTAAATATATTGCATGGCATGGTGAATATAGAAAACACATATTTCAAAAAAAATTTGTTTTCACTGCAAAAATAGTATTTGAGGTGATGGAAATGTTAATTAGCTTGATTTACTTATTTCCACATCGTATTCATGAGTTATAACATCACTTTGACCCCATAAAATTATAAAACTATAATTATCAATTTACAAGTAATAAACTTTTTTTCAACACTGAATGCAGACCATGAAGGAAGAATGTATGGGACTCAATAACTCTTAAGGAGTTAGAGGATATGAATGATTCTATCTTTGTGTATATTGTGTGTATTTATTTCCCCTGGTATTTATCATCAGTTGTTCAGACCTTGGGGGAAAAGCTGAAGTGTGTACAAATTAAGCAGTGCTTCAACACAGAAGATTCTGAAAAGCAGCCCTTTTTTTCATTTGTTTATCATAATATAAAACCTCTACTGCTGTTTTCCCCCACTGAATAGTAAGTATTGGATTACCAGGAATAATGGACAAATTAAATATGGACAAAATATATGCTTATTTAGTGTAGTTAAGTGCTGTCTTCACTTAAAACTAAAATCTGCATGAAAACTAACATAAAATCAATTATTTGGATGTCTGGACTAAACCATTGCAGAATACTTATAATCATTTAGATGATTGAACATCTAAATGTTTATTTTAGACTATAAATAGATAGCCACATTTACCCACATTTACTCTTACAACAACTCTTTATAGAATTTCATTTCTTTGTCAAATAATTTCATATATACTTTTCTTTTTTTTCTTTTTGTTAAAAAATGGAGTCTCACTCCATCGCCCAGCCTGGAGTATAGTGGCATGATCTCGGCTCACTGCAAACTCCGACTTCTGAATTCAAGTGATTCTCCTGCCTCAGCCTCCAGAGTAGCTGGGATTACAGGCACATGCCACCATGCCCGGATGATTTTTTTGGATTTTTAGTAAAGACGGGGTTTTACCATGTTGGCCAGGCTGGTCTCAAACTCCTGACCTCAGGTGATCCATCAGCCTCAGTCTCCCAAAGTGCTCGAATTACAGATGTAAGCCGTGCACCCAACCCATATATGCTTTTTAAATTTCATTTAACAACAGCACTATACAGGTAAAGACACTGAAGCTAAAAAATCATAAAGCTAATGAGATTTATCATGGAGAGTCTAACAAATCATCTACATGTAATATCTGCAGTGTTTTACTTTTTTCAGTTGCTTATGAGTAGATTTCTTATACAGTCATCCCTTGGTATCCATGGGGTATTGGTTTCAGCACCTCCCACAGATATGAAAATCCAAGGATGCTTCAGTCTCTTACATAAAATGACAAGGTGTTTGGATCCAACCTACACACATCCTTTTGTACAGCTTAAATAATCTCTAGATTACTTATAATAACACAATTGTGTTCTTTGTAGGTTCTGGATATTAGCCCTTTGTCAGATGAGTAGATTGCAAAAATTTTCTCCCATTCTGTAGGTTGCCTGTTCACTCTGATGGTAGTTTCTTTGCTGTGCAGAAGCTCTTTAGTTTAATTAGATCCCATTTGTCAATGTTGGCTTTTGTTGCCATTGCTTTTGGTGTTTTAGACATGAAGTCCTTGCCCATGCCTATGTCCTGAATGGTATTACCTAGGTATTCTTCTAGGGTTTTTATGGGTTTTAGGTCTAACATTTAAGTCTCTAATCCATCTTGAATTAATTTTTGTGTAAGAGGTAAGGAGGGGATTCAATTTCAGCTTTCTACTTATGGCTAACCAGTTTTCCCAGCACCATTTATTAAATAGGGAATCCTTTCCCCATTTCTTGTTTTTGTCAGGTTTGTCACTCATAGGTGGGAATTGAACAGTGAGAACACTTGGACACAGGAAGGGGAACATCACACACTGGGGCCTGTTGTGAGGTGGGGGGAGGGGGGAGGGATAACAGAAGATATACCTAATGTAAATGATGAGTTAATGGGTGCAGCACACCAACATGGCACATGTATACATATGTAACAAACCTGCATGTTGTTCACATGTACCCTAGAACATAAAGTATAATAAAAAAAAAAGAATCCACCCTGTATCATGTCATTACATAAACACTGAATAACAAATGAGACCAATTCATTTTAATGAAACTCAAAATAGTGGTTATCTTTGTAGTTGTAATAATTGAGGGGGTACTAGGGAGTTTTCTGTGGTGTTAGAAATGGCTACATCTCAATCAGAGGGTGTTCATTTTATACAGAGTCAATTTGGCTGAACACTCATGATTTGTGTATGTGGGTATGCATGTTGTACTGTAATAAAATCTGTGTAGAGTTAAAAAAAAACAATTGCTGTGTAAAGTTGTTACATTGTATTTTTAAAATTTGTGTTTTTGTTTTATTTTGTATTTTTTACAAATATTTTTGATCCATGATTGTTGAACTCATAGATGCAGAGCCCACAGATGTGGAGTGCTGAATGTTCTCAAGTTTAAAATCTGAATTGCTCATATACACACATATACACACACACAAATAGGTATCTACTTGCTTTGTGAGCAGGAACACTTTTTTATTCACTTTTTTAAAAGTTCACAATTGAAGCGTAGTGCTGAGTGCTTAACTACTTAATAAGACGTGTCTTTCTCATGACTTGGTGTGTTTATTCAACAAACATTCATCCAAGTCTGAATCTCAACTATATTTCAGTAATCCACAAATACCTGTTTTCACCCAGGCTTCTTCCATGAATGAGTTCAACACTTATATCTACAATTGTACGTTAAACAGCATAATGTAAATATTTTACAGAATACCAACTATAAGTTTTAAACTTTTAAACCAAACTCATACTTTCCCTGTGAATTTGTCTAGTTCTCCTGTCTTCTCTACCGCAGTAAACTGAAGAGCCAGCTTTCCCTGCCATGAACCTATGAGGCCTCTTCACCTTATCACATTTGTCAATTTGGCCATCTTGTTGTTTCTCAATCATATTTCATAGTTTTAATCCAATTATCAAGTTTTAAGTCATTTTCTATCATTTCTCACTCATATTTTCTGAAATTGGTATTTAGTTGCAATTTCTGTTGCCAGTCTTGCATTCTGTGTCCCTCATTGCTGCCTTTTACTGGTTGATTAAAGGACATATTTAACCACATTATTCTCTCATAAACTACACCCATTGCCTTTAAACCTTTTATTCCTGCCTTTCCAGACGCCTCTCCATTCATTCCTAATATACCTTGAACTGAAGTTATCTTCAGTGACTACAGTTCTTGGTATATACCGTGTGCTCCCATCCACATGTGCCTTTGCTTAACCTCTGCCTTTTCTACCCTCCTTTCTCAGCCTTCATATCATTGCATTCACTGCTTGAATATTTTTATTTTTCCTTAAGAGTCATCTCAAATATCATCTTCTCTGGTATCAGTTTCCTGATCTTCCAAGCACATGTTATATCCTTTCCCATGTAGGAACACTCATTGAATACTTATATTTTCTGGATTGATACTTGGTAATTTAGCATCTGAAGGATTTCCTCTTTTAATGTGTTTCATCATTGCAAGAGACAAGCCAGGAATTTATTTCCCTGACTTTTCTCCCTGTAATGGTTCTGGCTTTGAGTTGTTCCAGTAAGAGACACTCTAGAAATTTAGAAGGTAGAAGAGGAGGAATAGCCATTATTCTCTTAGCACAGGTATAGTTTGATGTGTGGGGCACACAGACAATTCAGTGGCTTCCCAATGAGCTTCTGAGAACCACTCACTTTGCTTCTGCAGAGTTTTGACAGGAGTTTCTCAGAGAGTCCTGAGAATTATAGCAGCTTTGTTGTGAACTTTTGAGAATGACCTGCTTCAGTGCTTCAAGGTGAGGTCTTTAGTGACATTTATATGGTTTCGCTTTGATGACTTCATTCTGTGTCAGCTAATCTGGAACTATGTTTCACAGAATTTTCTCTCTTATTTGCTTCTGGGATGAGATTGACCTCAAGAGAAATTCAGGGAGATTTGTAGGTGAAAGTGAAGCAGCTTCCACAGGAATGGATACTACGTCAGTATTGGTTTAGGCACTGTTTACATTTGCATGGTGATGGATCCTTCTTTCTACTTTGTGGGCATGAAGCAGCAGCACGGTCTGTACCTCCTCCATCTTCTTCAGTATCTCCTCCTTTAGCTTTCCTGACTCCCGAGACGGGTGAACATTTAGGTGACCACCTTTGATTTCAGGTTGTTCATATCACAGAAGGTGAGGTTAGACATCATGAGATGCTCAAATGTGTTTCAGCTCATTCTCACAGGTTACAGTCCTCATGGATTTCAATTTGTCCTTGCTTTCTTCCACTCCGCATTTCCCTTCCCTTCCTGACTGCCTGCCTTTCTGACTTCAGGCTAGCACTTGACAGAGAAACAGTAGTTGGACATAAACTTGTTAACCAACTCCCACATTGTGTAAGGTCAAAATCCTATACTAGGGATATTAAATTCCACATCATTTCTAGTCATTCTGCTTCTTTAACCCAACCTTGACTCATGAATTCCCTGATCTTCAATGGAGATGTCTTTCACCTCAAACCTCTCAGCTCTTCCAGTAGTCACACATGCCCAGAATTCCTGTATAAAACCCTTTATACCTTGAATCCATGGAATCACTATTTTTCAACATTTTTTTTCTCTAAGTAGGATTAACATATTAGGTTCATGAATATATGAGTTAGTGGATTCTTGAGACTCGATGAGATTAGAATTTTGGTCACATGCAATTCAAAAGGAATTGACTAATTCAAATACTTTCTGGTTATACTCCCATGTTGTCAAAATTGGAGCTAAAACTTGTTTACATTTCTATCTTTAGTGTCTAATGTAGTGCCGTAAACATGCTTTAAAAATGAAATAATAAACTGCTAGCCTATAAATAACATAAAACAATTGCTCACTTATAATAGAGAACATTTTTAAAAAAGCAAAGCTCTTTCTGCTCACAAAAAAAATGTTAGCGTCTGAGGAAAACAAGTCCACAGAATGAAGAAGGCACAGTAATTACAATTAGTTAAACATATACAATTAGGTAAAAAATATTGTATGTCATCTATCAAACCTGCTACACGGAAGATTATAGAATTGGGTTTGGATAAAAGTAGAAAAAAATAAACATTACAAATTATATAAAAATAGAATTGCGTTATCCAAATTTGGCAAACCTCCAATTAATAACTAGCTCAACCTATGTCCATGTGGAATTTTAGTGTTCATTTTATTGAATTTTAAAGATGAAGTAAAAATCAATAGAGACAGAATCTGGTAGATTATAAAGAAAGAGAAACAACTCTAATGCACTAGTAAGTAGTGTAGAGGTTAAGTGAAAAAATATTGGGTTGACACAGGAGATGTACAAAGAATACACCCAAATCCATCTTAAATGTATATGTCTAATTTATTTTCTATTTGGACTCAAATCCCTCCTCATAAGTCAGTCCCTTCCCCTCTTCCATCCTCTCTACTTCATTGGTTCTGCAGCTCTGTTTGTACCTATGCTGACCACTGTGATTCACAGCTACTCAGGCTATGCATGTCACATCCAGCACTCCAAATACTGGTTATTAGGAAGCAGCAGAGTGGGTGAAAATGGAGTAAGCTTACCCCTCAGGGCTTCCCCCAAGCTGGTTATCAAATTAATCATCTCCGCAAAGCAGGTATTTACCTCAAAGCATTACATATATTGCCATTTCTGTTAAACTGCATGAATTATGGAAAAAATAGGATATAATTAGAATATATTCTACTTGGGTCAATAAACTACATCAATTTTAGTCCATTATCAACTCATAATTTTGATTGGATAGATCAAATAGATGAGGAAGATTAATGTTCTTCTCTGATCCTCAGCTATATTGCAGCGGGATAATTAAGGAATCAGAGACCCAGGGGTTGAGGAGGAATTATTTAATTATTTAGGTGCACTGACCCAGTTGGATTACCATCCAAAGGACTGAGCCCCAAAGAAAGAGTCAAGCTACCTTTTAAGCATTTCGTGGGGTGGGGGGAGATTTGTGCAGGGGGAAGCATATTACAGAAGCGAGAAACAAAGACAGTTGTTCAATTAAGACAATCATTACCTTATTTCTTTTCAAGGAACAACACGTTTTACGACTTGAGATGATCTGTTTAGTGATCTTGCACCTGCACGGCTAGAGAAACAGAGTGTTCACAATGCTGGAAAAGGAAGAGATAAGGCTTACTAACCGCAGAAAAACAGCCAGTCAATTTTTAAAGGACTTCAGCTCTTTCTCTTCCTCAGGGGGAATTGGTTTTTCTTACATACAACTGAGTTTTTGCTTACACATTCTTTAATTTCTTTTGATTCCTGTTCCAATATAATACATATATATATACACATATATACATCTGTATACACACATATATATATGAGGCTCTGTCTCATATATGCATATATATATTTTTGAGATAGAGTGTCACTCTGTCACCCAGGCTGGAGTGCCTGGTGCAATCTCAGCTCACTGCAACTTCCGCCTCCCGGGTTTAAGCAATTCTCCTGCCTCAGCCTCAGTACCCATTTCCAAAGATCATAGCACATATACACATAAATCAGACATATGTGACATTTCCTTCTCTTGTTAATATGCATGCTAAGTAATATGAAAAGGCGAAACAACTCATCTCACACCCATAGGTTATTTGTGTATATATAATTATATAAATGATTCCATTAAAAATCAGTAATATAATCCACTCAATTCCCCAAATTATGAATTTTTTCCAAGAACCCACACTTGTGGATATTTTATATACAACACAAAATAGATACAGTAAAGAAAAAACATTTAAACAAGTGTGCTATTTCCCTGGGAACTATTTAGTTGTAAATATTCCTCTAAAGTTTATAGCCATTTATCTGCAACCACAGCGGCCTGAAAACCAAGTGAGAATTTTCAATATTCTGTCCATACTTTTGCATCCTGAAGGAAATATATGTAAAACTGATTTGTTCTGATTCCACTGAGATATTTAGTGCATAAACGCATATAATTTATGTGTGTGTTTTCTTAGATGTGTACATAAAGTCCCATGAGAAAGTCTCAATAAGTTTAGTTGTAGCAAACATTTATTCCTTAGACTTTAGTCATCATGATTTAAAATACATGAGACTTTACAAGTTAAACTTTAACAATAATCTATATTTCATTGTCTATAACATATTCACTAAACCTCATGTTTAGTAACCCAACTTTTTCTCCCCAATGTACACATAGTCGTGTTGATTTTTAAACCAGTTCTCTTGGAAGAATGTGCTGATTTTAGCTTTTGTCATGAAACGACTTTTTTCTTATCTTCTAAAGCATTGTGGTTATTGTTCTCAAGCCATTCGCAGCCATGTGACGATGTTATAGTTGATTTTTTTCTTGATACAATAAAATCAGCATCATGTCAATGGACACTATGCCATTTCAACAGAGTGCATTAGCTTGATGGCTTAAATAAGGAACAAAACCTCAATCATTTATCATATAACATTGTAAAGCTTTAAGCTTGCTAAATTTTAAAGCAAATTTTGTAGAGACTTCTAGCACAACCTCAATGAATTTGACAGGTGTTAGCTCATGAGAGCCAATCAGCTTTGTGTTTACAGATGGGAAAATTACATCTGGCTCCATAAATCTATCACACTGTCAGTTTCCTTAAAGCACTCCTACTATAATTTTTCTTTTCCTTCTCAACGAAATGCCTTTCTAATCCTATTTTTTGTTTAGTGACAATAGATTACATTCTCATAGTCCTATTCAGCATTGTTAATTTCTCCCCCAAGGTTTAAGCTTATGCTATTTTTCCCACCACTCCATATTAGAATATATTTTACTCTCCTCTTCTCAAAGTTCACGTATCTTTCAATACTTAGGTTCAAATTCATTTGCCTTAAAAAATGTGGCTCTGCTAGAAAGAAACATACAAGTCATGTTACCTTAGAAAAGAGAAAAAACATGTTCCCATTTGTTAAGCCTATGTATGCATACTTTCTTCCCTGTTCGGCTACTACAAAGTATATAGGACTATAGTTAATGATAGCAAGTAGCTTGCAATAGGTGCTATTTATATGGTTGCTGGAAACTGAGATTTGTCTTTTTACTCAATTATATTGATTTCTTCTTGGATTGTCTTTTTATGTACAATATTGTGTGGGTGGTGAAACTGGTTGGTTTTTAAATTATTATTTTCACTGACATTTTATTTAAATAATAACATAATCAATTACCTTGCTTTCTTCCAGGAAACTGAATGCAACATAAACAAGAGTAGCTACACCTATAAATATGGAATATGTTGACCTAGTCTGCATCTTTTTAAAGCATATTATACAATGATTTGTATGCCTTTTTCTACATTTTTTAAACAAAGAACAAGAATATAGATTTAGCAACCACATAAAGGATGAGTTATATTAAATTTATGTATAAATATTAAATTGTGCTGTTAAATGTCACTTAAATTTTAAAATGGGAAGTTAAAATTAAAAAGGAAATAAAGATCTTAGGTATTGTGAATGTGGAAACCTCTGTAGTCACTTTTATCAAATTCTTCCTCTTTTTTCTTTTACTGAAAATACCAAGAATAATACCTACCACAAATTAGCTACGTCTGTACAATAATTTTACGTCATTTCCTTCTATTGTTGCCTATTTCACCCTTAAAGTCGGAAATGAGTTGCAGCTGTTGGATTAATAATGATGGGGGGTGCTGGGTTCTGTTCCCTCTTTCCTCTATTTTTTCATCATAGCATGAGCTACCTTTATCATTATTTACCTAAATATTCTTGTCTTCTGTCTCCACATATGATCACTATTCTTTATCTTTTTGTGTTGATGCTGTACAATTTTGTCCTTTTTATACTTTCATATCTAGTCTTAATCAAATGTGACTTTCCCTCTTAATTTATTTCTTTTATTCCTCTTCTTTCCCTTTTGCATAGTACATAGGAAAAAAGTGTCTGGGCTATGAGTCTCATGTTAATGAATGTGTGAAAGATTTGAGATGGTGATTAAGATTAAAAGAGAAATATGGTCATGTGAGGTTCTGAGAGTCATATCTAGTGAAACACATGTTATATATAATGTGTATGAGTATATGTTACATATAATGTATTTGTATATTTGTATATGTTATATAAAGCATGTGTGCATGTGCATATGTTATATAAAACATATAAACTCTCCTGTGGGGAGAGATCCATCTGGCATTTTATTAAACAATGTATATATATGCATATATATAATATACATACATATGTACCTATAAATACATATATACATATGTGTATATGTGTGTAAGTAGGTAGGTATGTAGATAGGTAGACAGACAGAGAGATAGATAGATAGATAGATCGATCGATCGATCGATCTCCCCTACAGGAGAGCTTCTTCAAACAAAGTAACATTAAACAATGGTGTGTGAACAGTGCTTATGGTAAGAAAATCTATAGAGAAATGAAGAGAAAAGTAGTCAACATTTGTTGTGTCTTTTATTTATTAGGTACTTTCTAAGAAACTAGAGGATACAGATATATACAATGTAAGATTCTGCAACTCAAAATCTATGCTCACTTTTATTCTGTTTGGTAACAGAATACAACATCATTCTAATGACCCTAGGTATCTTCTTTCTTGTCTTCTCTCTATATATATTGATCTCTCTCTTTTCAGTTCTCTCTATATACACATCTTGACTCGTGGTATTTACACACACACACACACACACACACCCCATTAATCATACATTCTCTTAAACTCTTGCTACCAAAACTCTTAACTCATTTTGATCCATAATAATCATCTTTCTCATTTCTCCTCTTCAGTTAAGTAAATAAACTTGGCATTCTCTTATCTATGGATGTCTCTATGTGATTTGGCTCCTATACTCTATCATCTTTTTAAAAACTTGGTAATATCAATTATGCTTGCTTGCTTCTTAATATTTAACATTTCTTTAAAAAACATTAAAATTACCATAAAAAATAATGCTCTCTGATATTACATTTTAAAAAGTCTAAACTTCCCTGGACCGCATATTCTTCTGAAATTCTCTCTCCTTTTGACAGCCAAACTATTATGAAGGTTATTAATGCCTGCCATCCCCACTTCCTTGTTTGAAAGATTCTCCTCACTCCACTCCTGTCTGGCTTCTGCCCTATGTCTCATTCCAAATATTGCCTATTCAGAACTCAATGCCTTCACTGTCCTTGAAGCCAATAATTATTTTTTTTATCTCCCATAGGACTCCTACCCTAATTCTCCTCTTTGAGTTCAGAAGCATAATCTCCGAGGCTTACTTGATTTTTCTTTTAAATATCTTAAGACAACTCTTTATTATTATGTCCAAAAAGAAACTTATCATCTTTCTGCTCCAAATCTTCCTGCTCCTAAAAGAGATACAAATGAATAAGCTTGGGTGTTCAAGGAGTAGACAGTCCAGTGTTTAGAAACTCACAAAAAATAAATGCCAAATTACTATGTAATATGTGCTATTATAATGATGATCGGGATGAAAATATATATATATATAATTCAAAAGAGAAAAAAATGCCAAAACTATAATCAAGCTAAGATGACAATATCTTTTTATACCTAGAAGGTTGGCAACAATTCAGCAGTGTGACTATATCAATCATTAAGTGTTGTGAGAATTTAGGGGAAAATACCAAAAGCAGGATACTTAATAAATGCTACAAGAATAGGGATTTTAGGACCTCCTGACAGGATGAGACAGCACTGTGACTGAGTTTTGCTTAAAAAGCAGGTCTAATTGACATGATTAAGAAGGGAGAATAAATATTATCAGGAAAGGCAGAGGGATATAAAAGGGATACACATAGAAGTGTTCAGAAAAACTGAAAGTGGAGGAGACTAAAGAAGAAAAACCACAAAGGCATAAAGAAATAATTTAATGTCGGTCCTGCTCAAGAAATTGAAGAGGTACTATTTCATTTGACATTTCATTATGTATAATCTGAGTTAGAAAAATAATGCAAATGTGTTCAACTTAACTCCACTCTTCAAATTCAGTTCATGCTTGTTTGCACATTTTGTTAGATATTCAATACATTCAAGAGATCCATACTGTAGGTAATTTTTTTCTATATTTTATGTTTATAAGTCCAAAGTTAAATTTATATGTTTGATTTTTCATAATTTGAATTATGGCAGCCCTCTGACCATATTGGTCTGAAAGGAGTAAAATCTTGAAAAAAGTCACAGAAGGATTTTTACTTTCTATTTAATTCACAGTTACAATTTTTTTCCTGTATTCTAATTCATACAAACTATTATTTTCTTTCCTTTAAATATCTGAAGGCAGAAAGTAAGAAAAAGAATAAAAATGAGACATGATTGGCTATGGGTTGGTAGCTGTTGAAGTTAGGTGATATGTGTGTGGAAGTTCATTATCCTATTCTGTCTACTATTACATATGTTTGAAATTCACCATAATAAAATGTTAAAAAAAAATAGACAAATCTCAGGCTCTGTAGTCAGACAGCTATAGTTGAATTCTAACCCTCCCATCTCTGTTATTTCAAAGTGTGGTTCTTTCATTTGTGCTTTCCAAGTCTCTAAAGCAGATCTATCATTGAAGTTTCACTTCCAGAAGGCAAGTCAGGAATTGTTATTACTGCTTAGTTAGGTCGATCACAAGAACCTCGTGTTGGCATGGATGACATTGGCAAATTTATCAGAGTTCTGAGTGTGGTCCTCAGACTAAAAAGTTTAGAAATCTCGTCTTGTTTTTCCTTGTAAAAGTGACATGTCTTTCAGGGGAAAAGTTATATTACACAAGCCACATATTCTTCCCTTGTAGGTGGCTTTAAGTTAAAAGTAAAATCATTATTGTTATTATTTTCAAACATATGTAGAGTTCTTGCTATGTGTCAGACACTCTTCAAAGCACTTTATAAATATCCCATTTTGTCCTTGTAACAATATCTTTACAGGTGAGGAATAGCTGAAACAGAGACATCAGATTATTTTCCAAAATTCATATATCTCAGAGTACCAAAGCTTGGATTTGAATCCAGCCAATCTGAATTTAAATCTGTGCTCTTAACCATGTAACATTTGGTATTCATCAAGAAAGAGCTAAATGAGTCAACACAATTACAATAAGAGTTCTCAAACTCTTGTTGAAGATACCCAGAACAATAATATTCAAAATTTAACAGCCGTAGGTTCTATCTTCTCAGCAAAAGCTGAGATGAATGCTTCTAAAAGAAGCCTCTCTAACATTTGTTTTCTATTTCTTGGAAGCTGCCCAACTCTAATTGTGGTATGTATTATTACAAGACACTTCAGTGTCTTCTAAACTTTCTCTCTCTGACTCAAGGGCCATTTTACTTTTTGATGACAAATTTTTGTAGCTTTGAATTTGTCTCTTAGTTTGTGTTTTATAGGAAACTTCAAGTTACTATAGTCAATTTCAACTAAAAACACTGAGGTCCAAATAGGTTAAATAACTCACTTTATGGCAACGCTGGGAGAGCTAATGATTCGATTCCTAAAGGAGAGCAATTTACATATTATCTTAACAGTCCTAAATTAAACAGTATGTCAACATCAAATAAGGTGGTATAGGATAAGTTTTTAGAGATACCACACTTGACCAACTTTTAAACATACCAAATATATGGTGTGTGTTTTTCTGTCAGTATTGAACAAAGAGTCATTTCCAATTCTATTTTGTTTATGTAAGTTATGACCCTGATTGAATTCTATTTTATTAAATGGAATTTTGAAAGACGATCCTTTTCTGAGTGTGCATTCTTGAGATCTTTGTTGAAAATCACTTGGCTATAAATGCATAGATTTCTTTCTGAGTTCTCTATTCTGTTATATTAGTCTATATGCCTGTTTTTATGCAAGTAACATCCTGTTTTGGTTGCTATAGCTTTGTAGAATATTTTGAAGTGAGATAGTGTGATACCTCCAGATTTGCTGTTATTGCTCAAGATTTTTTTTTTTTGCTATCCATTGTCTTTTTCCTTTCCATATGAATTTTGAATTTTTTTCTATCTCTGAAAAATGTAATTGGCATTTTGATAGAAATTGCATTGAATCTATAGATTGTTTTCAGTAATGCAGACATTTTAACATTACTTTTTCTAATTTGTGAAGAGAGTATCTCTTTTCATTTATTTGTTTCCTCTTCAATTTCCTTCACTATTATTGTATACTTTTCATTGTAGAGACCTGTTATATTCTTGGTTAAGTTTATTCCTGGGTATATATTTTTGTAGCTATTATAAATGAAATTACTTTCTCGATTTCTTTTTCATATAATTCACTATTGGTGTAAAGAAATGCTATTGACTTAATATGTTGGTTTTGTATCCTGAAACTTAACTAAATTTGTTTATTCTAATAGTTTTTTTGCTGGAATTTTTAGGGTGTCCTATATGCACAATCATGTCATATGCAAACAGGGACAACTTCCTCCTTTCCAATTTCTATGCATTTTTTTTCTTTATTTTGCCAGGTTACTCTGGTTAAGGCTTCTAATACTGTGTTGAATAAAGATAATGAAAATGGGCATCTTTGTCCTGTTCTAGAAAAATTTTTCAACTTTTACCCATTCAGAGAGCTGTGGATTGTCATATATAGCTTTTATTGTGCTGACGTATGTTCCTTCTATACCCACTTTGTTGAGGGTTTTTAATCACAAAGAGATATGAAATTTTATCAAATGTGTTTTCAGCATCCATTTAAATAATCACGTAATATTTTACCTCGATTCTGTTAATGTAGTAAATGACATTGGGAAAACTGTATATCCACATGCAGAAAAATTAAATTAGATCCCTATCTCTCGTTATATAAAAAATCAACTTTAAATAGACCAACAACTTAAATGTAAGACTAAAAAGTATAAAATGATTTTAAAAAACGGAGGCAATTATTCACAAACTGGAGTGGGTGAAGAATTTTTGAGTAAGACTCAAAGAACAGACAACCAAAGCAAAAATAGACAAATGAGATTGTATCAAAAGGAAAAGCTTCTGCACAGCAAAGGAAACAATAAAGTGAAGAAACAACCTACAGAATGGGAGAAGGTATTTTCAAATTATGCATCTGACAAGGAGCTAATGTCTAGAAGATACAAGGAACTCAACTCAATAGCATACATACAAACAACAACAACAACAACAACAACAAAATCCAATTTAAAAATGGGTCAAGGACACAAATTGACTTTTCTCAAAAGAAGACATACAAATAGCCAACAGGTATATGAAAAAAATGTTTGTCACCACTAATCATAGGAGAAATGCAAATAAAAACTAAAATGAGATACCACCTAACCCTCATTAGAATAGCTATTATCAAAAAGACAAAAATGTGATAAATGCTGATGAGAATGTGGAGAAAAGAGACTTCTATACACTGTTGGTGGGAATGTAAATTAGTATAACTATTGTGGAACCCAGTGTTGTTTCTTCAAAAATTTAAAAATATAAAAAAAGAAATTTAAAAATAGAATTACCATATGATCCCGCAATCCCATTACTAGGTTTCTATCCAAAAGAAAACAAATAAGTAGCAAAGACATGCATGTTCATGTTTATTGCAGAGCTGGTCACAAAAGCCAAGGTACAGAATCAACCTAAATGCCCACCTAATGAAGAATGGGTAAAGAAAATATGACTATATACATAATAGAATTCTATGTACCCATAAAACAGAATAAAATTCTGTCATTTGCAGCAACATGAATGAACCTGGAGAACATTAAGTGAAATAAGCCTTTGGCAAATAAGACAAATACCATATGATCTCATTCATATGTGAAATCTAAAACAATTTGATTTCATGGAAGTAGAGTGTAGAATATTGGTTACCAGAGACTGGGGATACAAAGGAGAAGAAAGTGAATGGGAGAAGTTAGTCAATGGGTACAACGTTGCAGATAGTAAGAATATGCTTTAGTGTTCTTTGCCCACTAGGATGACTGTAGCAAATAACCACATGTAGTAAAAGCTGGAAGAAATTTTGAATGTTGTCGTTAGAAAGAAATCATGTTAAAAGTGATGTATATGGTGGTTACCCTGATTTAATCATTACACTGTACATATACTGAGACATTACATTGCATATCAGAAATACATAAAATTATTATGTGTCAATTATAAGTAAAAAATAAATTTAGAAATGAAATATCAGCAGACCTCTAGGATTTGCTATTTTTTTCTCAATGACAAAATATTTATCTTTGAATTCTCAATCAGCATAAAGGTATTGTCTCTATAATGTCTTCTATTATATTTCTATTTTGCTTCAGTCTGTATAGTTTGTTCAAAATTCAGGAGTCTTTGAACCCAATATTAATAATCTACATGGACAAATTTATTATTCTGAAGGGCATGAATCTAGTTTCTCTATATTACACAGAGATATTTTGCAACAACCTTTTACTGGAGTTTGTTTTTAACAGTATTCTATTTTGCATTTGTAAGAGTTTGGCTATAAATTAATTTCATAGTCAATTCAAATGTTAAAAAAATAATCAATTATGTAACTTCATTAACAAACTTCATTAACAAAGTCATCAATCTGCTCAAATACAAACAAGTTCTGATACTCAATATTCTGTTATGTTAAAATGTTAAATTTTAGACTCTTATTCACAGAAATTCAGTCACTTCAGTAGATATATTTGGTATTGCAGATATTAAAGAGTAAGATGTAATTTATGAGAGAGAGAGTGTATCAACTGCCACTCCATCATAAAGTATTCTGTCACTGTTGATTTAGCTCTGTTGATTGATAAATCATAAGGAAAGGCATTATCTCTTTTTATATTCCATGTTGAAATTCAAATTGTTTTTTTCTTCTAAATAATTATCAATTGCAGTAGATATAAATATACTAAAAACTGAGACAGGACAAAATATTCAGTATTTTAAAATTATTTTGAAATCAAACTTGCTATAATCAGAAACTATAGTTGCATTTTTAAATAAAATATTAACTTTTCTGAATGACTTTCAGGAGATGCTGGCAAAATTTTTTCTCTGTTTATTATAAAAGCTGTTATATTAATATGGTCATAATAAATGTTAGCATATATTAATCTAATACTTCTAAGTATGATAATATGAGAATATAATTGAGACAAATAAAAAATCTATAATGTAAAAAAGCGAAAATTGTAATTGAATGTTAATGATCAATAAAAATTACATCCTAAGCAGTACTTTTACAAAAGTAGCAATGATTGATAGAAAACATCATTCAGATTGGCACATATAGAATAAAATATTTTTGAATCAGTAGAAACTTCTTTGCTATTGTGAATAGTGCTGCAATAAACATATGTGTGCATGTGTCTTTATAGCAGCATAATTTATAATCCTTTGGGTATATACCCAGTAATGGGATGGCTGGGTCATATGGTACATCTAGTTCTAGATCCTTGAGGAATCGCCATACTGTTTTCCATAATGGTTGAACTAGTTTACAATCCCACCAACAGTGTAAAAGTGTTCCTATTTCTCCACATCCTCTCCAGCACCTGTTGTTTCCTGACTTTCAACCCAAATGTCCATCAGTGACAGATTGGATTAAGAAAATGTGGCACATATACACCATGGAATACTATGCAGCCATCAAAAAGGATGAGTTTGCATCCTTTGTAGGGACATGGATGCAGCTGGAAACCATCATTCTTGGCAAACTATCACAAGAACAGAAAACCAAACACCGCATGTTCTCACTCATAGGTGGGAACTGAACAATAAGATCACTTGGACTCAGGAAGGGGAACATCACACACAGGGGCCTATCATGGGGAGGGGGGAGGGGGGAGGGATTGCATTGGGAGTTATACCTGATGTAAATGATGAGTTGATGGGTGCAGCACACCAACATGGCACAAGTATACATATGTAACAAACCTGCACGTTATGCACATGTACCCTACAACTTAAAGTATAATAATAATAAATAAATTAAAAAAAAAAAACTTCTTTATTTTATGTAGTTTACTCTGAGAAGTATCATGTGAAATAATGCAAGAATGCATCTTTCCTTAGAAGTTTGAAAGAAGGACACTCAGTAATTTGAGTGACCTATTCTTGTTATATTTCCCTTCATCTGTTCTCTTTCATATTTATTTATTTATATTTATTTACTTATTTATTTTTGATATGGAGTCTTGCTGTGCCACCCAGGCTGGAGTGCAGTGGTACTATCTTGGCTCACTGCAAACTCCGCCTCCCTGGTTCAACTGATTCTCTTGCCTCAGCCTCCCGAGTAGCTGGGATCACAGGTGTGCGCCACCATGCTTAACTGATTTTTGTATTTTTAGTAGACATGGGGTTTTGCCATGTTGGCCAGGGTGGTCTTGAACCCCTGACATCAGGTGATCTGCCCACCTCAGCCTCCCAAAGTGCTAGGATTATAGGCGTGAGTCACTGTGCCCAGCCTTGTCTTTTAGTTATAAATTTTAAGGTGAGAATATTTCACAGTTTAGTAAGAGAGAAAGGGAAGATGCAAATTACCATTATGAATACATATGTGCTTGTAAGCCTGTGTCTATCATGTTTCATCCATAAATATCTTTGCAGTCCTCAAAAATCATTTGTATTGACTATACATTCTGCCTTGATTTATTACATTTTAACTCTTTGAGTGCCCCCACAAAAGTATGGACTTAGTTTATACCAGTAAATGGTACTATTTAAAATATCCAACACATGTTCATTGTCAAAACTATAGAAGAGTAAAAATATATTTAGTTTCACATTTCACAAACAGCTATTATTATTATTTTTCCAAGTGTGTGTATATGTTGTGAGGGCTGGGGTAAGGTGGCTATGTTTGTGCATGTGAACAGAAAGTTGAGTTTACTTGAGAACAGTTCTTAACTGTATTCTCCTCTGAGTTTTATTGGGGGAGATGGATTGACAAATGCTTCAGACAATTATTGAAGAATAAAAGTAGATTTTCTACACTGATATTAGTCCACTGCAGCGGGTAAAAAAGTGTTCAGTATGTCAATCAATGGACGTGGGAAAAGTAATTCTAACTTGTGAGGAATTCAATGAAGCTAAATGACAGAATCCAAACGAATGGAAGGAATGAAGTGAAGGAATAAAAGGCAGTATACAATTAGCAAAACCATAAATTGTCTAAGCTTAAAAATAGAAACATTAAAATATTTCATCTATCCTTCTCAGACCATCAAGATTCATTCCTCTAGGCCATATAAGAATTTCTGTTTGGTAGATGTTTTTGGATATTATTGTCCATCTGTTGAAGCATCTGTAATATTGACACCTAAATAACTTTTACCCCAAAACTTCTTTAAATCTGTGATTTCAGTGATTTCTGGGTGCCGTTACTAAGACAGCCTAGAATTCTTATGTGTGTGTATATATGTTATGTGCGTATATATGTGCACATATATGTTATATGCATACATACACATTTTAGCTATAAAAATATAGAAATAACACTTACATAAATGCTAGCTTTGGTAAACTTGTGTTACCTATTGATTTATATTCTATTGCCTAAGATGGAGTTCTCCCAAGCCTCTTTATGTCAAGCGTTTTACCTGCAATATCTTAGCTATGCCCAAACATAATATTGTCAATTACATGTTGTTATTCTCATTTTGCAGATCAGAGAGGTTAGGTAATTGAATCCACACAGTGAACAAGTAGCAGAAACAGGATTAAAAAAACTATTTCTGTCTTCTTTTAGAATGTTGGGCTTCATACGTAGACACGTCTCTAATGAGAATTCCAAACTCCAGAGTATTCATTAGTGTTTATAATTTGAATCCTATGTGTCCTAAGCTTGACTGCCTCATTCCCATCACATAACTAATGAAAAACTGCTCTTTCTGCATTTGGTGGGAGATGTATGACAAGCACCGCAGAATTGTGCTTGAAACAAAAATAAATACACATTTTTATATTTCACAAAATCACTCTGTTTTCCTTATTCACTATTTTTTTTCATTTGTTTCCATACACAAATAGAACAACCCAATACATTACTGCAGCATTGAAATGTAGAATATAAATCGCAGAGATTTTTACATTTTTGTCTTTCTTTCTTGTTACTCTATCAGAATCAGAGAGGGCTATGTTGAATTTCTAACTTGGTTATATCCCAGGTAAAAAAAAAAAAAATGCCTTTCCTCCCCAGAAAATGTGTTTCTGAAAAAATAATTATAACTATTTCAAAATCAGAAACTATATTTTCTGATTATACGTTACAATTAGTACAAATACAAATCTATAAGCGTCACGTGAAATGCCCAATAGAAACTTTTTATATAAAGAAACAAGTGCCAAATTATTCTATAAAGAAGACTTACCAATCATTTTTAAGCTTGGATTTATATTTGAAGAGACTGTCATTAAAATATTGCTAACTGGTTTTGGCCAACTGTAATGTGAACATCCTTTGGAAAGAGTGATAACTATTTTGAGGCTACAAAGCTAAATGAACACATGAGCCTTCCTTCCTCTTCCCCATATTTTACATTTTGCCTCTGAGGCATAACTTTTTTGCCCTTCTTCATATAAGTTAAATGTAAGTTGCTTTGGAAATAAGGTATTGTGGCTTATTTTTCACACACAAAAAAATGACCTATGCTATATCTGTTCAAAGTATTCTATCTACAGGACCCTCCAGTGGTCTCTCATTTGCATTGCAATAAAATCCACTGGAGGATTTTATCTAGTGATATGGCCAGGTGTTTATTTTATCAAATATAGCACCTTCAGCACTATTACAAATTATTTAAATAGTAACATTTTAATATGGAGATTTCAAGTTATGTATTGTTGTCCCAATGAAAATTTCCCTTAACTCTTTTCTGAGTCATGAGCCCATTATATATACACTCACATAATACTATTTATTTTCCCCTTATAACACATTACATTATTTATAATTATAAATGTATTTTTTAGATTGTTTGATTAATGCCTTGATTAACTTAGTTTCACAAAGATAGAGACCTTGTCTAATTGTTTTCTCCATTGAATTTCTAAAGTTCTGCCATGCAATATATTAAGTAGTTCATAAATAATGTATTTAAAAAGCACACTGATAGGTGTGCAAATATAGAGATTCACCACAAAGTTAACATTAGACATCCTATGTAGTGTGAGTATAAATTATTTGATTTAATCTTAACTATACATGTTTTCTAATATCTATATTTTATAACGACAGTATTTTCAAAGCAAAACGATATAAATCTTTATGTCAATTAGTACCACATAGACACAATTCCAATTAGAATTCTTTGTTTAGGATATCACTTCTGCTTTCTTGTTTTTAAGATACAGTTTCATTCCTTGGAACATGCCCCACCTGTAAACTGATATTTTAGAATCAAAATTTATTTCTTGTCTTGAAAACAAGACATTTAAAATTTGTCTTCTATATCGATGACTTGATTATGGTTATTTCACAAAAGCTGTATCAATCATTTATATTGATTTATTTAGGACCTGTAATGTTATTCAACTGGGTTCTAGAGTCATAAAGGTGGTAAAGACGTATTTCTTGCCATAGATAAGTGTTTAGAAAAGAAGTAATTGTAAAAGTCATATTGAAGTAACTGCTTATAGAGCCTAATATTTGGTGTGATTTGAAGCCTGAGACAAAAGCTGTGAGCTATTCTAATGAGTATGTAAGGTATGGAATTAGTCTAATCACCTTCCAGAAAGATTTAAAATTGAGCAGAACCCTGGAGGAAGAGTAACCACTCATCAAGAATTAAGTGAGAGAAGAATGGATTCCTGGCAAAGGAAATGGCACAGGCAGTGAAGTGGAGACGTGAAAGTGAATGCTGTCTTCAGGGAATAGTAACAAGAAAGGCAAGGCCAGTCTATATGGCACTCAGAGGAAGTGTTAGGAAACAAATCTATGGAGTATTAGGAGCTAGATAATGAAGCAAATCTTACGCCTTGCTAAGAAACTTGGCTGGCTCATAAACAAGACATTATGCTGTGTTAGAAGGCAGAATGGATTCCAAATATTGAAACCGTGAACTTCTCTAGGTAGTTACCTCAAGAATATAATGGTATTATAAAGATATAGAATAAAGTCATCTGCTTTAGGGCCCGTTATTCACTCTGAGTCATTAATTTTGATGTGAAAACAAAAATTCACTAGTAAAACATGCTTTAGTAGCAATGATAATATGAAAAGACATTTTCCACATCATTCCTTGTGGAAAAATAGATGGCTTTTAATTCCCCCTTTTTAATAATATATGTTCATATTAATGCATGTTAGCCTATGTTGTCTCCCAGAAAATAAATTTGGATGCTTATTCAATGAACTTTCTAATAAAAAACCTCAGATATGGTAGGTAATATTTTACTATTTTCAGTTTCTTATTTGTGAGCATTCATTATTAAACAATGATTTGAATTCCAGCTCTTGAGTCCATATTCTGTATTGTCTGTGTAATGTCCATTCCTGTGAATTCCTCTCAGTCTCTATTTCCACCTGAGTAAAATGGCAATAATATCTGCCTGGCAACATTAAATATTGCTTCATTAAATGTATTTCATGAGTCATCAGTCTTATTCTCTTGATCAACCTTTATGCATACCTTACCTACAAAGAGTTGGGGTGTAGACAAGGTCTCTGGAGTGAGCAGGCTCTGGGTTACTCAGAAACTGAACCATACCCTTGAAGCACCATGTACTCTATCAGTGTTTATTTGATTTGCATAAGCTCAGAACACTTTTAAGGGAAAGAAAACAAGTATTGCCTTGTATTATTTTATTTTTATATTACTTGAACATACAAATGTAAACTTCTCATTATAACCTTTATACAACTAAAAATACAAGTAAAAACCTTAGATTTAATTCAATATAACTTAGGGTATCGAAAATTCTGCCTGAAAGGAGCTCAATAAAGTATTTTAAAAATACATACAAGAACATCAACCTGACTGTTGATACTCAGATTTTGTTGTGTTTGACATTCCTGTATAATCACTGGCCACCAAGTTACGGTTCAATTTTCCCACTGTTTTTCTCCCTATGATCCTATAGTTAAATATTTTTATAGTGCTTCTGCATGTCGTTTTGCATTAAACCAAATTAAGTATATTATGTCTACATTAAATCTATCCCTATTTTTATTAGTCAGTGATAAAGTAGTATTTTATGCATCAATATAACCTGAAATATAAGTGTAAATACCAATATTGGAAATTGCCTAGAAGTGCTTATCAATATAGTTCATAGTCTAATAATTGCATTATGCTTTTATTAATATTCCATTTTAATATAATAGTATACAATTAAACATATGGATTATCCATGGACACTAAAAATATTTCAGATAGTCATGAAGGTTACAGAGAAATCTAGTGTAAGAAAGAGTGGTCTAAAACAACTAAGGTAATATGACGCTTAGGAATGAAAGGATTTTTGAGCAATATTTGATAGCTTCAAATAGTATTTTGCCCTTAGCAGCATCTTCATATTTTTTAATTTTTTATTTCAGTTTTTATTATGTATTATTCTTTAGATACAGTCTCATCATTCACCCAGGCTGGAGTGAACTTTTTAAAATTTTAACTGATATATAACAGATGTACATATTTTGAGGGTAATTTGATACATTCACATGATGTGTAATGATCAAATTAGCTTAATCAGGATACCCATCACCTTAAATATTTCTCTTTATGCTAGGAACATTTAAATTAGTCTCTTCTAGCTATTTTGAAAAGTACAATAGATTAATGCTAACTATAGTCACCCTACTGAACTATTGAACACTGGGTCTTATATCTTCTAACTGTATATTTGTACCCATTAATCAAACTCCCTTCATCTTTGCCTACCTCTTTTGGCCTCTGGTAACTACAAATCTAGTACCTTCATGGACTCCACCATTTTAACTCCCACTTATGAATGAGGACATGGAATATTTATCTTTCTGTGATTGCCTTATTTTACTTAATTTCAATTCTATTCATGTTGCTGTAAATGACAGAATTTTATTATTTTTATGTTGAATTATATACCATTGTGTAGTTCATATCACTTTTCTTTGTCCATTTAACCATTGATGGGCACTTAAGTTGATTCCATATTTTGTCTTATGAATAGTTCTGCAAAACACAGGGGAGTGTAGACAGCCCTTGGATATATTAATTTCGTTTTTTGGATATATGCCCAGTAGTATAATTGCTAGATTATATGATAGTTACAATAAAAAAACCCTCAATAAACTGGGTATAGAAGGAACATACCTCAAAAAATAAAGTCAATAATGTTTCCTATAGTGGCTGTACTAATTTTCACTCCCACCGACAGAGTACAACAGTTACTTTCTTCCACATCCTCACCAGCATTTATTATTCCCTGTCTTTTCAGTAAAAGCCATACTAACTAGGGTGAGATAATATCTCATTGTGGTTTTGATTTGGAGTCATCTGATGATTAATGATGTTGAGCATTTTTTCATATACCTATTGACCATTTGTATGTCTTATTTTGAGAAATGTCCGTTTAGACTTTTGCTCATTTTTAAATAAAATTATTTGGTGTCTTTGATATTGAGTTGTTTGAGTTCCTTTTATATTCTGGTTATTAATCCCTTGATGATGGAGAGTTTTCAATTAGGTTATTTTATTCTGTAGGTTGTCTCTTTTCTTCATATCTTTTGCTATGCAGAAACTTTTTCTTTTGAAGTAATCTCATTTGTCTATTTTTTTTGTTTCCTTTACTTTTCTTGTATTAATTTCATAATTTCAGGCCTTAGATTTAAGTCTTTAATCTCTTTTGATTTTATTTTTGTATATGGGGAGAAGAGGGATATAGTTTCATTCTTCTGAATATGGTTATCAATTTCCACACCAGTATTTATTTAAAAGAAGGATACAAAATCAATGTGTAAAAATCACAAGCATTCTTATACACCAGTAACAGCCAGCCAAATCATGAATGAAGTCTCATTCACAATTGCTTCAAAGAGAATAAAATAACTAGGAATTCAACTTACAAGAGATGTGAAGGACCTCTTCAAGGAGAACTACAAACCACTGCTCAATGAAATAAAAGAGGACACAAACAAATGGAAGAACATTCCATGCTCATGGATAGGAAAAATCAATATCGTGAAAATGGCCATACTACCCAAGGTAATTTATAGATTCAATGCCATCCCCATCAAGCTACCAATGACTTTCTTCGCAGAATTGGAAAAAACTACTTTAAAGTTCATATGGAACCAAAAAAGAGCCCGCATTGCCAAGACAATCCTAAGCCAAAAGAACAAAGCTGGAGGCATCACGCTACCTGACTTCAAACTATACTAGAAGGCTACAGTAACCAAAACAGCATGGTACTGGTACAAAAACAGAGATAGAGACCAGTGGAACAGAATGGAGCCCTCAGAAATAATACCACACATCTACAACCAGCTGATCTTTGACAAACCTGAGAAAAACAAGAAATGGGGAAAGGATTCCCTATTTAATAAATGGTGAAGGGAAAACTGGTTAGCCATATGTAGAAAGCTGAAATTGGATTCCTTCCTTACACCTTACACAAAAATTAATTCAAGATGGATTAGAGACTTAAATGTTAGACCTAAAACCATAAAAACCCTAGAAGAAAAGCTAGGAAATACCATTCAGGACATAGTCATGGGCAAGGACTTCATGTCTAAAACACCAAAAGCAATGGCAACAAAAGCCAACATTGACAAATGGGATCTAATTAAACTAAAGAGCTTCTGCACAGCAAAAGAAACTACCATGAGAGTGAACAGGCAACCTACAGAATGGGAGAAAATTTTTGCAATCTACTCATCTGACAAAGGACTAATATCCAGAACCTACAAAGAACTCAAACAAATTTGCCTTTGCCAAAACTGAATTGGCTGTAAATATGTGGATTTATATCTGAGTTCTCTATTATATTCCATCGTTCTGTGTGTCTGTTTTTACCCCAGTAGCATGCTGATTTTTTTTACTATATCCTTGTAAAATATTTTGAATTCAGGTATTCAAACACCTCTGCTTTTGTCCTTCATGTTCAGGATTGCTTTGGCTATTTGAAGCCTTTTGTGGATCGACATAAATTTTAGGCTATTTTTTTTTCTATTTCCCTGAAGAATGTCATTGGTATTTTAATAGGGATGTTTTTGAATATGTAAATTGCTTTGAATAATATTTTCATTTTAACAGTATTAATTTTTCCAATAATTAGCATAAACCACCATTTTTTGTTGCCTCTTCAATTTATTTCATTATTGTTTTATAGTATTATTTTTGTATAGTATAGGTCTTTCACATCTGTTTTTTTTTTGTTTGTTTTTTTTTTTTTTTTTTGGAGATGGAATCTTGTTCTGTAGCCCAGGCTGGAGTGCAGTGGAACAATGTTGGCTCACTGCAACTTCAGCCTCCCGGGTCCTGGTTCAAGTTATTCTCCTGCCTCAGCCTCCCAAGTAGCTGGGATTACAAGCATGTACCACCATGCCTAGCTAATTTTTGTATTTTTAGTAGAGATGAGGTTTTACCATGTTGGCCAGACTGCTCTTGAACTCCTGACCTCATGATCTGCCTGCCTCAGCCTCCCAAAATGCTGGGATTACCAGTGTGAGCATCCATGCCCAGCCCACATCTTTGGCTAAATTGAATCCTAGGTATTTTATATTATTTGTAGCTATTGTGATCAGGAATGCTTTCTTGATTTCTTTTCAGATTGTTTGCTTTTGCAGTGTATAAATGCTGCTGATTTTGTATCCTGTAATTTTACTGACATAAGCAGTTCCAACAGTTTTTGGTGGACTCTTTAGGTTCTTATAAGATCATGTCAGACAAACAAACTTAATTTGACTTCTTCCATTCCAATTTCCATGCTCTTTATTTGTTTCTGTTGTATGATTGCTCTGGTGAGTAATTCCAATATTATGTTGAATAAAAGTGGTGAAAGCAAATTTTTCTTGTTCCAGATCTTAGAGAAAAGGCTTTCAGTTTTTCCCTGTTCAGCAGGACACTGGCTGTGGCTTTGTCACATATGGTTTTTATTATTTTGAGTTACTATACCCAGTTTGTTGAGGGTTTTTTTTTTAAATCATAAAATGATATTGAATTTTATGAAATTATTTTTGGTGTATATTTGAATTGATTGTATTGTTTTGTTCTTGGTTCTGTTAAAATGTTTTATCATGTTTATTGCATTGCAACCAATAATAGTGCAATTATTGATTTATTGAACCATCCTCTCATCCCTAGGATGAATCCCACTTAATCATGGTGAATAATCTTTCTAATGTGTTGTTAAATTGAGTTTCCTTGTATTTTTTGTTGAGAATTTTTATATCTATGTTAATCAGTGATATTGGCCTGTAGTTTATTTTTCTTTGTTGTTGTTGTGTCCTAGTTTGGTATTAGTTATCAAAATAGTGCTGGCTTTCTAGAATGAATTTGGAAATAGTATCTCCCTGTCATTTTTTTTTTTGAAAAGTTTGAGTAGAATTGGTATTCTTATTAAATATTTGGTAGAATTCAGCATTGAAGTCATCAGGTCCTGGGCTTCTCTTTGATGGGGGATGTTTTATTATAACTTTAATTTTGTTGCTCTTTATTGGTTTATAGAAGTTTTTTTTTTATGTCTTCATAGTTCCTTCTTGGTAGGTTGTGTCCAAGAATTTATGAATTTCTTCTAAGTTTTCCAATATGTTGGCATAAAGTTGTTCCCAGTAGTCTCTAATGATTTTTGTTTTTTTTATTTCTGTAGTCTGTTTTATGTCATCTTTTTCACTTCTGATTCTATTTGGGTCTTCTCTTTTTTTAATATATATATTTATTTATTTATTATTATTATTATACTTTAAGTTCTAGGGTACATGTGCATAACGTGCAGGTTTGTTACATATGTATACTTGTGCCATGTTGCTGTGCTGCACCCATCAACTCGTCAGCACCCATCAACTCGTCATTTACATCAGGTATAACTCCCAATGCAATCCCTCCCCCCTCCCCCCTCCCCATGATAGGCCCCGGTGTGTGATGTTCCCCTTCCAGAGTCCAAGTGATCTCATTGTTCAGTTCTCACCTATGAGTGAGAACATGCGGTGTTTGGTTTTCTGTTCTTGTGATAGTTTGCTGAGAATGATGGTTTCCAGCTGCATCCATGTCCCTACAAAGGACACAAACTCATCCTTTTTTATGGCTGCATAGTATTCCATGGTGTATATGTGCCACATTTTCTTAATCCAGTCTGTCACTGATGGACATTGGGTTGATTCCAAGTCTTTGCTATTGTGAATAGTGCCACAATAAACATACGTGTGCATGTGTCTTGATAGCAGCATGATTTATAATCCTTTGGGTATATACCCAGTAATGGGATGGCTGGGTCATATGGTACATCTAGTTCTAGATCCTTGAGGAATCGCCATACTGTTTTCCATAATGGTTGAACTAGTTTACAATCCCACCAACAGTGTAAAAGTGTTCCTATTTCTCCACATCCTCTCCAGCACCTGTTGTTTCCTGACTTTTTAATGATCACCATTCTAACTGGTGTGAGATGGTATCTCATTGTGGTTTTGATTTGGATTTCTCTGATGGCCAGTGATGATGAGCATTTTTTCACGTGTCTGTTGGCTGTATGAATGTCTTCTTTTGAGAAATGTCTGTTCATATCCTTTGCCCACTTTTTGATGGGGTCGTTTGTTTTTTTCTTGTAAATTTGTTTGAGTTCTCTTTTTTTATAGTTAACTTAAGTTTTGCTGATTTTAGTTTTCAAGAAAAAGCTTTTTCATTTATATGGTTTTCTGTATTTTTTATTTTCATTTATTTCCAGTCTGATTTAATTCTTTCTTTCTTTCCACTAGTTTTGGATTTGGTTTGTTCTCGATTTTCTAGTTCCTTGAGGTGTATCATTACATTAGGTTGTTTATTTAAAGTCTATTTTTATGCAAATATTTATTGCTATAAACCTCATGCCTAGTACTACTTTTGCTGTTTCTCAGATTTTTTATGTTGTCTTTTAAGAACTTTTCAAATTTTCCTTCTTCATTTATTCGTTGACCCATTGGTCATTCAGGAGCATGTTGTTTAATTTTGATGTGTTCGTGTAGTTCTTGAGTTTTCTGTTATTACGTATTTCTACTTGTATTACAGTGTGTTCAGAAGAAATACTTAATATTATTTCTATTTATTTGAATTTATTGACATTTGTTTTGTGGCCTAAGATATAGCCTGTTCTGAAAACATTTCCATGTGTTGATAAAAAGAATGTTTATTCTGTTGCCATTGGGTGAAATGTTCTGTAAATTTCAGTTATTCCTACTTTATCTAGTGTGTAGTTTACCTCTGATGTTTCCGTGTAGATATTCTGTTTTAGTGATCTGTCCATTACTGTAAGTGGTGTGTTGAAGTTTTCAATGGTTATTAAATTGCAGTCTGTATCTTCCTTCAGATTAATTCATGTTGTTTTATATACTTCTGTGTTTCAGTGTTGTGTGCATTAGTATTTATATTGGATATATCCTCTTGCTGAATTGAAATATTTATCATTATGCAGTGACATTTTTCTCTTTTACAGTCTTGACTTCTAGTCTGTTTTATCTAAACATTCCTACCTTTATTTATTTTAGTATCTACTAGAATGGAATATCTTATTCTTTCTATCCCTTTACTTGCAGTCTATGTGTGTCTTTACAGGTGAAATGGATTTCTAGTAGACAGCATAGTTGGTTTTTGTTTCTTTATTCAATCAGCCACTCTTTTTTATAACTGGGAAGTTAAGTTCAATTGCATTCAATGATGTTAGTGGTAATACACAAGGACTTACTGCCATTTTTTTTTTTTTTTTTGCTTGTTTTATATTTCATTCGAAACTCTTTTGTCCCTTTTTTCATTTTTTTAATTGTCTTTGTGGTTAAGTGATTTTCTCTGGTAGTATATTTTAATTCACTGCTTTTTAACATACCTATTGCAGGTTTCTGCATTGCGGTTACCACGAGGTTTACAAAACCTATTATAGATGTAATAACTAATTTTAAAGAGATATCAACTTATAAAAAAAGAACAAAAAATGTTTAAAACTACATTTTAACTCCATTCCCCCCAACATTTTGACTTTTTGTTGTCTCAATTTACATATTTTAATCTTGTCTATCTCTGAACAGATTTCTCTTACTATTTTTGGTTTTGATATATTTGTCTTTTAGGCTTCATACTAGAGATAGGAGTGGATTGCATCTCACAAAATTCAGCATTAGGGTATTACAAGGTGGTCTATTTAGTTAACTTCTTCTGCAGGATTTATACCTCTAAATATCTTTTTGCAATTTTTTTTTTCCTTCAGATTGAAGCACACTCTTTAGTATTTCTTGGAAGGTGGGTCTGCTGGTGATAAATTCTCTCAACTGCTTGTCTGTGAAAAATCTTCTCCCTCCTTTATATTTCAAGACTAGTTTTGCTGGATGCAGTATTTTTGAATGGTAGTGTTTTATTTGTCTCATTTTCTCTCAGTACTTTGAAAATGTTATCCCATTATCTGTATGGTTTCTATTGAGATGTCTGTTGCCACATGAATTGGAGCTCCTTTATAGGTTATTTGCTTCTTTTATCTTGCTACTTTTCGGATCCTTTCTTTGTCCTTGACTTTGAAGAGTTTGATTACTAGTCCAAGAAATCTGCCTTGTGCTAATCTTATTTAGAATGAATCTATTTGGTATTCTCTGATCTTCTTGTATCTGGATATTTGTATCATTCTCAAGTTTTGGAAAGGTTTTGTTATTATATCTTTGAATAAGCTTTCTTTTCCTTCCTCTTGCTAAATTCCCTCTTGAGTATCAATTATCTTTAGTTCTGGCCTTTTTGAGGTATTTTTCTATATTCTATAGGCAATCTATACTGTTTCCCTTTTTACTCTTTTGTCACATTTTTCCCCCATGTGTTTTCAGATATCCTAATTTTGAGCTCGCTGATTCTTCTTAATTCATTTTGATACTGGAGGCTTTTAATATATTTGTCAGTTTAGCAATTGTATTCTTCAGTTCTAAGAATTCTGCTTGATATTTTTAAATTATTTTAATATTGTTGCTAAATTTCTTGATAAATGTATGAATTGCTTTTCTATGTTATCTTAGAGATCACTGAGTTTCCTTAAAATTATTACTTTGAATAGTTGGTCATAGAGCTCACATATCACAATCTTATAAGGGTTAGTCACTGCCTCCTGGCTTTGTTAATTTGAGGTCGTCTTTTTTTGTCTGGTTTATTTTGATTTTTCACTTGGATATGTTTGCTTAGTCTTGCAGTTTACCAGTTGAGTTTCTTTACTTTATCTCCTGCTGGGTCTCTGTCTCCTTTTTGACATTAGATGTTTCACCCAGGTTGGCCTTGGCGTTAGTAACTGATCAGAGTACTGCCTGTTTCAAATGGTAGAAGTCCCTAAGGATATATCCCAGTAGTGAGGGAAGGCTGGCTAATGGTTCATGCCTAGGGGAACTAAAGAGTGTACCTTCTATAGCACAGTGCTTCTGAAAAGACTATCTGATTTGGTGTGTCTTTTTACCTATTTATAGAGCAAAGTTTCCAGGGCTGGGGATAGTAATCGCATTCTCTGCGAAAAGGTTTCCTGCCAGGGAACCAAGATGGTTGGAAAGCTGGTTGTCACAGGAGTTTTACTTGTAGAAATTGTGAGTCGGGGAAAACGCTTGCACACTTGGTGCCAAGCAGATTGGAGGCTTGATACCACAAATATGACAATCCAATTATTTTACCATCTCCAATTATTTTACCATCTCCACTTTACCACAGTGGAGATTTCACTTCACTGTGTCTGTGGGAACTGTCTCATCCTCATATTTCAGATTTGTTTTATTACTGGTGATAATGTGTCTGGAACTGGTCGGTACTTGGTCTCGTTGACTTCAAGAATGAAGCCACAGACCCTCGCGGTGAGTGTTACAGTTTGTAAAGATGGTGTGTCTGGAGTTTGTTCCTTCAGATGTTCAGATGTGTCTGTAGCTTCTTCCTTCTGGTGGGTTCATGGTCTCGCTGAGAGGAGTGAAGCTGCAAACCTTCTCAGTGAGTGTTACAGCTCTTAAAGGCAGCGCATCTGGAGTTGTTCATTCTTCCCAGTGAGTTTGTGGTCTTGATGGCTTCAGGAGTGAAGTTGCAGACCTTTGTGGTGTATGTTACAGCTCTTAGAGGCAGCATGGACCCAAAGAGTGAGCAGCAGCAAAATTTATTATAAAGGGCGAAAGAACAGAGCTTCCATAGTGTGGAAGGGAGACCCAAGAGGTTTGTCTCTGGCTGGCTCCGGCAGCCTGGTTTTATTCTCTTATCTGACCCCACCCACATCCTGCTGATTGGTCCATTTCACAGAGAGTTGATTGGTCCATTTTGACAGAGTGTTGATTGGTGCATTTACAATCCCTGAGCTAGACACAGTGCTAGACAGAAAAGTTCTCCAAGTCACTACCAAGTTAGCTAGACAAAGAGTACTGATTGGTGTATTCACAAACCCTGGGCTAGACACAGAGTGCTGATTGGTGTATTTACAAACCCTGAGCTAGACACAGAGTGCTGATTGGTGCATTTACAATCCTTTAGCTAGACACAGAGTACTAGACAGAAAAGTACTCCAAGTCCCCACTAGGTTAGCTAGATACAGAGTACTGATTGGTGTATTTACAAACCCTGAGCTAGACACAGAGTGCTGACTGGTGCATTTACCATCCCTTAGCTAGACATAAAGGTTCTCCAAGTCCCCACTAGACTCAGGAGCCCAGCTAACTTCATCTAGTGGAGCCCGCACCAGGGCTGCAGGCAGAGCTGCCTGCCAGTCCCAGCTGTGCCTGCACTCCTCAGCCCTTGGGCAGTCATGGGACTGGGAGTCATGGAGCAGGGGGCGGAGCCCATCGGGAGGCTCTGGGCGTGGGAGCCCACCGCGGAGGGAGGGGCTTGGACATGGCAGGCTGCAGGTTGGGAGCCCTTCCCCTTGGGGAGGCGAGGAGGTGGCTGAGGCCCGGTGAGAATTCAAGCATGGTGCATGGGGACTGGCAGTGCTGGGGGACCGGGCGAAACCTAGGCAGGTGCTGGTCTGGGTGCTAAGCCCCTCACTGCCCTGGGCTGGCAGTGTCAGCCGCCACCACAAGCAGAGGGAGCCAGCTCTGGCCTCAGCCAGCCCAGAGAGGGGCTCCCACAGTGCAGTGGCGGGCTCCTCAAGCCAGCCAGAGTGGACACCAAAGGCGAGGAGGCACTGTGAGGACTGCTAGCACATTGTCACCTCTCAATAATATTAGTGCTGTATATTTGTTTTTAATGATCTGTGGTGGGAAATAAAGCCAATTTGCATATATCCTGCTACTTCGGAACTTGAAAGTTCCAGTATCTTCATAAAATAAGATAATATAAATGTTTTAAGAAAATTCTCAGGCTACCTTTTAGATAACATTCAGAAGATATTTGAGATTTTTAAGAAATAAAACAGTTTTATTTTTTGTACCATAGAAAAATCATTCTCATTTTTTTCTATAGGCTCTGAGAAACATTTCATAAGAGCAATTAGTTTTGTTTTGAATTTTGAGTTCATGAAACATGTTTTGTCATTTCAGTGGCTAAAACGTACTTGATATAGAACATCCTAACTGATGTCTTACAAAGAACATTTTTTCTTAAATTTAACTCTCATATTGTGAGTCAAAGATTATAATTCTTGTTTTGATTATGTAGCAACTGAGGCTAAGAAGAGTGGAAGTAATTCACTAAAGTTCTGCAGTGAGCAAAAGATATAATCAGGAGCTAAACCCAGCCTAATGTAACTCCCTAACCCCTTATTCTCCACTCTAGCAATAGATGTGTCCAATTTTTCAGAACTGTTTTTAATACGATGCTTATCTCTAATATGTGAGGTCTCGTGTGTTAATTATACAGTTTTTCTACTTATTTTAATAAAATACATATATGTACATCTATTTGTACATAGTGAAAAACTGTGAATTCAATTCTAGTTTCAAAACTTCTAACAGCATTTTTGCATCCAGATAGGTAACTGGTTTATATGCTAATCCAAAAACAGTATGATACTCTAAATATTTGAAAAGTCATGGTCACAAATATAAGGAGGCAATTTTGGTGCTTTCCATGAATTCCCAAATCTCCTAGAGTTATGAAAGCATCTTCAAGACATCTCACAAACCTCCCATTATCTGTTAAAGATGAAATCCAATATTTGTATCTTTTGGTTATTTTTACAGTGACATTTTCTAAGCATATAAGCAGATGTGCAGGGACCTTAGGGGAAATAAACTCCACTCATAATTACCTCTCCTCTGCTAAGCCAGAGTACACCTGTGAAATCTTTGCAGAACAATATTTATAAGCAGGAAATGTTAAAATTTAGAATGAATTCATTTATATTCTTTTTATACATATGTTTTCTATTGTTGTGAATATCAGGTGACAAATCAAGCACTAAAATATTAAATATTTCTATATTAGTATAAATGTTAGTGAAATAGTATGTGTAAATAAAATATTAGATAGCCAGTGCCAGTCCTCATTTCCCTGCAGAGACACCAGCATAAAAATAACATATAGACCAAAATACCTTTTGAAAACACTGAAACCCAATTAATAAGTTGCAGTACCCAAAGTTTAGTGCAAAGCTACCAACAGCCACATTGAAATAGGTAAAAAGAGACATTTTGGTTTACCTGCAATTACCCCACCCCCAAACTGTCATGGCTTAATTTCCTGAGGAGGGAAGCCTAGCATGCAGCTTCTTCACAGGGGAGGGAAAAGAAAATTGGAAGGTGTATTCTGGCTTTTTGGAGGGCTGATCTTGTATCAATTTCTGCCTTACCTGACTCAGAAAACTGATGGAGTTGTGAGAGTTTGGGTGGCTGGGAAAACTGAAAACAAGGGAGAGTGAGGGTGGCATAGTGCAGCACCAAAGAAATTACAGTGCTTTTATAAACACTCTAGTACCACTCAACAGAACTGGGAGGGTGTGCCCAATTTGGGGTTTCTCCCTCAGGAGGGAGAGAAAAGAGTGGAATATGTGTCTGATCTTCTGATTTTCCAAAAGGCTATCTACAGAACTGGTTTCTGTCTTGCCTGACTTAGAGTATGGACAAGGAGCCAGCATACTTTGGATGTCTTGGACCACTGAGAATGAAAGAGTACAGGGAGACTTGCTGCTGCAGCACCACAGAACCTGCAGTACTGTGGGCAAACACCAGAAATAACCAGAGATTACCAGCTCCTGAAAAGAAAACCAGCAGCTCCCTCTAATTGGGGTTACATGCACAGACTTGGAGAATTTTCAAACCCCCACCAAGAGGTTTTATAGGTCCCCAGAATCTCTAGTCAGATTGCCTGTTGAAGATATTACCAGGTATGAAGCCAGCCCATAAGAACTTGCAGAAGAATATATTTTTCTAACGCATAAATCTAGGCAACCAAAAGTACAAGGCAAATGAGACAAAACAGCAACAACAAACAAACCAGAGAATCAAAGCTTAGCAAAAAAACAGCAAGAACAAAAGTCTCTGAGAACTAATCCCCAAAAAATGGAGATCTCTGAATTACCTAACAAATAATTCAAAATATTTACTGTTTAAAAAAATTCCATAATCTACAAGAGAATGCAGATGAGCAATGAAATAAAATCAGGAAAATAATTTAAAAACAAAATAAGATCATTAACAAAGAAATAGAATATATGCAAAAGAACTAAATTCTGAAGCTGAAGAATACAATAAGTGAATTGAAAGCTTTACTAGGAGTCAAAAGCAGAATAGCAGAAATCAGTGAACTTGAAGATAATTCATCTAAAATTATTAAATCAGAGAATTCTTTAATAGAAAAGTAAAGAAAGCTTAAATAATTTTTTACTTTCAAGCCAACCAATATATCCATTATGAAAATTTCAGAAGAGTGAAAAGAACAGAATGGTTATGTGAAGAAATAATGATCCAAGAGTTCAGAAAGGAATGGACATTAAAATTCAAAATTTTTAAAGAATTATAAATAAGATAAATACACAGAGATTCATACCTAGAAACATTATCATCAAATTCACAAAAGTCAAAAGACAATAGAATTTGAAAGTAGCAAGAGAAAGGTGACTCATAACATAAAAGAAAGCTTCTATATAAGTATCAGCAGATATCTCAGCAGAATAATTTCAGGCTAGAGGAAGTGAAATATTCAAAACGCTGAAAGAAAAAAACAAATTTTATACTGAAAATAGTATAGCCAGCAAAACTGTTATTCAGAAAAAAGGGGAAAATGAATACTTTCTTAGGTAAACAAAACCTGAGAGAGTTAATCACCACTGCACTTTTATTATAAGAAATGCTAATGGCAGTCTTGCAATGTGAAGCAAAGGGGAACTAGACAGAAACACGAGATCTCATGAAAATATAAAGCTCACTACTACAGGTAAATATGCAGACAAATACAGAATACTGTATTATTGCCATAGTGGTGCATAAAACATTTTTAATTTTTATATAGAATTTGAAAGACAAAGGCATAAAAATAATTTACTCTAAATATGTTATTAGAAGTACTACTATATATATATAATTTATGGTATCAATAAAATGGGAGTGAAGATACATGAAAGGGAATATTTTTTGTGTATGAAGATTTTTTTCTGCTCAAAATAGTTATATATTTTATTTATTTATTTATTTATTTATTTATTTGAGATGCAGTCTCACTCTGTCATCCAGGCTGGAGTGCAGTGGCGAAATCTTGCCTTACTGCAAGCTCCGCCTCCCGGCTTTACGTCATTCTCCTGTCTCAGCCTCCCGAGTAGCTGGGACTACAGGTGCCTGCCGCCACGCCAAGGTTTTTTGTTTTTTGTTTGTTTGGTTTTTTTTTGTATTTTTGTAGAAACGGGGTTTTCACTGTGTTAGTCAGGATGGTCTCGATCTCCTGACCTCGTGATCCGACTGCCTCGGCCTCCCAAAAGTGCAGGGATTACAGGTGTGAGTCACCACACTGAGCCCAAAATAGTTATATATTTAAGATGTTTTATGTAATCTCCATAGTAGACCCAAAGACAATATCTATAGATGATACACAAAAGGAAATGATAAATCAAAACATGAGAACACAAAAAAATCAATATGGCACAAAGAAAGGCAGCTGGAGAACCAAATAAGAACAAAATAAATATATATAAAAATATGCAGTAGTAATTTCTTTCTCAAAATTAGTAATTACTTGGAATGTAAATCAATTAAACTCTTTCATCAAAAGAAACAGAGTGGCTGAATAAATTTTAAAAGAAGAAGATGCATTCTTTCTATAAGAGACTCATCTTAAACATAATAACACATGGAGTCCAAAAGTGAAAGAATGGGGGAAAAGGTTCCTGCAATTCATAAACAAAAGAGAGCAGGGATGATTGTATTTATAATATAAAAATAAACTTTAGTTAAAAACACAAGGGACAAAGAGTGATGTTATATAATGAGAAATGAAGAAATACACCAGAAAATATAACAATTATAAATATATCTATATCTACAATCCAAGCAACCAAAATATAAGAAGCATATATTGACAGAATAAAAAATGGAAGAGATAGTGACATAGTAATAGTAGGATAATTCAACAACTAACTTTGAATAATGGCTAGAACAACCTGATAGAAGACTAATAAAGAAACAGAAGATGAGAAAAATACAGACAAAATAGACCCAACAGACATATACAAAACTCTTCACCCAACAATATCAGAATATACATTCTTCTCAAGTATACATGAAACTTTCTCAGAGATGGACCATGTTAGACCACCAAACACATCTTAACAAATTTAAGTATTTTGAATAAGTATCTAATCTGACCCCAGTGGAACCAAACTAGAATTCAATTGCAGTACGGAAACTAGAAATTTACAGGTATTTGAAAGTTAAATGAAGCCCTCTTAAAAAACCAATGAATCAAAAAAAAAAAAAAACACAATTGGAAAATATCTTCAGACAAATAAAAACAAAACCACAATAAACATATAGGTTTAAGAAAAAAGTAGTACTAAGAAGGGAAGTATATTATAGTAAATGGTTACATTTCAAAACAACAATTTCAAATCCAGAACTTACTTCACACTTCAATAAACTATAAAACAACATCAATCTGTACCCATAGTTGAAAGAAGGGAAACAAATTTGAGAGCAGTCATAAATGAAAGAATGGAAAAAAATGAAGGTTTTTAAATTTAATTTTTATTTTAGATTCTGGGGTACATGTGCAGGTTTGTTACATGGGTGTATTATGTAATGCTGAGGTGTGGGAAATGAATGATTCTGCCACCCAGTTAGTGAGCATAGTAACTAAGTCATACCAGCCTTGTCCCACTTCCTCCATTCTGACTATGGTGGTCCCCAGTGTCTGTTGTTGCCATCTTTATGTCTATGAGTGCCCAATCTTTAGCTCCCACTTATAAGTGAGACCAGGCAGTATTTGGTTTTCTGTTCTTTATTAATTCATTTGGAATAATGGCCTCCAGTTGCATCTATATTGCTGTAAGCAACATAATTTGGTTCTTTTTAATGGTTTCCCAGTATTTCATAGTGTATACGTACCACATTTTCTTTATTCAATCCACCGTTGATGGGCAACTAGGTTAATTCCTTGTCTTTACTATTGTGAATAGTGCTGTGATGAACATGCAAGTCCAGTTCAGTGTCTCTTTGGTAGAATGATTTATTTTATTTTGGATATGTATCTAGTAATTGTATTGCTGGGTCAAATGGTAGTTTGATTTTAAGTTGTTTGAGAAATTCCCAAACTAGTTTCTATAATGGCAGAACTACCTACATTGTAACCAGCAGTGTATAAGCATTCCCTTTTATCCGCAATTCCATCAACATTTTTTTTATTATACTTTAAGTTCAAGGGTACGTGTGCATAATGTTCAGGTTTGTTATATATGTATAAATGTGGCATGTTGGTGTGCTGCACCCATTAACTCGTCATTTACATTAGGAATATCTCCTAATGCTATCCCTCCCTGCTTTCCCCACTCCATGACAGGCCCCAGTGTGGGATGTTCCCCTTCCTGTGTGCAAGTGTTCTCATTGTTCAATTCCCACCTATGAATGAGAACATGCGGTGTTTGGTTTTCTGTTCTTGCAATAGTTTGCTGAGAATGATGGTTTCCAGCTGCATCCATGTCCCTACAAAGGACATGAACTCATCCATTTTTAAGGCTGCATACTATTCCATGGTGTATATGTGCCACATTTTCTTAATCCAGTCTGTCACTGATGGACATTTGGGTTGGTTCCAAGTCTTTGCTATTGTGAATAATGCTGCAATAAACATACGTGTGCATGTGTCTTTATAGCAGCATAATTTATAATCCTTTGGATATATCCCCAGTAATGGGATGGCAGGGTCAAATGGTATTTCTAATTCTAGATCCTTGAGGAATCGCCACACTGTCTTCCACAATGGTTGAACTAGTTTACAGTCCTACCAACAGTGTAAAAGTGTTCCTATTTCTCCACATCCTCTCCAGCACCTGTTGTTTCCTGACTTTTTAAATGATCACCATTCTAACTGGTGTGAGATGGTATCTCATTGTGGTTTTGATTTGCATTTCTCTGAAGATAAGCATTTTTTCATGTGTCTGTTGGCTACATAAATGTCTTCTTTTGAGAAGTGTCCGTTCATATCCTTTGCCCACTTTTTGATGGGGTTGTTTGTTTTTTTCTTGTAAATTTGTTTGAGTTATTTGTAGGTTCTGGATTTTAGCCCTTTGTCAGATGAGTAGATTGTAAAAATTTTCTCCCATTCTGTAGGTTGCCTGTTTGCTCTAGTTGTAGTTTCTTTTGCTGTGCAGAAGCTCTTTAGTTTAATTAGATCCCATTTGTCAATTTTGGCTTTTGCTGCCACTGCTTTTTGTATTTTAGACATGAAGTCCTTGCCCATGCCTATGTGCTGAATGGTATTTCCTAGGTTTTCTTTTAGGGTTTTCATGGTTTTAGGTTTAACATTTAAGTCTCTAATCCATCTTGAATTAATTTTTGTGTAAGGTGTAAGGAAGGAATCCAATTTCAGCTTTCTACATATGGCTAACCAGTTTTCCCTTCACCATTTATTAAATAGGGAATCCTTTCCCCATTTCTTGTTTTTGTCAGGTTTGTCAAAGATCAGATGGTTGTAGATGTGTGGTGTTATTTCTGAGGATTCTGTTCTGTTCCATTGGTCTATATCTCTGTTTTTGTACCAGTACCATGCTGTTTTGGTTACTGTAGCCTTGTAGTATAGTTTGAAGTCAAGTAGTGTGATGCCTCCAGATTTCTTCTTTTGACTTAGGATTTTCTTGGCAATGTGGGCCCTTTTTTGGTTCCATATGAACTTTAAAGTAGTTTTTTCCAATTCTGTGAAGAAAGTCATTGGTTGTTTGATGGGGATGGCATTGAATCTGTAAATTACCTTGGGCAGTATGGCCATTTTCATGATATTGATTCTTCCTATCCATGAGCATGGAATATTCTTCCATTTGTTTGTGTCCTCTTTTATTTTCTTCTGCAGTGGTTTGTAGTTCTCGTTGAACAGGTCCTTCACATCCCTTGTAAGTTGGATTCCTAGGTATTTTATTCTATTTGAAGCAATTGTGAATGGGAGTTCACTCATGATTTGGCTCTCTGTTTGTCTGTTAATTGTGTATAAGAATGCTTGTGATTTTTGCACATTGATTTTGTATCCTGAGACTTTCCTGAAATTGCTTATCAGCTTAAGGAGATTTGGGCTGAGACGATGAGGTTTTCTAAATATACAATCATGTCATCTGCAAATAGAGACAATTTGACTTCCTCTTTTCCTAATTGAATACACTTTATTTCTTTCTCCTGCCTGATTGCCCTGGCCAGAGCTTCCAACACTATGTTGAATAGGAGTGGTGAGAGAGGGCATTTATTTAGTTAGTTTTTAGTAACAGCCATTCTGACTGGTGTGAAGTGTTTTTGCATTACATTTCTCTGACGATTTGTGATGTAGACGATTTTTTTCATGTTTGTCAGCCACTTGTATGTCTTCTTTTGAGAAGTATTCATTATGCCTTTTGTCTGTTTTTTACTAGGATTAGTGTTTTTAATTTTTGCTTGTTGATTTGAATTTCTTATAGATATAGACCTTTTTTGGATTCTTAGTTTGCAAATATTTTCTTCCAATCTCTAGATGGCCTGTTTACACTGTTGGTAGTTTCTTTGGCTGTGCAGAAGCTCTTTAATTTAATTAGATCCCCCTTGTTAATTTTTGTTTTTGTTGCAATAGTTTTTGAAGACTTAGTTATTAATTGCTTTTCAAGGCTTATGTCCACAATGGTATTTCCTATATTTTCTTCTAGGATTCTTATAGTTTGAGGTCTTACATTTAAATCTTTAATCCATCTTTATTTAATTTTTGTATATGGTGAAAGGTAGTCATCCAGTTTCATATTTTTGCATATGTTTAGCCTGCTATCCCAAAGTAATGTATTGGATAGGGAGTCTTTTCTGCATTGCTTTTTTGTTGTTGAGTTCAGATCAATGGCTAAATCTCAGATGGCTAGAAATGTGCAGCTTTTTTTCTGGGTTCTTTATTCTGTTCTGTTAGTTTATGTGTCTGTTTTTGTACCAGCACTGTACTGTTTAGGTTACCATAGACTTATGGTGTGGCTTGAAGTTGGGTAATGTGATGCCTCTGGCTTTCTTCTCTTTGCTTAGGATTCCTTTTGTCATTTGAGATTTTATAGTCCCATATTAATTTTAGAATTTTTTAATAATTCTATTAAATAATAACATTGATAGTTTGATAGAAATAGTGCTAAATTTGTAGATTGCTTTGGGCAGTGTGGCAATTTTCGTGATATTGGTTTTTCCAATTGATGAGAGTGTAAAATTTTTCCATTTGTTTGTGTAATCTATGATGTCTTTTAGCAGCATTTTAGGGTTCTCCTTGCAGAGATCTTTCACCTCCTTGGTTAGGTGTATTTCTAGGTATTTTGCTTTTTTATGGATTTTGTATATGGGATTGCATTCTTGATTTTGTGTCCAGAGTTAGTGCCTGCCAGTGGGTTTGTGGTCTCGCTGACTTCAAGAATGAGGCTGTGGACCTTCGTCGTGAGTGTTGCAGCTCTTAAAGATGGCATGGATCCAAACAGTGAGCAGTAGCAAGGTTTATTGTGAAGAGAAAAGGACAAAGTTTCCACAGTGTGGAAGGGGACCCAAGCAGGTTGCCACTGCTGGCTGGGGTGGCCAGTTTTTATTCCCTTATTGTCCCCTCCCATGTTCTGTTTCTGTCATATCAGAGTGCCCTTTTTTCAATCCTCCCCGCGATTGGCTACTTTTAGAATCCTGCTGATTAGTGTGTTTTACACAGTGCTGATTGGTGTATTGTACAGAGTGCTGATTGGTGTGTTTTACAATCCTCTTGTAAGACAGGAAAGTTCTCCAAGTCCTCACTTGACCCAGGAAGTCCAGCTGGCCTCCCCTCTCAATCCACCCTCTAAACAGGACATCCCAATTGCTGTTGGGAACTGGACAATGACCACTCTAGTTACTTCCTGCTGGATGGGGTGAAGCAGAGTCCCTGCAGTTGTATTGTCCTCCAGTGGGGAACTCTCTAGGCCAGTCAAAGGGCCAGTGGGTCAGTCCAGGGGTCCTCCGCAGATGTTGTGAGTTGAGCTCATTTGGGGTTCCATTTATAAGACCATCTGTAGCTTGATGGCCTCAATCCAGAAGGAAACAATTTTAACAAGGAGGTTAAAAATACAAGGCCCTAAAGGCAAGTAGTAGCAAGATGGCTGTCATGGACCTAGAAAGGGGAGAAGCCATGTCACCCAACTCCAGAGGTTGGTATAAGAGTTTGAAAGGCGTTGCCAGATTTCAGAAGCCATTTTCTGTAAACACCGGGTGGCATCTCGTACTATCCCTGACTGGTTAGTGTAAAAACAACACTCTTCCCCTAAGAAGGTGCAATGGCCTCCTTTCTCAGCAGTGAGGAAGTCTAGGCCTCGGCGGTTTTAGAGAGTCACTGCTGCTGAAGAGTCTATTTGGGGTTGTAGAGTAAGGATAGATTTTGTAAACTGTCTGAGAAATCCTTTAAGAGTGTGTATTAGCAGGATAATGAAGTAGATAACCTGGCTATTCTGGTTACTGTAGCAGTGGCCATTCCTAACCCTATAAGTAGGGGTATTAGTTGTATGGCCCTACACTGAAGGACTTGAGCTTTGAGGGACACTAATACGGTCTGATTTCCTGGGGGCAATGTCATTGTTGGGACTTAGGAGGACTAAGGTGCAGGTGCCTGTCCAGTTGGTGGGGAGACAGATATAAGTTGAAGTTCCACATAAGAAGAATATGCCTTGGCTAGGTAGGCAGAACTGGTTGTGTATGTTAAAAAGATGTGTGAGTTTGGTGTTTTCATTTTCCCGTACTCCTAGAGTACTTGCCAAGGTAACTCTGGTGAGTTGCTGGAAAGGAGTGTTGGGAGCAAACTGAGTGGTTCCCTGTGTTCTAGTTTCCCATTGGAGAAATAACTGTTAAGCAGTGGCTGATAGAGAGATACAAAGCCAGCAGTCATTTGCCAGGGAAGGATTGCACTGGTTTAACAGAGTGGGTTGAGAGTTTTGTAGAGTTAATTATGAGCTAGTGGAAGGGGAGGGTGACTATGTGGAGTGTCCAAGGAAGCAGGAGGGATAGATAGGCAAAGAGTAAGTAGGAAGGTAAAGAGGGTGCCCTGGAAGATGAGATCATTTTATCCAGTCTGAGTTAAAGGGAGGAGTAAATTGCTGACAAAAAGGATGATAGAAAAAAGGTTGATGTAATTCGGATTTTTGTTCCAGCAGGAGCTACAGTATGTAGTCCTACTGCAAAGAGTATGGTTAATATACTGCTTAATTATGTGATGAAACAGTAAAAGGATTCCATTAAGGGGACAAGGAGAGGTGTTAAAGATTATGTAGGTTTTCACTTATCTTTTTTAAATAGGAAGGGTATTTTTTTCCTCAGGATCAGCAGTAGGAGCCTTTTTAGTCTGGAATGTTCCCTTCAGAAATAGGAGATGCAAGTCCTCCAATGGTTTACAGGTGTATCGAGGCTAGTCTTGCTGATCTTGGGACTCCTGAGCTGAGAGTCCTGCAGGTTCTTGTGGGGGGTTGTGGGGGAGTTTAACTTAGATGTAGTAAATCCAAGATTCCACTCCTGCCACCTTAACTGCAGTTGGGGTAAAGAGGATTACCGAGTATGGTCCTTCCCACGAGGAATCTGTAGATGGGGAGGTAGAGGAGAGGGACTTGACCAACACTAGATCTCCGGGTTGGAAAAACTCTGTTCCCTTTTCTCTGTGACATCCTTTGGGTAGGTTTTTAGGGTTTTGGTGATATTTTGCCAATGAAGTTATATCCTTGACCAAGTTGGCTATTTCCTGATCAATTAGGAAGTCATTTGTGAGAAAGGTCATCCATATAGTATTTCGTATGGACTGAACGCCATTTTGTGAGGAGAAGTTTGTATTCTCAACAATGCCATGGACAAGAGAGTAAGCCATGGGAGATTAGTTTCTTGAGTTAGTTTCCTTAAGTGCCTCTTGAGTGTTTCATTTGCCTTCTGGACCTTCCCTGAGGATTGTGGCCTCCAGGCATAGCGAAGATAATATTGTATCCCTAGTGCCTTGGAAATTCCCAGAGTTACCTTGGCTTTAAAAGCCAGATCATTGTCACTTTGTAAGCTTTGAGGAAGCCCATATTTAGGAATTATTTCATGAATTAGGACTTTAACCACTTCCTGAGACTTCTCTGTCTTGCAGGGGAAGGCTTCTATCCGATCTGTAAAGGTATCAACACAGCCCAACCAGTATTGAAATCCCCTTGAGTTAGGCATATGGGTGAAGTCCAACTGCCAGTCCTCTCTGGGATAGTGCCCTATTCTTTGTTCCCCCAGAGGGGCCTTATGATGAACCAAAGGATTATTCCTTTGGCACACCTAACAGGCTTTGACTGCTTGTCGGATGTCCGGAGGAGATTTGTCCCTGTAAATAGGGATTTGGCCATTTGATGAGTGCTCTCAATACCCATATGAAAAGTTAGGTAGAGGGTCTCAAGTATTTTTCACTGGCTGGCTTCAGGTATGAGTACCTTTCTCTCTTCTGTTGTTAACCACCCCAAGGGGAGAAAACTATGCCCCCATGAAAGTCTCATTCTGTTTCAGTCGGGGAATAGTGGGGCTTAATCTCTTGGAGAGGGTTGTTCCATACCAAGGATCCTTCTGTAGGTATTTCTAATGAGATGTTCCACCTGGCAGAAATTTTGGCCTCAGCGTCTGCCTGATGGTTTCCTTCTGCCTTTTCTCCTTCACTTTTTTGATGGTTTTGTCAGTGTAAGACTGTCACCTCCTTGGGTTTTTGCACTGCGTGCAATAACTCCATGATTTCCTCGTGGTATTTAATGGGGATTCTCCAAGAGGTTAGGAACTCCCTTTCTTTCCATGTCGCAGCATGGTCATGCAGGATTAGAAAAGCATACGTACTGTCTGTATACACATTTATTCTTTTTTCTTTTGCCAGTTCTAAGACTTGGGTAAGTGCCACTAGTTCTGCGAACTGGGCACTGGTCCCCAGAGGAAGAGGCTTACTTTCAACTACTGTTACATCACTAACTATGGCATAACCTGCCCTGCGTATCACATTCTCCACAAATGAACTTCCATCATTATACAGGTTAAGGTCATGATTAGCTAAGGGGACCTCTAAGAGATCCTCTTAGGCAGCATAAGTCTGGGTTACAATTTGTTGGCAGTCATGCTCAATTGGTTCCCCATCCTCTGGGAGAAAAGTAGCAAGGTTTAGGGCTGCACATATGTGTATTTGAAACACTGGTCCCTCAAGGCGTAGTGCCTGGTATCTAAGCAGGTGTTTGTGTGATAACCATAAATTTCCTTCGGCACCTAATATGCCATTTATATCATGAGTAGTCCAAAAGGTGAGATCCTTTCCTTGTATTATTTTGATAGCCTCTGATACCAAGATGGCCACTGCCACAACTACCAATAAACAGTGGGGGCAGCCTTTTGCTACCACATCAATTTCCTTACTTAGGAATGCCATTGGTTGTGGGCTTGTCCCTCAAGTTTGAGTAAGGACTCCAAGAGCTATTCCCACTTTCTCTGTGATATATAAAGGGAAATTTTGTCCTGTGGGAAGGCTTAAGGCTAGAGCTTGTACTAGGGCCTGCTTTAAGGTTTTGAAGGCTGTTTCTGCCTCTGGTTCCCATTCTACTAGATGAGTATTTGCCCTCTGGGTCTCCTTGATTAGAGTATAGAGTGGCCTAGCCATCTCGCTGGGTCTGGGGATCCACAGTTGGCAAAAGCCAGTGATCCCAAGGAACCCCTGGAACTATTTTAATGTCTTAGGGTGAGGACAAGTCGATATAGGCTGTATTCATTGTTTGCTGAAGGCCCTGGTTCCTCTGGCTAAGATTAGGCCTAGATATTTGACTTGTTGTAGGCAGAGCTAGGCCTTTGATTTAGATGAATTTTACCCTTGATTAGCTAGAAAGTTCAAGAGATCTAGAGTAGCCTCCTGGCATGAGGCTTCCGAACTGGTATCCAAAAGTAAATCATCCACATACTGAAGGACCAGAGTGCCTGGACTTGAGAAGTGGCCTAGATCATGGGCCAGTGCCTGACCAAACAGATGAGTCCTATCCCTAAACTCTTGAGGCAAGATGGTCTATTTAAATTGGGAGGTGTAGTCTGTGGGATCCTCAAAGGCAAAGAGAAACTGGGAATCAGAGTGCAGGGGAGTGCAGAAGAAGGCATCCTTGAGGTCCAGAACCATTTTTCTTCCTCTGGTATTTGAGAGAGCATGGTATATGGGTTGAGTACAGCCAGATATAGAGGAATTACTGCCTCATTGATGAGTTTTAGATCTTGCACTAGTCTCCACTGACCACTTGGTCCTTGTACTCCTAAAATTGGGGTGTTGCAGGGACTGCTGCATTTTCTTACTAAGACTTGACCTTTTAAATGTCTAACAACATTCTGTAATCCTTTATGAGCTTCAGGCCTTAAGGGATATTGCCTTTGATAAGGAATAGTGGTGGGGTCTTTTTAGCCTGATTTGGACTGGGCAGGCATTTTTTGCCCTTCCAAATTGTCCTTCCAATGCCCAGACTTCAGGGTTGGTCCCCTCCTCAAGTAGAGGACAACAAATGGGTAACTTGTTCCCCATATTCATGTAGATAATAGCTCCAGCCTTGACTAATATATCCCTCCCTAATAAGGGTGTGGGACTTTCAGGCATAATAAAAAAGGCATGTGAAAAGAGCAAACTCTCCCAATTACAACTGAGGAGGTGGGATAAATACCTGGTTACGTGCTGTCTCAGGATTCCTCAGATGGTAACGGACCTTGAGGACAGCCATCCAGGGCAGGAGATTAACACTGAGAATGCCACACCAGTGTCCAGGAAGAAGTCAATTTCCTGGTCCTCAATGGTTAAACTTACCCAGGGCTGAGTGAGGGTGATGACATGAGCTGACACTTGCCCAGGACATCCTCAATCCTGTTGTTGGATCACCTGGTTGGGGGCTTCTGGCTGAGAACCTTCGTCCTCTGGGGCAGTACACCTTCCAGTGATTGCCTTGGCATAGTGGACATGGGCCAGGGGGCAGCTTGTTTCTCATTGGACAATCTTTTTTAAGCTGTCCTTGCAAACCACACTGATAACAAGCCCTACCAGGTGATTGGCCTGCTACATTTTCTGTCCTCTCTGAACCACCAAGGTTTGTTTGTCTGAGGGCCATGACTAAGGCTGTGGCCTTTCTCTTATCTCGCTTTTCTTTTGCGGCCTGTTCCTCTTGGTAGGCTCATCTAACAATAGCATAATATCTCCCCACGTGAGGTCGAAGGTTTGCCCTAGACCCTGTGGAACATCTATATACCTATCAGGATCATCTGAAAACTTCCCCCAGTCTACCTTGATCTGTTTTAAATTAGAGAGAGAGAAGGGGACATGTACCCAAATTGGGCCAAATTCCCCTCCCCCTACAACTTGAAGGGGACATAACTGATACCCTGGGGGGGGGGGTGTTTGTGGTCCCTTGGATATTTCTTTGCTCATTTCCTTCTTGGTGGGGGAGATTAGAGGAGGCTCATCATTAATAGGAAGGGGAGCTGTAGGGAGGCTAGGACATGGAGGTAAGCTAAGAGGTCCTCCTGTAGAATGTAAATTGCAAGCTTTGCATAGTTGTGGATTATCCTTCAATGAAAAGAAAGCTTGGACATAAGGTATTTCACTCCATTTGCCTTTCCTCTTACATAAAATGTCAAGCTGCAAGATAGTATTATAATTTATACTACCCTCAGGTGGCCATTTTTCCTCATCAGAGAGAGAGTATTGGGGCCAGGCCATAGTGCAGAAAATAATAAGCCACTTCTTTGTTAGGGTTTTCGGGGCAAATTGGTTCCAATGGCTTAGGATGCATTTCAAGGGTGAGCTTGTTGATGCCTGAGTGTTTCCCATCTAAATAAAAAAAAACGCCCACAGTTTTCGACTGTTTCCCATCTAAATAAAAAAACGCCCATGGTTTTGGACTGTTCTTTGTTTTCTTTTCCCCCACCCAAGAACCCACAATGGTCCCTGAACCCTGATGTTTGGAATAGTTGTACTAACCAAAGCAGCAGCAGAAACACTTGTTTTCCTCTTAGACCACAAAGAAGACTGAGGAAGGTTGGATTTAGTGGCCCTTAGTGACACATTCTCAAAAACCTGTTAGAGTCCTAAGTGTTTTCTCCCATTGGTATTGGGACCTTACCCTCGTCCTATAAAGATGATATATCTCAAAATGGAGTGGAGGGCCATACCCTGAGGGAGGGAAGGCATCTCCATGGTTGGAAGAGTGATGCCTTTTTGTCCTCACTTCTAATCATATGAATAGGAAGGATATCCCCCCAAATTTTGGAGTCTGTAATTTCTGAGGCTCCCCATATGCTAGCTTCAAGAATACCCTTTGTTAGGCCTGCTACTCTGAGGAGGGATCCTAAAATGCCAGATAGTTCCACCACTTGACGGGGCTTCAGGCAAAAATTATGTCTTTCTGATTGGTGAGCCCAGGTGCCTAAAGAAGGGAACAGAGTCCCAAAATTCATATTAGAAACAGGAGAAACTAGAAGAGCACCAGGGACAGGGAGTGGTTTTTATAAGTGGGACTAGCCTTGGAGAAGAGGGGTTGGGAGGAAGTTTGTCTGACATGTGCTAGGACCCAGGAGGAAAGAGTCAGGATAGATGGGTGAGTCTCGCTTGAGCGATGTAACTTTGAGAGCTCCGCTCATGGCTGCAGGGTTGACCAACATTTTGTTGGGACCCTGGAACTGAATGGCTTTCTTCTCTGTCAACCCTTAGCTCAGCCCGGAAGTACAGGAAAATAAGAAGCTGGTTCAAGGCAAACCAATGCTCCTGACTACGAAGAGTCAGGGGTTGTTAGAGAGCCCTTTCCCAGAAAGCCTGACATCTGTGTCTTTAGTACGGCACCTGTGCTAGTCACTTTTAAGTGGCTGACAGGTGCCTGGTGTTTAGCCCCTGAATTCTAAGGAAAAATAGGACAGAAAGCAAGTGAAAAGGGTCCAATGGTACTCACCATGTGGCAAGATCCTGAACGAGCCCCCAAGATGTGTCTGGAGTTGGTTCCTGTCAGTGAGTTCGTGGTCTCGCTGACTTCAAGAATGAAGCCGTCAACCTTCATGGTCAGTGTTACAGCTCTTAAAGATGACACAGACCCAAAGGGTGAGTGGTAGCAAGGTTTATTATGAAGAGTAAAAGGACAAAACTTCCACAGCTTGGAAGGGGACCTGAGTGGGTTGCTGCTGCTGGCTGGGGTGGTCAGTTTTTATTCCCTTATTGTCCCCTCCCATGTTCCATTTCTGTCATATCAGAGTGCCCTTTTTCAATCCTCCCCGCAATTGGTTACTTTAGAGTCGTGCTGATTGATACGTTTTACAGAGTGCTGATTGGTGTGTTTTACAGAGCACTGATTGGTGCATTTTATAATCCTCTTGTAAGACAGGAAAGTTCCCCAAATCCCCACTCAACCCAGAAAGTCCAGGTGGCCTCACCTCTCAATTTGACTCACAGTTTCAACATTATTAATGTATAGAAATACTGCTGAATCTTGTACATTGATTTTGTACCCTGATTCTTTACTGAAGTCATTTTCAAATTACAGGAGTCATTTGATGGAGTGTTTAGGATTTTCTAGGGAATCATATCCTCTGTGAAGAGAGATATTTTGATTTCTTCTTCTTCTATTTGGATGCCTTTTATTTTCTTCATTGATTGTTCTGGCAAAGACTTCCTGTAGTATGTTTTATAGGAGTGATTAGAGTGGGCATCCTTGTCTTTTCCAGTTCTCAAGGGGAATGTTTCCAGCTTTTGTTCATTTAGTATGATGTTGGCTGTGGATTCATCGTACGTAACTCTTATTTTTTGGAGGTATGTTTCTTCAATGTCTAGTTTGTTGATCATTTTTATCATGTAGGGACGCTGGGTTTTATCGAAGGCTTTTTCTGCATCTACTGAAATGATCCTATGATTTTTATTTTTAATTATTTTTATAGGATGAATCACATTTATTGATTTTTATATGTTGAACCAACTTTCTATTCCAGGAATGAGCCTACTTGATCCTGGTGAATTAACTTTTTGATGTGCTACTAGATTGAGTTGGCTGCTATTTTGTTTAGGATTTTTGTGTTCATGTTCATCAGGGACATTGGCTTGGCCTATAGTTTTCTCTTTTCATTGTATTTTTGTCATTTGTGGTGACGTTGGCTTCACAGAATGAGTTAAGGAGGCATCCCTCCACCTTGAATTTTTCAAATAGTTTCAGTATAATTGGTACCAGCTCTCCAGCTGAATTGGTAGAATTCAGCTAGGAATCCATCTAATCTGGGACTTTTTTGTGTTTGTTAGTAGGTTTTTTATTACTGATTCAATTTCAGAACTCAATATTAATTTGCTTATGGTTCCAATTTCTTCCTAATTCAATATGGCAGTTTATGTCTTGCTAGAATTTTTCTATTTTCTCTAGATTTTCTAGTTTGTGTGCATAGAAGTATTCATAATTATCTCTGATTTTTTGTGTGTATTTCTGTGGTAGTAATTGTAATACCACTTTTGTCATTCCTGATTTTGCTTATTTGGATCTTATCTTTTTTTTTTTTTTTTTTCCTTTGTTGATCTAGCTATGGGTTTATTGGTCTTGTCTTTTCTTTGGAAGGAAAAACCTTTGGTTCCATCAATTTCTCTTTTGATTTTTTTTTTTTTTGTCTCAATTTTGTTTAATTCCACTTGAATTTTAGTTACATCTTTTATCCTGCTAGCTTTGGAGTTGATTTGTTCTTGTTTTTCTATTTCATTTTGGTGTGATTGTTAGATCAGTATTTTTAAGATCTTTCTAACTTGTAGAGTTAGTTGTGTAGACTATAAACTTTTAACACTGATTTTGCTGCATCCCAGAGATTTGGGTATGTTGTATCTCTATGTATCTCTATTTTCTTTTATTTGAATGAATTTTTTTTATATCTTCCTTCATTTTGTTGCTTACCCAACAGTCATTTAGAAGCAGGTTGTTTAATAGCCATGTAATTTTGTGGTTGTGGGAGATCTTCCTGGTATTGATTTCTGTTTTTCTGCCACTGTGGTCTAAGAGTATGGTTGCCATTAAATATTTTTTAAAATATTTATTGAGACTTGTTTAATTGCTGAGCATGTTATTAGTCTTGAAGTATGTACCATGTTCAGAAGAATACATATTATGTGATTGATGCATGGAATGTTCTGTACATGTCTATTAGGTTCAATTAGTCAAGTGTCAAATTTCAATTCAGAATTTTCTTGTTAGTTTTCCACCTTGAGATCTCTCTAACATTGTCAGTGGTTTTGTTTTGTTTTGTTTTGTTTTAACTCCCCACTATTATTTTCTAGCTGTCTGTTTTCTTGTACATTGAAAAGTAGCTATTTTGTGAATCTGGGTCCTCCAATGTTGCTGCATATACATTTAGAATAGTTAAGTCTTTTGTTGAATTGAACCCATTATTATGTAATATCCTTTGTTTATTTTTACACTTGTAGGTTTAAAGTCTGTTTTATCTGATATAAGAATAGTGACCTCTGCTTTTTATTGTTGTTGTTTGTTTTCCATTTGTGTGGTGATATTCTTCCAACCCTTTACTTTGAGCCTATGGGTGTGTCATTACATGTGAGATGGGTCTCTTGAAGACAGCAGATTGATGTGTCTTTTTTTTTACATTATTTTTATTCCACTTGAAATACTGTGCCTTTTAAATGGGGGGCATTTAAGCTAGTTACAGTCAAGGTTTGTTTACATGTGAGATTTTGATAGTATAATAAACTTACTAGCTCATTGCTTTGTAGTTTCTATTGTCTGCTTCCTTCATAATGTCTGTGGGCTATGTACTTGTTTGTTTCTGTAGTAGGAGGTATCTTTATTTTGTTTCCATGTTTAGAACTCCCAAGTATCTCTTGTAAGCCTCGTCTAGTGGTAACAAATTACTTTAGTGCTTTCTGTTTGGAAAAGTCTTTGTTTCTCCATTTCTGAAGCTTAATTTGGTATGCTATGAAATTCATGGTTGGAATTTCTTTTCTTTATTAATGCTAAAAATATGCCCCTAATCTCTCCTGCCTTATAAGGTTGCTACTGAAAAGTTTGCTAGTCTCTGCTTCCACCAATCTCTATCAACATCCATACATGCACACTTTAGAAGCATGAAGGAGACACTTTTTTAGTCTCTGCTTCCACCAATCTCTATCAACATCCATACACGCACACTTTAGAAGCATGAAGGAGACACCTTTTGGAACAGATAAAATTGTCAATTAGTTTATGGAACTAATTAACCCTAGAGTTTCATAGAGATGATATACAGGTAGTTTAAATAAGGGTTGTAAAAAGTAATGACTGCTCTCTGGAAGTATGAGCAATATTGTAACAGTGATTGTTAACAGTAATTTATAACCACAATAATGATAATAGAGTGAATTATAAGACTAATTATAAAGATGACTACTTTAATAATTAAGTACACAGCAAAAGGAAGTTCACAAAATGAAAGTTCATAGAGTCAGTGTCTGGAAACCTGAATCTCATATGTATGAAGATATGACTGTAGGAATCTCACTATTTCCTCCAGGTCTCAGTAATTGTAAAATTAACCAACTTCTTCTTCCAAGATCAAATGGTCTTTGCCTTGAAAGACTACTAATAACATAATAAATTATACAAATGACTTTCTTTAGGCAAATTACTCTCAGTAAATTTCTTACATTATGGTTAAGATCATTAGCAATCAGAACTCTTGGGGGAGTGCCATCAAAATATTTATGAAAAGAGAATCAACTTACCAATTTATTATCACAAGAACTTGCCACTGTGAATTGCAGTATCTAGGATCAAATCTAGAGATAAAGCATATTGGACAATTTTGTTCACTGCTGTATCTCTACCCTATTAAGGATAACTGGCTCATATCAGGCACATTTTGTTTGATACAGGGTGCCTCTCTGTCGCCTAGGTTGAATACTATGGCACAATCACAACTCACTACAGCCTTGACCTCCAAAGCTCAAGAGATTCGTCCACTTAAGTCTCCAAAGTAACTGGGATTATAGGCCTGCACTACCATACCCAACTTCTTCTTCTTCTTCTTCTTATTATTATTATTATGTGTAGAGACAGGGACCTTTATGTTGCCCAGACTGGCCTTGAATCCCTGGGCTCAAGTGATCCTCCTGCCTTGGCCTACCAAAGTACTGGGATTACACTGTGAGCCACTGTGCCTGGCCTTCATATCAAGCAGTTGATATGAAGTGCAATTGTGATGTGAAAGTCAGAATAAACATCTGAATATGAAATTTTGTGTGAGAATAATTCTACGTTGAGGCTGAGAGCTGTATGGCAAGAAATAGTTACATAATTACATATACAGTACAAAAAAATTCTAATCAGAGAAATTATGCACACAGATACCTTGAGGGAAGAAAGTGCTTGGAAGGTTTATGTAATTAAATAAAAACATGTATAGCTGGATTACAGACATCAAGAACATATTGGGCTGAGGAGGTATCCTGGAGACTTGTCCTGGAGGGTCTTTTGAATCATAATAATAATTTTGTGTTTTACTCTGAGAGTTTGGGAAATTTGCAAATCATTTTAATCAAGAAATGGCATTATGTTTGAAACAGGAAGTGCTCAAGGGCACAATTTTGAAATTCAACAATTATATTACAAAGTTTTAAAATATGTTTAGATGCTAAACATTATAATAACTAAAACACTAATATAACTCAACACGTAATTTTAGTTAATGTAAAATATATTGAAGACATCAAACCATCAGTGCAGACTTCTGGAATGTGAATTATCTGATGACTTTCAGAGTTGAAATTTAAATTTGAAGTGTCTCCTCTAGAAGTTTATTTACTGCAAAGTCCACCAAAGTAAGTGATAATTTACATTACAGTTTATAGTATAAATGAATACTATATCAAAAACAAAAAATCAAATCTAAATTAAATAGTAGCTATTCCACCAATTTGTATTTTAAGTCCTAGCAGTGTAAGAGTTATTTTCCCCATATTCCATCTACTTGTATAATTACCATTTATTTTTGAGATGCATTTTTGTTGACTTTTAAAACACAAGAAAACTACCTATTTGTAAACAGAATCACATCAATATTAAAGAAAATGTATTGCCATAATTCTAGCTTTTAGCAAACCATTATAAGCATTTAATAAAATTTTCCTACTATAAAACACGGTCAAATTTGCTCAGAAAAAAACTGTTGAACAATGTGTCTAATTTTGGTCTAGCATTGAAGAGTCTCACATGGCAGTCTATACACTTTTAAATTAAATCACATCATTTCATTACAGACCTCTTCATGAAGCAGAGCACCCAAAGTCACAAGCTTCAACATTTAAGCTGACTGGGATTTAAATTTTGATATGATCATTGAATACTTGTGTAGCCTCAAGGATGTTACTTAGTCTCTGAGTCTCAGTTTTTTCATCTGCAAAATAGAGTCAGCAATATTTCAATAATAGGCTCTTTGTATCTCAAGAAGAAAATTGTTATATATTTTTAATATATAATTTACCTATTATATAAAAGTGCTTAATGGTCAGTATTAGAAAAGATATTTGACTTCTTAATTATAGAAGTCAAATTATAGAAAATAATACTCAAATTCTGTTCATACTAATTGAGTGTTTTCATATTTTTTCAGTTCATATATGTACTTTTTTGTTTATGATTTCTATGTATAAACATCTTGCTTTCCTACTGAAATAATGATCTTGTCAAACGAAAGGTTTCTTTTATTTAATAGTAAAAACAGGGAACTGTTATTAAAAATATCTTCCTAATGTTAGGAATCACTGTTAACAGCATGCAGCATGTCCATAAATATATTGTTTACAAGAAAAAAATACAAAGTATAAAGTTAAGTTATTAAAATATGCCTTTTTGTCTTGTTTTTCAACTTTAAACTGTAGTTGTAATGATTATTTTTCAGTAATTATTTTCAACTAGTTGATTAAATTTTCTAATAATTTCAAATATCTTATATAATTATCTGATCATCAAAACCAGCATTTGAAGTAAAGCAGCAGATATTGTCAACTATTTTATAAAGAGAGAATGAGTCAGTTTAAAATGTTTATAACTGGCCTGTGTTCAAACAGCTGGCAATGTGTCATAGTCATATTTTTTAATCTACAAGTCAAATGTGCTATAAAAATGCCATATCATCTTACTTATCAAATGAATATACTAATAAGTTAATATAAATAAAATTGAAAAATGTAAACCAGATACCAATGCTAAAAAAGAGGTTCCATTGAAAAATACTTGCAGGAAGAAGTTTAAATCACTCATCTAGTAAATGACGTATTTCATCACTGATCCAAGTTAAAAATGAGGAAGTGTCTATAATTTTTTTCTATTTCCAAAGCATTTTGAGATGTTTGTTTTTTTATTTTTCTATTCATTTTCCTATCTCCAAAGCATCTTGTAGTCTAGTGGAAGCTCTTAATCATTTTTCGACTAGAATGAGACAGGATTGAGGACCACAGAACTGAGATTATTTAAAAAATAATTCATAGAGAAAGAAAGGAATACAATAAGCATCTGATAATATGTAGCAGCAAACCTTTTGGACAAGGAGGGATTTCAGGTGATGGGAACTGAAAAAACCAGGATAGAAGAGTGGACATTGAAATTTGAGTCAAATATAGAGAGAAGATTTTCATATAACATGAGAAGACAAATTTATATCTCAATTTAGAATGTTAATCTCTCATTTACTGTATGAAAATGTTTGTTGCTTGTCATAAATAGAATTAGAGTCCCCCCAAATGCCCATGTCTTAATCTGTAGAACCTGTGAATTAATATTTATTCAATTAATATTTAATATTTAATAATCATTACATGGTAAAAAGGCCAAATTTAATCACATGATTAAGCAGAGAACCTTTCCAGGCCAGGTCTAAGAGGGAGTCATGACTATATGGAAGAAGGGTCAGAGAGATGCGATATTGCTGGTTTTAAAGATTGAGGAAGAGGTCACCGGCCAAAAAATGTGAATGGTCTTTAGTTGCTGTAAGAAGAAAGGAAAGAGATTGCCACCTGGAACCTCTAGAATGCTCTGCAGCCCATGAACATCATAATTTTAGCACAGGGAGTACTGTGTTAGTCTTCTAACTTCCAGAACTATAAGATTAAATTTGTATTATTTAAGCCAATAAGATTTGCTAATTTTTGGCTGGGCGCGGTGGCTCAAGCCTGTAATCCCAGCACTTTGGGAGGCCGAGACGGGCGGATCACGAGGTCAGGAGATTGAGACCAACTTGGCTAACACGGTGAAACCCTGTCTCTACTAAAAAATACAAAAAATTAGCCGGGCGTGGTGGCGGGTGCCTGTAGTCCCAGTCACTTAGGAGGCTGAGGCAGGAGAATGGCGTAAACCCGGGAGGCGGAGCTTGCAGTGAGCTGAGATCCGGCCATTGCACTCCAGCCCGGGCAACAGAGCAAGACTCCGTCTCAAAAAAAAAAAAAAAAAAAAAAGAAAAAAAGAAAAAAAGATTTGCTAATTTTTTATGACACCAATAGGAAACTAATACAAGCCAGTCTCTCTTCATTCAGACTGCATCATAGTCTCTCATTATTACCAGTAGAGGGTCTTGACCATGAGTAGTCCCCCTCTTGGCATTTTGAACAAAGAATTGGGCAAAACACATAGAAAAGCAATGAAAGAATGAAATAACAAAAACACAGACTTATAAAAATGAATGTACACTCCACAAAGTGATAGACTCGAACAAATGGCTTAAGATCACTGGTTTCAGAATACTTTCTAGAGGTTTTCCATTGGTTACTTGGTTACACCTTATCTAAATGAGGGAGTGGCCCACAACCAGTCTGGCTGCAGGAGGCTACCAATCAGAGGCTGAAATGAAGCTACAAATTTACACATGAAGACTTGGCCTAGGACCAGTCTGATTGGTTGTGGGAGGGGACCAGAGATATTTTTCATTTTTCTTCTGCAACACAGTGCAAAGGGAGTTACTCTGATCCTTTTGTTACTTGGTTGTGGAGAGGTGGGGTTTTCCTTTTGAAAAGTCAGCATATTGGCCTTAGGTTCCCTTCCTCCAGACCCTATTCTCCTGCCTCATTATCACCCATAGCAGTGGTTCTTAACCACTTTCAGGTTACTCTCCCCTTGGATAATGTGAAGAAAGTTCCAGACTCAAAATGGTACGTATCCACTACTTTACGGAGAATACAGATGCCAGTACAAGAATCCTGTCCTATCATGAAAGACAGTCTCAACAAGCAGTGTTGGAAGATACTCAAATGAAGGTTAGAGAAGAGAGATATAACACCAATGAAAATAACATACATAATAAAAATGAACAAAATGTTCATCAATTAGCACTGGGGCAAATTGTCAAAAGGACCATATGAATAGATTAAATTGTGTAAGCCTTAAAAAGAGAAACACAAGTGTTCTGAAAAGGTAAGGTATTTTTGGCAATTGAATCTACCATCACATGAAGACATCTTTATAATGAATTTAAAAAGCAGATTACTGTAGACCATTAATATGAGGGTCAGCTTCTAAAACACACATGATTATTCACAAATATATTGTAATCTGTATCCCGCAATGAGTTGTGGTACTTATGGTTCTACACTGTCATTAAGAACTTTGATATTGCAGAACCATAAAGACCCTAGATCATAAGTACATGTGTTTTACTTCTCTTAAAGTCCAGAAAAGATGGACTTCAGTTGTTATTAGGTGTAATTGCTTTAAACAGGAACAATGGAAAATTGTTTCTATCAATAGAGAGACAAACTGTACCGACATTTCAAATGTCATCAGTGCTTAATTTATCAGAAGTCATTCTTTACACTGCTTACAATGATTTATGAATTTTATAAGAAATTTAAATCGCAATTTTCCACTTTTTTACGTGTAAATAATTTCTATAGAATTTCTGTTATCTGCTGAGATATATGTCTTTTATAAATTAGTAGCTGAAAGTTTATGCTTTGAAATCATTTCTCATGGTTTTATTCTCTACAAATGAAAGTATACTCTTTGCTTAATCATTTATTTTCATTTTCTAACATTAATATAAATCTTCTTAAGAGGTATGTTGAGGAAATAAGTGCCTTCTCCTGAGAATTCTGAAGTCAGCAAAGCAATAGTGTATTTTAAACTTTGAATAAATCAATTTGCAATTAATATATTTGAATATTATTTCAGATAATGGTACCTCATATTTTACTTCACATTACAAAGTAGGTCTTGAGTATACCTAAGGGATACTAGAAAGTAAAAATCACTCATGCAAGTAACATTTTGCTTAAGTTTAATATAAAAGTCACTGAACTTAGAATAGTAGAAAAACTGGCAATGAGATCTCTTTGATATGATAATATAATGTTGGGACAAAAACATTTGCCTGATTAGATTTTCAAAGATTAGAAAGTGAAGAAATATTTAAATTTCGTATACTCATTGGTTTAGAAAACCTGGAGGAAGCAATGTCTTTCATGTTTAAATTCTAAGTTTAAATTACCAAAATGTTTCATATGAAGATGAAGATAATTGGAGAATTTCTGCCTGTGCTCTTGAAACTCAGATAGTATTTCTTTTGCCATTTGATTTTTTTTTTTTTTTACATTTTCATTGGTATATAGGTATATTTTCACCAGAATTTGTGACTTTTGTTGTATTTTTTCAACGGATTTGATGATGGAAGTAAAAAGATGAACTAGTGTTCTACAGGAAAATTAAAAATAACTGGCAATTTTTGTACTATTTTGTTGAAGATAACTGTTAAATTTAGAGAAGTAGCCTTATTTTTTGACTTATTTTTCTTTCTAATCTCAGTCAGCAAGGATGTGTTTCACAGATATATATGAGAACAGGAGTCTTCTAAAGGGTTTAAGTAATTTTTCACCCCCAATAAAGATTGGACATCAGCTTTAGTGAGTGATTCCTAAGTAAATAAGTATTTACTAACAGGTATACACAAAGACAGTATAATGAAATTCATGTTTTTTTCTTTGGGTGGTACAGTCAATGCACGTTAATGATAGAACAGAAATATTTAATGTTAGGAAAAGCTCATGGACTTACCTTTATAGGAATAGTCAACTTCTCCATTTATATCACTAGTTTACTTACGTACTGTGACTACCACAGAGATGGTCTACAGCAGAAAGATTTTTCTGCTTCAACAGCCATTTATCCTCAGATATATGCCTGAATTCACTCAACAAATACCAAGTGCTGGCCACTGAAGGCAATGAAGGGAAGTGTTCAAATGAGAATGTATTTGGTTGACTTGAGGTTGTTCATTTATTGAACCAACAACCCTAGCAGGCTGAGCCTATCAGCATTCAGAACCATGAAAGTAGACAAGACAGTGTTATGTAAGTCACTAGGTTTTTGGTCTTAAAACTATTTTGCTATGCAGTAATAAAGGAAATATACATTTTAATGTATGTTGTGACCCTTCTATTAGCAAATATCTAAAGTGTTGATGAAATTATTTTACTTTGTGAATTTTCAGGTAACTATGTAGTCTGTACTTGAATAGATAAGTATTCAGCATTCTTATCTGTGACAAACTGAACTCTAAACAATGAACTCTGAGCAAATAAACAATGATGCCTTTCTCCCTTTCCTTCAGGTATGAAGGAAATATTAGAATGAATTAGCTTTGATGTCCATTTTCCTAGTTACCTTCTAAGACACAATCTCGTGTTTTATGAGTGAAGAATAGATGAGACTAGTTATGACCAGCTTTTGCAGTGAGGAGATAGGTCCTACTCATCCCCAAGAAAAGGCACCATAGGGAATCCTGAATGCCCAAGATTAACCAGAGGTAATTAACTTCCAGAAATTTATGCTGAGTAGTAAAAAAACCAATCCCGAATGATTGCAATCTGTATAATTCCATTTACACAACAATTTTGGAAAATGACAAGATTATAGAACTAAAGAACAATTGCCTGGGATTACTACATAGGGGTGTATGTGAGATCAAAGTGGATGTGGCTATAAAAGGTCCACATGAGGGACACTTGTGGTGATGCCCTTAACAACCAGAGAAAGAAAAAGAAAAGGAAAGTAAGTGTACTTCAGTGTTTCAAATAGGACAATATTTTAAATAAATCCAGAGAAAAAAGACAAAAACTATTACTGTTCATGACTGGAGTTAGGTATGTTTTCAAACTGAAGTCAGTTGCAGTTTATCTGAGTGTATAACAGTTTAGACCTTTAATATTTGGTATGTGTTGTTATATGATCTAAGAGTTACTTTTAAATTATATTATTGGCTTTGAGATAATTAGAGACATATACTGCTGTTAGCTAAAAATACAGTAAGATCCTATGTAACATTAACCAATTTTTTAAATGGCAACAGCTTGCAAAACTATGGTACAGGAGCATAATTATATGCAGAATATGTCCATCGGCACAAGGGTTCCTCCTGTGGCCCTATGATAGCCACAGCAACTTCAGTCTCACCTACAACTCAAGTGCAGTAACCCTAGGCAGTTGTTCTTCATATCAGTAATTTCGTCATTTCAAAAGTGTTGTGTAAATGGAATTACATAGTACAAATCTTTTGGAATTGACTCTTTATTCACTCAGCATAATTCTCTGGAGACTTGGCCAAGCTGTTGCCTGCATCAATGATTAAATGGCTTTTTTTGCTAGTAGTATTCCATAGTGTAGATATACCATGGTTTGTTTAGGAGTTTACCTGTTGAAGGACATCTGGAATGTTTCTGTTTTATTTGACTATTACAAATAAAGCTGCTGTAAACATTTATATACAAGTTTTGTATAAACACAAATTCTCACCACTCTGGGATAAATGTCCAGGAATACAATTGGTAGTGGATATCATAGTCCACGGTTTACACTTTCAAGAAACTGTCAGAGTGTTTTACAGAGTGACTATATCATTTTGCATTCCCACCAACAATGTATGTGTGATCCAGTTGCCCACATGCTCACCAGAATTGGTGTAGTCACAATTTTTTACTTTAGCCATTCTGATAAATGTGTAATGATATGGCCTTATAGTTTTAATTTGCATTTCACTAATGGCTAGTGATGTTGAACACCTTCTCATGTGCTTATGTATAGCCTCTTTGTGAAAATGTCACTATACTCTGTCCATTTTCTGATCAGATTATTTCTTTACTACTAGAATTTTTCTTCTTTCTGTGTTCTAGTCATTAGTTCTTTGTCAGATATGTTATTTGCCATTATTTCACTGTAATCTGTACCTTGTATATTGTTCTCTTAACAGTGTCCTGGGCAGAGAAAAAGTTTTAATTTAATGAAATCAAGTTTAACAAGTTTGCTTTCTAAGGATTATACTTTTGATTACGAAATATAAGAACTCTGCCTAGCATTAGTTCCTAAAGATTTTCTCATTTTTTCCAAAAGTTTCATGGTTCTTTATTTTTCCTTCATTTGTTGAAAAGGCTACCTTTCCTATATTGATTGTTTTTTTGTGCCTTTGTAAGAAATCTGCTGGATATATTTGTGTGGGTATTTTTCTGGGTCAATTTCATTGAACTTTCCAAAGAAATAATTTTTCAATTTCATTCATTTCTGCTCTTTGATACTTCCTTCTTCATGCTTGCTTTGGATTTATTTTTTACTCATTTTTCAAGTTTCTTTTGTTGCTTAAATTACTGATATGAGAGTTTTAATCTTATCTAATATATGCAGATAGTGCCATAAATATGTCTCTTAACAGTGCCTTAATTGCTTTCCACAAATTTTATATATTGTATTTTTATGTTCATTTATTTATATATGTTTATTTCCTTTGTGTTTTTCTCTTTGGCCTATAGATTATTTAGGAATGTTGTTTAATTTTAAGTATTTTAAGAGTTCCCTGCTGTTAATATTTAGTTTGATTTCTCTGTAGTCAGGGAATACACTCTATATAATTTGACGTCTTTTAAATGTATTGAGATTTGTTTTATCGCCCAGGATATAGTTTTTCTTTTCTTTTTTTTTTTTTTTTTTTGGTATATGTTTGTGGGCCCTTGAAAATGATGAACTTTTTGCTATTTTTGGTGAACATTCTATAGATGTTCATTAGGTACTCTTGGTTGATGGTGTTCCTGACTCCTTTTATTGTCATGGCTGAATTTCTGTCTAGTTAATTTATTAATTGCTGAAAGAAAGGTATTGAAATCTGCAGCTACTATTGTGAATTTGTCTAATTTATTTCAAGTTCCTTTTTTGTGTCACATATTTTGCAACTCTGTTGTTTGTTGCATACATGTATAAGGTTACTGTATGTTCTTGACAGGTTGATGCTTTTATTGTTATGATATATCCCTCTCTGATAATTTTTTTTGTTCTGTAGTCTTCTTTATCTGATGTTAATATAGCGTCTCTGGCTTTCTTTTGATTAATGTTTTCATGGCATGCCTTTTCAATCCTTTAACTTCCAACCTGCCTCCCTTTTTTTATTTGTAGTGAGATTCTTTTAGGCAACATAATATTAAGTGCAGTCTTATTTTTTAGTTCATTCTGCCTATTTTTGTGTTTTAGTTGGTTTATTTAGACTATTTACATTTAAAGTAATTATTGATTTATTTGGGCTAACTCGGTGGAGCCCAATTTTGGCATTTGCTTGTTTACTCTGGTTTTTGTTTCTCTATTTTGTTTGTTGGCTTGCCTTCCTGTATGTAACCCAAATCAAGCTTCACAATTCCATTTCGACATATCTATAGTGTTTTGGAATATCTTTTATGATGGCTACTTTAAAATATTTCTAACATCTCTGTCACTTCATTTTTGACATGTTTTGACTATCTATTTAAACTCATCTTGACATCTTCTTGCTTCTTAATGTGGCAAATACTTTTCCATTGAAACCTGAACATTTTGAGCACTGTGAGACTCGGATCACATGCAAACTTTCTGTCTTACCTGACTTTTTTCTGTTACCATCTGACAAAGGAAAAAGTGAGCTACTTTCTTACTGCCAAATGAGGGTACAAGTCCAGACTTCCTGCTTGATCCCTATTATTAATGAGGTCTGTAGTTCCTTTTCTCTGCTAGGTGTTTGTAGGGAGTGCTAGTTCCCACTAGGTCTTACTGATACTGCCCTGGATGGGAGGGTAGGAGGCTTGACTTCTTCCTAATGCCCATGTTGCCTTCACTAACACCACAGGGGAGTGGGAGTGTATTATTCTGTTTTCACGCTGCTGATAAAGACATATCCAAGACTGGGCATTTACAAAAGAAAGAGGTTTTTGGACTTAACAGTTCCACGTGACTGGGGAGGCCTCACAATTATGGCTGAAGGCAAGGAGGAGCAAGTCACATCTTACATGGATGGCAGCATTCAAAGAGAGAGCTTGGTCAGAGAAACTCCTGCTTCAAAACCATCATATTTCATGATACTCATTCACTATCACGAGAACAGCATGAGAAATGAAACTCCTCTATGGTTCTATCATCTCCCACCAGGTCAATCCCGCAACACATGGGAATTATGGGACCTACGAGATGAGATTTGGGTGGGGACACAGAGTCATACCATATCAGGTAGCGACTTCATCACTGTTAAATTGAGGTGAAAGTCTGACCTTTCAATTTAGCCTCCTCTTACATCACTGCCACAGGAAGAGAAAGAGCCACCTATGTTACTGCCTGGCGGGAGTGGAAATGCAGGTTCCTCATGTGGTCTCTGATGACACTGCAGAGTGTGGCCTTATTACTGCTCGGCAGGAATGACAGTCTATGCTCCCCACACAGTCGTCACTGATATACCATGACGACAGGTCTTTGGGGTGCCTTTTTACAGTCTCGTGAGGGTGTAAATTTAGTCTCTCTGATCAGCATTTGCTGTTGGGGTATCAGTGAGACCACCATTTGTTTTTTGTAGTGTTTAGCTGGCTTAGGGCCAGTATTTCTAAGTGTTTTATGCCCTCCTAGGCTACTCCCTTTCTGGTCTTTTGGCTAGAGAGAACAGGGGTTGTGTATTTGTGTGTGTGCGTGTGTATGTGTATGTGTGCACACATGTGCCCAAAAGTGTTTTCAGGTTATTGGCTTATCTGGCACCCAATCTGGGTCATGTGAGGCAAAGAGAAAACCCAGCAAATGTACCACCATTATTCCTGGGGTTCTGAGATCCCTAGTCAGTCTTTATCTTTCCTCTCCACCTCAGAATTCTTATATATTGGTTTTATATATAATGTCCAGGATTTCTAGTTGTAGTTACCTAGAAGTATGGAAAAAACTATGTATGCTTCATCTTTCTATAAGCAAAAGTCTATATAATTTAAATGTTCTGACATAGACATTGAAATACTCTTTTTTTTTTTTTTTTTTTTTTTTTTTTTTTTTAGCTAGATTAAACAATATGCTCTGGACAATTAGTTGTTCTAATTAGTAATTTGTACTCCAAAGGTAGTAATTTAATAAAACGATCACACTGTAAGGGCAGCTACTATAAGTAGTTCAGCCATCATTAACTCTGGCAAAGAAAACATCTCAATTTATTCATGAGCATGCTGCCCAAGGTTGTGGGAACCCACCTCTTGCATTAGTGTGACTTGAGTGTGAGAAATGGAGTCAAAGGAGATCATTTTTGAACTTTAAGGTTTAATGACTGCCCTATTGGATTAAGAACTTGCATGGGGCTTGTAGAACCTTTGTTTTGGCCAATTTCTTCCATTTGGAATGGGTGCATTGATCTAATGCTTACAGCCCCATTATATCTCAGAAGTAACTAACTTACACTTGATTTTACAGGCTTATAGGGGGAAGGGACTTACCTTGTTTCAGGTGAAAATATGGACTTGGACTTTTGGATTAATCCTCAAATGAGTTAAGACTTTGGGAAACTGTAGGGAAGGCATAATTGTGTTTTGAAATGTGAGAAAGATGGGATTTGACGGGGGCTGCAGGTGAAATGATATGGTCTGGTTCTGTGTCCCCACACAAATCTCATTTTGAATTGTAATCTGAATTGTCATCACCATGTATGGGGCAGGAACCTCGTGGGAGGTGATTAGATCATGGTGGCAGTTCTCCATGCTGTTCTCATCATAGCTCACATGAGATCTGACAGTTTGATAAGGGGCTTTCCCCACTTCTTTCTGCACTTCTCACTTCTCCTGCATTGTGAAGAAGGCGCCTTGCTTACCTTTCACCTTCTGCCATGATAGTAAGTTTCCTGAGGCCTTACCATCTATGTTGAACTGTGAGTCAATCAAACCTCTTTCCTTTATAAATTACCCAGTCTCAGGTATTTTTAATAGCAATGTGAGAACATACTAATGCATTAATTTGGCACCAAGCTAGTGGGGCATTGATATAAGATACCTAGAATGTGTAACGACTTTGTAACTGGGTAACGGGCAGAGGGCGGAACAGTTTCAAGGACTCAGAAGAAGACAGGAAGATGTGGAAAAGATCGGAAATTCCTAGAGAATTTTTGAATGGCTTTGACCAAAATGCCAATAGTGATATGGATGTAAGAGTCATGGAGTCAAATAAAGTCCAGGCTGGGGTGGTCTCAGATGCAGTTGATAAACTTGTTGGGAACTGGAATAAAGCTGTTTCTTGCTATGCTTTAGCAATTAGCAAAGAGACTGGCAATGTTTTGCTTCTACCCTAGAGATCTGTGGAATGTTGAACTTGAGAGAGATGATTTAGGGTATCTGGCAGAAGAAATTTCTAAGCAGCAAAACACTGAAGAGGTGACAGAGCATAAAAGTTTGAAAAATCGGCAGTCTGACAATGCAGTAGAAAAGAAAAAACCATTTTCTGGGGAGAAGATCAAGCCAGCTTCAGAAATTTGCATAAATAACAAGGAGTCAAATATTAATCACCAAGACAATGGGGAGAATATCTCCAAGGGATATCAAAGACCTTTGTGGCAGCCCCTCAGATCACAGGCCTGGAGGCCTAGGAGGGAAAAAATGTTTCATGGGTAAGGTCCAGGACCCACTGCTGTGTGCAGCCTTGGACTTCATGTCATATGTCCCATTTCAGTTATGGCTAAAAGGGGCTAAGGTACAGTTCAGGCCCTAGCTTCAGAGGGTGTAAGCCTTGGCAGCTTCGTAGTGTCAGTCCTGTGGGTGTACAGAAGACAAGGATTTAGGTTTGGAAACCTGGGCCTAGATAACAGAGTATATATGGAAATGCCTAGATATCTAGGCAGAAGTCTGCTTCAGGGGTGGAGCCCTCAACGAGAACCTCTGCTAGAATAACGTGTAAGGGAAGGACACCTGGCACAGAGTCCCCACTGGTGCACTGTCTAGTGCAGTTGTGAGAAGAGGGCCACCATCTTCCAGGCTGCAAAATGGTACGTCCACGGAGAGTTTGCACTATGAACCTGGAAAAGCTGCAGGCATTCAATGCCAGCCCATGAAAGCAGCCAGAAGGGGGGCTATATCATGCAAAGCCACGGAGACAGAGCTGCCCAAGGCCATGGGAACCCACCTCTTACATCAGCGTGACCTGGATCTGAGACATGGAGTCAAAGGAGATCATTTTGGAATTTTAAGGTTTAAATGACTGCCCTATTGGATTATGCATTTGCATGGGGCCTGTAGCCTCTTTGTTTTGGTCAATTTATCCCATTTGAGATTGGTACATTTATCCAATTCCTGCACCCCCATTATATCTTGGAAGTAATTAACTTGCTTTTAAAAGGCTGATAGGTGGAAGGGTCTTGCCTTGTCTCAGATAGTACTGTGGACTTAACCTTTTGGTTAATGCTGAAATTAATTTGGGGAACTGTTGGGAATGTACAATTGTGTTTGAAATGTGAGAAACATGAGAGTTGAAAGGAACCAGGGGCAGAATGATGTGGTCTGGCTCTGTGTCCCTACCAAATCTCATCTTTAATTGTTACCTGAATTGTAATCCCCATATGTTGGGGGAGGGACTTCCTGGGAGGTGAGTAGATCATGGTGGCAGTTCCCCATGTTGTTCTCATAATGAGTGAGGTTTCATTAGATCTGATGGTTTTGTAAGGGATTTTTTTCCTCTTCACTCTGCACTTCTCTCTCTTGCCATCTTGTGAAAAAGGTGCCTTACTCCCCTTCACCTTCTGCCATGATGGTAAGTTTCCTGAGGCCTTCTCAGACATGCTGTACTGTAAGTCAATTAAACTTCTTTCATTTAAATTTTCAATCTCTGGTATTTCATCATAACCACATGGAAACAGACTAATACACATGCATTAATTTTTTATTACAATATTACTTGGAAAGTAAAAGGTCTCTACTAGACTACCTGAAAGACTAATTCTGATTAGGAGATTTTTATAGGAAATGTAATAAATAGTATAAAGAGGAAAACAAAAGCCTGATGAGTCACTAGAGTTCACTAACAGCCAGCTAGGGGTGAGTATAAACTTTTTTCCATTATTCTCAGAACAAATCTTGTTCCCAATAAAATTCTTCAGTAAATTACTTAAGCATTCCATCAGAAATGCTGATTTCTTTTCAGAATAAAGTTGTCAGTCCTGGCCTAGAACAGGTTTCAGACCACCTTTCTTATATTCTTATATCAATACCAGAAGGCTTTCTAACTAAAATAGTAAAGATTAGATGATGGTTTTATTTGGAGAAGGAAAGGTCTTACGAAATAGGTTAAAATTTTTAGAATTTGGGTCACAATTGATGCAATATGTTGCATACAAGATATAATGATTAGCTCAAAAGAATTCCTGGAAACTCCCTCTGAATGAACAAAACGTGAGTCCTATAGCACCTTCAACATTGACTGCTTAGCTTGATTGATCAACAGCCCTGTGCTGAGCCACTCATTTGGAGAATTTCTTAGTTGTCTCAGTCTGACTAATCATGAGCTCAGTCCTGCCATTAAAAAACTGTCACATTTGCCTCAGGTCAGTCTTCTATGCAGAGTGACTTAGATGAGCCTGAATGTGGCTTAACTTACAAAAGTGATGGCTACATTGGTTTTTGCCTGTTTTAAGCATCTGCATGTTTAGTAGAGTTTGGTCTGACAGTTGCTTTGGATATAATCTGTAAGGGAGTTTATGGGAGACACATGAATGCTCACACACGTCCACATATTAGTTTTCACCTATATTTAACAAAACGTATACTATGATGCTGAATTTCAATTTTTCTCTTTTATGTTGCACCTGAATGTGTCTCAAAGCATATCTCTGTTTAATCAGACTGTAATATGATTATGCTTAGGGACTTTATCTGAAATATCATATGTTCTTTTTTTAATTATACTTTCTAGGGTACAGGTGCACAACGTGCAGGTTGTTACATATGTATACATGTGGATGTTGGTGTGCTGCACCCATTAACTCATCATTTACATTAGGTATATTTCCTAATGCTATCCCTTCCCCCTCCCCCTACCATAAAACAGGCCCCAGTGTGTGATGTTCCGTTTCCTGTGTCCAAGTGTTCTCGTTGTTCAATTCTTACCTATGAGTGAGAACATGCAGTGTTTGGCTTTTTGTCCTTGTGATAGTTTGCTGAGAATGATGGTTTCCAGCTTCATCCATGTCCCTACAAAGGACATGAACTCATCCTTTATTATGACTGCATAGTATTCCATGGTGTATATGTGCCACATTTTCTTAATCCAGTCTATCATTGATGGACTTTTCAGTTGGTTCCAAGTCTTTGTTGTTGTGAATGGTGCCACAATAAACATACCTGTGCATGTGTCTTTATAGCAGCATGATTTATAATCCTTTAGGTATATACCCAGTAATGGGATGGCTGGGTCAAATGGTATTTCTAGTTCCAGATCCTTGAGGAATCGCCACACTGTCTTCCACAATGGTTGAATTAGTTTACACTCCCAGCAACAGTGTAAAAATATTCCTATTTCTCTATATCCTCTCTAGCACCTGTTGTTTCCTGACTTTTAAATGATTGCCATTCTAACTGGTGTGAGATGGTATCTCATTGTGGTTTTGATTTGCATTTCTCTGATGGCGAGTGATGATGAGCATTTTTTCATGTGTCTGTTGGCTGCATAAATGTCTTCTTTTGAGAAGTGTGTGTTCATATTCTTGCCCACTTTTTGATGGGGTTGTTTTTTCTTGTACATTTGTTTAAGTTCTTTGTAGGTTCTGGATATTAGCCCTTTGTTAGGTGAGTAGATTGTGAAATTTTTCTCCCATTCTGTAGGTTGCCTGTTCACTCTGATGGTAGTTTCTTTTGCTGTGCAGAAGCTCTTTAGTTTAATTAGATCCCATTTGTCAATTTTGTTTTTTTCTGCGCTTTTTGTATTTTAGACATGAAGTCCTTGCCCATGCCTATGTCCTAAATGGTATTGCCTAGGTTTTCTTCTAGGGTTTTTTTTTTTTTTTTTTTTTTGGTTTTAGGTCTAACATTTAAGTCTCTAATCCATCTCTAATTGATTATTGTAAAAGGTGTAAGGAAGAGATTCAGTTTCAGCTTTCTACATATGACTAGCCAGTTTTCCCAGCATCATTTATTAAACAGCAAATCCTTTCCCCATTTCTTGTTTTTGTCAGGTTTGTCAAAGATCAGATGGCTGTAGGTGTGTGGTGTTATTTCTGAGGGCTCTGTTCTGTTCCATTGGTCTATATCTCTGTTTTGGTACCAGTGCCATGCTGTTTTGGTTACTGTAGTCTTGTAGTATAGTATGAAGTCAGAGTGATGCCTCCAGCTTTGTTCTTTTGGCTTGGGATTGTCTTGGTAATTTAGGCTCTTTTATGGTTCCATATGAACTTTAAAGTAGTTTTTTCCAATTCTATGAAGAAAGTCATTGGTAGCTTGATGGGAATTGCATTGAATCTATAAAGTACCTTGGGCAGTATGGCCATTTTCACAATATTAATTCTTCCTGTCCATGAGCATGGAATGTTCTTCCATTTGTTTGTGTCCTCTTTTATTTCCTTGAGCAGTGGTTTATAGTTCTCCTTGAAGAGGTCCTTCACATCCCTTGTAAGTTGGATTCCTAGGTATTTTATTATCTTTGAAGCAATTGTGAATGGGAGTTCACTCATGATTTGGCTCTCTGTCTGTCTGTTATTGGTGTATAAGAATGCTTATGATTGTTGCACATTGATTTTGCATCCTGAGACTTTGCTGAAGTTGCTCATCAGCTTAAGGAGATTCTGGGCTGACATGATGCAGTTTTCTAAATATACAATTATGTCATCTGCAAACACGGATAATTTGACTTCCTCTTTTCCTAATTGAATACCTTTTATTTCTTTATCTTGCCTGATTGCCCTGGCCAGAACTTGTTGAATAAGAGTGGTGAGAGAGAGCATCCCTGCATTGCACCAGTTTTCAAAGGGAATGCTTCCAGTTTTTACCCATTCAGTATGATATTGGCTGTGGGTTTGTCATAAATAGTTCTTATTATTTTGAGATACATTCCATCAATACCTAATTTATTGAGAGTTTTTAGCATGAAGAGCTGTTGAATTTTGTCAGAGGCCTTTTCTGCATCTATTGAGATAATCATGTGTTTTTTGTCTTTGGTTATGTTTATATGCTGGATTACATTTATTGATTTGCATATGTTGAACCAGCCTTGCATCCCAGAGATGAAGCCAACTTGATCACGGTGGATAAGCTTTTTCATGTACTGCTGGATTTGGTTTGCCAGTATTTTATTGAGGATTTTTGCATCGATGTTCATCAGGGATATTGGTCTAAAGTTCTCGTTTTTTGTCGTGTCTCTGCCAGGCTTTGGTATCAGGATGATGCTGGCCTCATAAAATGAGTTAGGGAGGATTCCGTCTTTTTCTAATGATTGGAATAGTTTCAGAAGGAATGGTCCCAGCTCCTCTTTGTACCTCTGGTAGAAATCAGCTGTGAATCCATCTGGTCCCGGAATTTTTTGGTTGGTAGGCTATTAATTATTGCCTCAATTTCAGAACCTCCTATTGGTCTATTCAGGGATTCAACTTCTTCCTGGTTTAGTCTTAGGAGGGTGTATGTGTCCAGGAATTTATCCTTGTCTTCTAGAAATAACTAAGATCAGAGCAGAACCGAAGGAGATAGAGACACAAAAAACCCTTCAAAAAATCTATGAATCCAGGAGCCGGTTTTTTGAAAAGATCAACAATATTGTTAGACTGCTAGCAAGATTACTAAAGAAGAAAATAGAGAAGAATCAAATAGATGCATCTAGAACTTCTGAAATTTGCATTCTGGTGTTGCTTCTCAGTGTCTTCAGTCCTAGTTATAATTCATATTTCTTGATATTACATCTCAATATCAGATTAGGATTTAGCAGTAATTAGCAATAATGTTGGTTATATAAAAATGGATTATATTTTCAAACTAAGTTTAAACAGGGTTACTGTTCCGTAAGTCTGTAGTTTGGTCAGAAATTTTAAGGTTTATATGAGATATATTTCTTTATAGTTTCATTAAACAGTTTATTGCCCAGAGGGAGAATCCCAGCTACAGGGTTTGGCTTTTGTTTCTGATGAGTGTTCACTATGTAATGTGATGATAGTTTGCATCTACGCAAAACTCTCTTTGGACTTTAATGGATTCTGAAAACAGTTATTAGGAAAGCTCATCCTAAATTACTGCTGAAAGTCCCTTGGAAATGCCCAGTGCTACCAGGGTTAAGCTGAACTTTGAAAGCCATTTACTTGTAATGTTCTATGAAGGCATGCATTAAAATAAATAAAATTGATCTATTCAATCAACATTAATCAAATGTAACAGGTTACAAAGGGAATAATTTACTGCACATATTGGGAAATAACTTGAGGGTTTTAAATCTTCAAGCTCATGCTTGGAAAGATAAATGAAAAAATGTTAGCGGTTTTAATACTGTTCCTTTTATTTGGACATATATAGAGAGTAGGTGTCCAATCCTGCATACTACCTAAAGGCAAATTTTTAGTGTTTGGAGTACATATCTACAAATATTTCAGAATATCACAACTGAGAATTTTGCCAGTAATTATAAAGTGTAAAATGTCAGAGTAGGTAAGAAAGTTGACACTATAAATTGTTTCTTAAAGAAAGCATACCTTTCTTAATCTGAAACACTAAAATCCATTAAACAGGTGTGGTGTAAAATACATTTCTTAATAAGATTTCTCACAGTTAATTAGAATCACAAATATTGCTAGGTAGTATAGAATCTCAGGTCTCAAAAGTCTTAGAAAATATATTTCTTTGCAATCTACTCATCTGACAAAGGGCTAATAAACAGAATCCAAAGAACTCAAACAAACTTACAAGAAAAAAACAACCCCATCAAAAAGCGGACGAAGGATATGAACTGACACTTCTCAAAAGAAGACGTTTATGCAGCCAACAGACACATGAAAAAATGCTCATCATCACTGGCCATCAGAGAAATGCAAATCAAAACCACAATGAGATACCATCTCACACCAGTTAGAATGGCGACCATTTAAAAGTCAGGAAACAACAGGTGTTGGAGAGGAAGTGGAGACGTAGTAACACTTTTACACTGTTGGTAGGAGTGTAAACTAGTTGAACCATTGTGGAAGACAGTGTGGTGATTCCTCAAGGATCTGGAACTAAAAATACCATTTGACCCAGCCATCCCATTACTGGGTATATACCCAAAGGATTATAAATCATGTTGCCGTGGAGACACATGCACACGTATGTTTATTGCGGCACTATTCACAATAGCAAAGACTTGGAACCAACCCAAATGTCCATCAATGATGGGCTGGATTAAGAAAACGTGGCACATATACACCATGAAATACTATGTAGCCATAATAAAAAATGAGTTCATGTCCTTTGTAGGGACATGGATGAAGCTGGAAACCATTATTTTCAGTGAACTATCGCAAGGACAAAAAGTCAAACACCACATGTTCTTACTCATAGGTGGGAACTGAACAATGAGAACACTTGGATACAGGAAGGAGAACATCACACACCGGGTCCTGTCGTGTGGTAGAGGGAGGAGGGAGGGGTAGCATTAGGAAATATACCTAATGTAAATGACGAAGTTAATGGGTGCAGCACACCAACATGGCACATGTATACATATGTAACAAACCTGCACTTAGTGCACATGTACCCTAGAACTTAAAGTATAATAAAAAAAGAAGTTCCAGATGGTATCTGTTTCAAATATTTTTTCCACGATGCAGAATGTACTGATGAGTATGGATGATTTTAGTTGCAACCTAATTAAGCAATAGGACAAAACACTAATTCACTCATATAAAGTCCAGGAATAAAGCAGCTCTGGAGTTGGTTAACTGGTAAAATGAGGTAATCAAAAACCTAGTTTTGCCACAGTTTTTTTTATGCCATAGTTAGTATGTTGTTATTTCTTCTTGAGAAATCACAGTTGTATTTATAGACTGCAAATTTTAAAATATTAAGTGAAAAAAAAATCTGTTTTTGCCAAAGTGTCCCTTCTTTAAAAGTTAGTAATCCTTTCTTAGAAACCCTTGAAGACCCCCTTTTTCCTATTACCGTTCATAAGGCAAAACTACATCATATACCCACCATTAAGCATTAACAAAGGATTCCCACATTTGATTTAAATTTCTCTAAGAGAAAAATATCTATCTCAGTGCAATTAGGGTTTAGGTAAAGGGAATAGAGGAGCCGGGCGCGGTGGCTCAAGCCTGTAATCCCAGCACTTTGAGAGGCCGAGACGGGCGGATCACGAGGTCAGGAGATCGAGACCATCCTGGCTAAACCGGTGAAACCCCATCTCTACTAAAAAATACAAAAAAAAAAAAAAAAAAAAAAAAAAACTAGCCGGGCGAGGCGGCGGGCGCCTGTAGTCCCAGCTGCTCGGGAGGCTGAGGCAGGAGAATGGCGTCAGCCCGGGAGGCGGAGCTTGCAGTGAGCTGAGATCCAGCCACTGCACTCCAGCCTGGGCGACAGAGTGAGACTCCGTCTCAAAAAAAAAAAAAAAAAGGAATAGAGGAAAAGTTTTGCATAGGCAACAATGGGTATCTTCTACAAAGTTAGTAGATATTTGTTGTCTAATGTAAATATTCAGTCACTGAGCATGTACCAGGAATCATCAGTAAACTAGGAAATATGTAAGGGTTTATACAAGATTTTTAAAAAGGAAAAAATAATAATTCCTATACTACTAATAATAGAGTGTAAGCTATGTATTTTTGTGCAGTTAGGTTTTATAACCATCATAGAGAAAAGCTAATATGCTATAATGCTTTTACATCCTACATTCTCTATTCTCCCCTTGAGTGTCTTTGTCATACAAACATCTTACTGGGAGAATCAGCTTCTATTAAAAAAAAAAAAAAAAGAAAACTCTACAAGTTAGATGTAAAACCTGGCAGCCATGAATCCCTTTCATTTATCACTGGCTCCTATAGTCCTAACAAATCTATTATATATATTAATTGTTGAATATTTTTAGCTTGCGAATGGGGTTTCATTTCTATGTCTAGCCGGAGAACACTAAACACTATAAATTATATATTTATATATGTTTGTTTGTAATCAGTAGAGAGGAATTGGTAGAAGAATATAATTTTCTGGGTTGGGAGGTTGCTATTGTTGTTTTCTACTCAGATTTTCTGTATTATCTTACCAAATTTTTATTTTCAGTATAATTGTTTAATTCTATATTACGTGAGGGGAATTTGAATAAGGATAGAAAAAGGGATAGAAGGTAATAACAAGGAGGAAAGTAAAGCAGACAGATGTTTTAAGGTAAACAGAGGGGTTTAGGTTAGCAAACCTTTCAGTTCAGACATTCTTCATGGTGTGTGACTCCCAGTGTGGGGTGTGGCCCCTAGTACTAATGCTTGAATTGTCAAGCGTCAACAAGGAGAGAAGGACAGAAATTGAGAGTGACCCTTGAGAAGCACATTGCAGAAATATCCAAATGAGTCTTCTTGTTATAGACTGCCTCAGGTGTGGTTGAACGTATGCGCTGAATGACATGGAATGTGAACAGCATGTATAGGCCAGTGATGAATTGGAACCTTAAAAGATTAAGAACAAAAACTTGTCTTCCACCACAAAGAGCTTGAGAACCATTCTTGTGTGAAACTTAAAAAGACAAAAGCTCCCTTTAGTCTTTAATAGATAATGCATAAAATTGTGTTCATGAATGAATAAGTTATATAGTAGTTGTAAGTGTGAGGCATAAGACAGCACAGAGCGTTTATAATTAACGAGTATGGTCACACAAATATCAAAGCAGCTATCAATCTCATAATATTTTCAAAAGCTATAGGACTACATTCTACCCCTAAAGCCTTCGTTTCAGTAGTTTAGAAAGTAGGTTCAATCTGTGGTATTGAAAAACAATCAACAAAAAACAATAACAAACACTTCTCTGCTTGTTTTTCTGGAGACCAAAACTTGAGGCTCTGTGCACTAAGCCCTAAAGAGTCAAGTTTAGCTAAGGTTGATGTAAGTAAAACCCTAGAGGTTCGCTATTAGCAGCAGCTGGAATTGAGTTCCTGAGGTCAGTCCAAGCTAATTCCAGTATGCCAGGAAGAATCCACAAAGTTGAGTGCAGAGGTTTCCGTGTACCTGAGATGGGTTGACTCGTGAAGAAAGGAGGCTCAGTTATAGAGAATAAAAAACAAAAGAAGCAGCAAAGATAAAGATTTTATTTATTTAATGAAGCTGGTAGTCTTGCACTAGTGGAAGAAATAAATCCTTCACAGGAAATATACTTTCATATTAATAAATATTAAAGATACATATTCTATAATTATTTCAGTGCTATTTTCAATTGTCACATTGCTTATATTTTTTCTGCTTTTTTTCTTGGTATTTGGCATATATTTAATTCTTAAAACAAGTATCTTTAGAAATATGTGAAATCAGAATAACAAACACAAAAAGGCAGATATGATACTCATTGTTATAAAGTGGTATACAGACAGAAAATTTTTGAAAATTTCCAGTGTTTTCAAGGTACAAGAAATTCAAGCTTTCATATATTTTAAATGGAAATTGCGAACTCTTAAAATTTTGAGAATATGGTAACATTCATAGAAGTATACATTTTTACTCATCCTGATTATTTGGAAGTCTCTGTTATTTTAATTAAAGAAGTACTAGGTCTAGATTTTATATATATATATATACACACACATATACACACACACATATATATACACATACACACATATAAATTACATATATGTAAATTATATATATGTACACACATATAAACAATATTTATTGCAGCATTGTGGGAGTGGAAAATGGTTAGCAAATTTCAAACAGCTAAAGAAATGGTTGGATAATGAGTGGATCACATACTCTGAGATATTAAGCAACTAGTGAGGCAAAGCTATTTTTATATGTATTAAGCAAGGCAGACATTTTTTATGTATTGATCCACATTATAGAGTAACGTGCAAACAATTATTTGTGACAAAAATATGTATGTATTCATAAAAACATCTATGTATATATTTGGATGAGCATATAAGATGTGGCAGGATGTAATTTTTCTGCTTATGTTTACTATCTCAGGAGAAGAATAGAGGAAAGTGGTTAGAGAGAATTTGAAAATGTTCCTTTTATACCTTTTTGGGGAATTTCATTTGTTACCAAAAAATCACATTGCTATTCCACTTTGAGAGCTTTAGTTAATTTTTGTTCATTTTGAGAAAATTTTAAACATAAATTTGCAAGAATAGCATGAATAGCTGCTTTGTACCATGGTTCAATAATTGTTAATATTTTGACATAATGCATGCTTCCTCTCTCTCTACACCCACCCTACAAAAATTATTTTCTAAGAACATGATTTGTATATAACTACATTATCAAAATAAAATTTAATATTGATAATGTTATTATCAATGCACAGTCCATCTTCAAAATTCACCAGATTCCCCAGTATTGTTTTTCATCATCTTTTTCTATACAGGATATAATTGAGAACCTGAGAGCTACATTGTCATTTCTCTAGAGCCTCTTTTAATATGAAACAGTTATAGCCTCTCTTTGTGTTTCAAGACACTGGTATTTTTAAATAGATCAATTTTGCAGAATGTTCCCGACTTTGGGTTTATCTGATGTTTCCTCATGACTAGATTCAAGTTACGCATTTTTGTCAAGGACATCATAAAAGTCACATTATTCATGGTGTTAACTTTGATCATTTGGTTAAACAGGTATCTGTCAGGTTTCTTCACTATATGGTTACTATTTTACCTTTTATTAATAGATAATTCATGGGGAGATAGTTTGATGTTATATAAATATCCTATGCCTCATTCAATGTCCTCTTGTTAATTTTAACATCCACTGGTGATTCTTGCCTAAATTATTATAATAATTATAAAATACTGATTTTTTAACTTTATCAATTCCTTTACAGGTATTAATTGATGTACTACTATAATTTAAAATTTTCTAAAAATGGTTAATAGAGAAAATAACAAGTGGCATTCCATGTACTCAAAGCTGTTGAGGACTGACCAGGCATAAAGCCAGGCAAGGGCCATGGTGGGCAAGTCCCAAGACTTGAAGTCAAGTGCTAGCTCTAATGAGAATACCTGAAATACATCTCTTAATCTTCCGTGCCTTTGTTTCATTCCTGACAAAATGAAATAACTGCTCAAGTGCTTTTCAGAATTGTGATTCTACAAAATCTGCTGGAATTGATTCATTTCCAGGAATTTTTGCACTGAAAAACGTACCTCAAATTTAAGAGTTTTGGATGAACAAAGACGAAAGCAATTTGCCTCCTGACTATGCTTCAGTGGCCACGACTCCTCACATGACACAGTACACAAAGGAGTGGGATTCTGAGTAACTACAGTACAGTATAATTTTTCTGACAATCGATCAAAGTATGCATTTTGAAGCAGGCTAAAACAGTAATTTGAAGAGACAGGGGCAATCTGAACATTTAAATATTTGTTTTAAAATATTACAGTGATTGTTCCCCCCAGTTTCTCCGTGCTTCTAGAAGATTGAATTGCATATAAAGAAAGTATTTACTGTGAAAAACAAACCTCCTCTCCATGGAAAGGATTATAAAAAAATGAAAGTGAAATCACACCTCAAAGGGACATGCCTTTTTCACAGGAAAGTTTAAATTTTTCTTGTAGAAAAGAGAAAGCTGATGCTCCACATAAGTATACAGCTAGTAGGAATCTCAGACATCATGGCGTCCAGTGATGCTTGGGGTCCAGGTAAACACCATGGGGTCTTTACTTCACAGAGGATGAATTGAGACCAGTGAGATGAACTGTTGAAAGTCATGGATGTGAGCGCAGGTCCTGGGTCATCTTGTCCACGCCAGTTTTCATGTTGTGTTCTTCCTTTCCCAACTAAAGCTTAGTTATGATAGTGTTCCAGAGATAACATTTCAGGATAAATATATGAAGCCATTTCCTGGGCAATGTGACATAGAAATGTAGGAAAAAACTCTATTTCCAAGTGATCCCCACCCAGATGACGCATTTTAATTTTCTGAAATTTTCACATTACACTTTTGTGTTTTGGAAATTGGTTTTACAGCAGCTCCCACCTTTTCCACGATCTCTTTCTATATAGTTTCAGTTACCCACATTCAACGGTAGCCTGAAAATATCAAATGAGACATTCCAAAAATGAAGAGTTTGTGAGGGTTTTTTGTTTTATTATTTTTAAAAAATATTTTTTAAACAATTTGTAAGTTTTAAATTATGTGCTGTTCTGAGGGGTGTAATAAAATCTCAGGTCACCCTGCTTCATCCCACCCAGGGGGTGAATCATCCCCTGGTCTAGCATCTCCACCATGTATCTGCTCCCTTCCCATTAGTCAGTAGTCTTCTGGGTGATCGACTGTCACAGTATCTTGGTGCAGATATTAAATAAAATAAGGGTACTTTATTTTACATAATAATGGCCTCATAGCACAAGAGTAGTGATGCTGAAAATTCAGATATAACAAAGAAAAGCCAAAAGTGCTTTCTTCAAATGAAAAGGCACAAGTTCTTGACTCAACAAGGAAGGACAAAAATCACATGCTGTGGTTGACAAGATCTCTGGTAAGAATGACTCTTTTATCAGTGCACTTGTGAAGAAAGTGAAAGAACTTTATGCACAGTCCATATAGGGTGTAGTGCTATTGTGCCATATTCCATCTTGCTTACTCATGATGTCCAGCCATACTGCCCCCACCGATGCTCCTAGAACATATCCAACCTGCTTTCATCTCAAAGTATTTGAACTTGTGCCCCTCTGCTTGAATCACTCTTATTCCAGAGACACAAAAGACATATTTTCTCACTTCATTCAGTTTTTAACTTATGCATCCTCTGGTAAACTAGGCTTTTTCTCAACAACTTGTATCAGACTTGCTCTATTCTCCCTATCCCACTTCACTTTTCTTTGTAGGACTAATTAACGTCTGATCAATATTTTCTCACACATGTACCTTTTTCTCCCATTAGAATGTAAATTCCTTGAGAGCAACAGGTTTTGTGCAATGATGTATCCTCAAGTATTCTTTATTTACTGCTGCAGGTATTAGTTCCTATTGTTGTTGAACATATTACCATAAACATAGCAGCTTAAAACAACAACAAATTATCTTACAGTAGTGATGGGCCAAAGTCGAATATCATTTTCACTTGCCTAAAATCCAGGTATTTGCAGGCCTGCTATTGCTTCTAGATATTCCAGGGCATAATCCATTTCTTTGCCTTTTTAAGTTCCTAGAGGCTGCCCATGTCTCCTGGTCCATGGGACTTCCTCCATCTTCAAAGTTGATAATAGCCAGTCAAGTCCTTATCTTGCTTCCTTATCCTAACACTTTGTATAATCAAATCTCCTACTACTCACTCTGATCCTCTGCCTCCTTCCCTAGTAAAAGATATTTGTGATTACATTGAACTCACACATATAATCCAGAATTGTCTCCCCATTTAAAATATTTAACTTTGCCTATGATCTCAGGACTTTGGGAGGCTGAAGCAGATGGATCATGTGAGGTCGGGAGTTCCAGACCAGCCTGACCAACATGATGAAACCCCATCTCTACTAAAAATTTAAAAAACTAGCTGGGCATGGTGGTGGGAACCTGTAATCCCAGCTACTCAAGAGGCTGAGGCAGAAGAATCGTCTGAACTCCGGAGGCGGAGGTTGTAGTGAGCCAAGATTGCGCCATTGCACTCCAGCCTACGCAACAAGAGCGAAACTCCGTTAAAAAAAAAAAAAAAAAAAAAAACCTTTATTGCACCTGCAAATTCCGCGTAACGTAACGTATTCACAGGTTCCAAAGATTAGAATGTGGACATCTTTGAGTGGGGAAATTATTCCTCTCTCAACACTATATAAAAATTTATGCAAAAACTTAATAGCTTAAAACAAAACTATTCACTATCACATACATTTTCTGATGGTCAGGAATCTAGACAAAGCTTGGCTGGGTTGATCTGGCACAGTTATCTCATGAGGGTGCAGTATAGCTGTCAGCCAAGGTTGCCTTCATCTATAACTTTACTAATCCACTTCCAAACTCACACACAGTTGTTGGCAGGCATCAGTTTCTCACCATAGGCAGGACATAAGCTCTGTGCACAACCTGACTGCTGGCTTCCCCTCAAGTGATTGAAGAGAAAGGATGACTTTGCAGAAAATTTAACATAGTAGTTCCGAGACTGCAATCCCTAGAAAGGCCTGCCTGGAAGTTTTGGTCCATGGCTGGCATTTGGAAATGTGACTGCTAATGAGTTCTCTATACTACGATGACTTTTACCTAAATGATAAGTATTAGACTACATCGAGCACGTTCAGGGTGGGACGGCCATAGCTGGCCAAACTTGGTCATGTGCCCTAGAGCCAGGGGGATAGGATCAGCACCTCTAGAACCAAATGAAGTGAGAAACTTAGAAGAGTGTTTTCCGAAAGGAAAAGAAAGAAAAAATGATAAGTACTAGTAGCTCATTGTGCCTAAAACGGTGTAAACAATATGGGTTATGCTGAACACCTGCTTTTCTTCTGGGTGCCTGGAATTTTGGTGCCAGTCAGAGACTTCCCTTGTCCCCAGCCTACAATAAAAACCTTGTGTACTGAATCTTTCCTCCTAGTGAACACTCGTGTTGTCCCAATTCATTGCAGGAAGAATTAAGTGTGTCCTGTGTGACTCTACTAGGAGTCAGCTCTTGAAAATTTGCCCCTGGCTGCGTTAAGCCTTCATCCCATGGCCTTTTTTTCTTTACTAATTTTATTGCATATCATTTTGCTTTGATAAATCTTAGCCAAAAGTACAACTATATACTGAGTCCTGTGAGTTCTTCTAGTGAATAAGCAAATCTGGGGCTGGCTTTAGAGACCTCTGACATAGTAACAATGATGGAGGCAGCAGTATCTTATATAACCTAATCCTGGAAGTGACACACCAGGACTTGTGCTATATACTATTGGTTGCACAGATAGATTCTGATGCTTTGAGGGACAGGAGTGTGACTACCAGGAGCTAGGGATCACTGGGGACCATCTTGGAGGCTGCTATGGGAATGCAACCTTTTGTTTAGCAAATTTTAATACTATACATGATAGTTTGCTGCAGTAGTCCTGGCTTACAAATATTTTCTTCCATTTGTGCTAGTGTCCTATAAAACCTCCATTAAAAAGTTATGAAGTCCAATTTATCTATTTTTAAAAATGTTATTGCTTATGCTTTTTGGGGGTCATATATAAGAATCCATTGCCAAATTTGAAGTCATGAAGTTTTTTGTTTTCTTCTAATAATTTTATAGTTTATACTTTTAGGTAATTTTATAGTTTATACTTTTAAAATTTCATTTCCCTATGTTTTCTAATGGCAATACAGTAATAGAATAAATTTGGGGGGACTGATTTAGTATGCCACAAACTTGCTAAACTGTCTTATTCATTCTATGAATTATTTTGTACATTATTCTGGATTTTCTACTTACCCAATCATGTCATCTGTGAGGAAACATTTTTTTATTTTTTCCATTAAAATTTTCTCTATTGAACTCACTTCCAGTAAAATGTTAAATAGAAGTAGTAGAAACATATTTATCTTATTTCCAACTTCAAAGACAAAACATTACATTTTACAACACATCATGTGATGTTAGCTATGGATGTTTTTGCAATTATTCCTTATAAGGATATTTTCTATTTCTAGTTTGCTGAGAGTTTTGTCATGAGTGGGTAATATTTTGTCAAATCCATTTCTCTGCAACTTCTAAGATAATCATATAAATTTTCTTCTAAAATCTGTTAATGTGATGATGTTGATTTTTTAAAGTTAAACCAACCACTTTGTCATGCTGAATAATCATTTTAATACCAATTTCCAATGTAATTCATATGATAATACTTTTGTTAAAAATTTTTACATATACGTTAATGGGATTTTTTTTCATTGTTTTTCTTATACTTAACTGGTTTTGATTTAATGTTACACTGGACTCAGAAAACAAGTCAAGATGTGTTACATCTTTTCTTATTTATGGGAAGTATGACTTTCTGTATTTCCTAATGTATTCTCATATATACACACACACACACACACATACACTTTCACCTCATCCCACCTATCCAAACCTTTTCCCTGAACGTTCTTGAATATATCGTCTCACAATAGAAAATATCTTTAAATTTAACTTTGAAATTTCTTCTCCCCTTCTTGTACCTAAAAACTGTTTCTATCATGAGGATAGTTTTTACTGAAGGCATCTCCAACACTGATTATTTTTATGACCACATCCTTCATATCAATGTCGCTTAAGGAAGTATAATTGTTTCTTATTTCTAATTTGAGCATCGTCCTTCCATAGCTCCTCCCCAGTAAAGAAAAAAAATCCAGGAACATGACACATTTCTGGGAGCAGCATTAAAGCCTAGGTTGTCAGTTTATTACACCTGTTTCGCTTGTTGCAATCTTGGTCATAAGATAAAACACATAAATATAACAAAATTTATTATGTCAGAACTTTCCTCATAACCTTTACATGGATCCCACTTGCCTGCAGAACAGTCTACATAATTTTCAATCATAGATTTCACCTACCTCATAATTTGGCCCTAGCCTAACTTGTTAATATTAGTATCGCAATAATAACTTAGGGCAGGTTTATTTAATTGCTCTAAACACATGCAACAGTAATATGTCCTTATGCCATTTACTAGAGTTCCAGATAGAGCACGTTAGCCAATAAAGTTATGAACAAGTTTTAAAGAGAAATTAAGCAATTTTATGTTAAGCTCTCTAAGCATGTTATGTGAACCAAAAGAATTAAAAATACATATGTATACATATAAGTTATGTGTGTATATGTGTGTGTATGAATATACACACAGGGTAGGATAAGAGAAAGAGATAAAATTTTACAATTTGGGTCCAATACAGGGATACCTGTTTATTTATAGGCTTATAATTTATTGACTTAACAGACAAGAATGTCCACATTGTCTTATGTAGCAAGGAAGAAAATTAATAGCAAAAAGACTGTGAAAAAAATCTTTCACTCAACTACATTATTTCAATACAAAACTCATGTTTACAAAACTTTGACTTAAGTGTATTAGTCCCCACTTATTGGCAGTTTTGCTTCCTATGGTTTCAGATAACAGCAGTCAACCATAGTCCAAAAATATTAAATGAAAAATTCCAGAAATAAACAATTTATAAATTTTAAATCACACACTATTATATTTGTTCTATTTTATTGTTGTTAATCTCTTATTGTGCCTAATTTATAAGTTAAGTTCTATTGTAGGTTTGTATGTAGAGGACAATAACTTGTATACATAGAGTTCACTACTTTCCATGGTTTTCGGCGTCCATTGGAGGTCTTGGATTGTAGCCTAAATGAATAACAGTGGACTATTGTATGTGTATAATTAAAAAAAATTATTTGAAAACTGAAAATCATGTCACAAATATAAATGCAGTTATTTTTATCTGAATTTTGTGCATATGTATTAAACTTTTACAAATCGTATTTTCATTGAAAAGATAATATGCTTTAAAGAAATCGTGATTCATTTGAACTGAGAATATTATAATTTGTGACTATTTTATAAGCTTTTTATTTAATTTTGTCACCCAATAAATCTGGGAACACATTTTTAAACACCCAATTTATCAAATTAGCTTCTTTTCCTTTAAAATTATTTACAATGAATAATATTGAAGTCTATACCATGTATTAATAAAAATATCAGAGTTGTTAGATTTTTATAAATTTACATAGAAAATGCCAAGAATATATTAAAATGTACCCATGCCAGTAACATACACTTTCCAAATTTTTTTTAACTTCTTTGGTGATGCTTACCTTTTCTTCTGAAATTATTACTTTGCAATGAATGTTTTGATAATAGTATATATATATGTATATATTATTTTGTTTTATTCACCTTAATAGATAAATATTTGTGGTATTTCAACATTGGATATTCTGTAGAGGGTAAAAATCCTGTTTTATATCATTATTAGTTTTTTCCAACTATTTAATTTTGCACATGATACTCATCTTCATTAGGCTTTCATCTCCTCATCTGCAAATTGAAGCTAGTACACACAGTAGATAAGATTGTTCTAAAAATTAAGTGAGATAATATATACACAGACTTACTACAATGTTGGTTGGCACAAAGAAGGCCCCACCTCATAAAAAATCTTATCATCACCATTATTTTTACTCATTTTCATAGTTTACCAGTAAAATTATTTCTATTGCACTTGACCAAATATTGCACTTTATTCTGCATATTGCCTCAAATCAAATGTATAATGAGGTATGGAATAAGATAAACTGGTTCAAATAAGTCACAAACAGTATACATGTATTTTCATATCTATTAATACAAAAACCCTATAGTAATCAGCAAGCTTCAAATTAAAATCTAGCTCTTTTAAAAGAATAAGACTACATTTTTGGTTCATTAACTTCTTGCAAAAAAAAAAAAAAAAGGCTGAGTAAATGGCATTGTTTAACATTATAAACTCTGCTGTTTTCCTCTTATATAGCTTTGTATGAATCCTTGGTGGCTAAAAACACAATAGGCACAGGCAGAACGGTTAGAAATTTGTTTTATTCCAGTTATTTGCATCACCATTTCCTCGACTGACAGATAATGGAAGTTGACCATTTTATGACATTTATCTGATTCTATTATCACCTCATACTTTGAAATCTAACTGAATATCATTCTGTTGGTAGCAATAATACCTGATAGGGCATCCTTTTCTATCGATTTTGTGTCTCTATTTTTCATAATTTATATCATGGCAAAGCTGAATTGTGTCATCTTTCCTGCATTCCAATAACTTGAAAATTATTAATGATCTTGATATTCACAATATATTTACTTAGTGCATCACAGGGGACAGAGATGGATATGTTTATATTGTTATCAATTTCTGAAGGAGGTTCCCATCTGACTGCAGTAATTCAGGCAATATTATAAAACTGTGCTTTTTCAAATTACATAGAATTCAAGCTTGTTCTTTTCCAATTCACAACTACTTGTATGGCATTTGAGAAGATTCCACTTGCTGCAATATATTTATTGCTCCTTAGAACAATATTTGCTTGCCAAAATATCTATCCTGCATGCTAAAAATTACAGGTTTTATCTATTGAGTTTTTCCTTTTCCATGTTCATCTCTGCACTTTGAATCTTGAGTCCTTTGAATCCTTGACTTCCAAATGGTAGAGTGATCATAAAATTTGCTCTGGAATAAAATCTGGCAATACTATATGTACACTTTCATGTTTCAGAGTTATTTTCTAAAGGAATTAAAACTAGTTGTTAATTTGCTTTCCATCATCTGTTCCTTCAATAAACTGACCTATACGAATCCCTCATCCTTAAACCTTTTTTTTAATTTTAATATCCTGGTAAAGATCAGTAGCCATCTGGGGTGCTAAGGATATTATCATTATTATTATTATACTTTAAGTTCTGGGGTACATGTGTAGAACATGCAGGGTTGCTACAAAGGTATACACGTGCCATGGTGGTTTGGTGCACCCATCAACCCGTCATCTATGTTAGGTATTTCTCCTAATGGTATCCCTCCCCTAGCGCCCCCATCCCCCCGGTCAGGCCTTGGTTTTTGATGTTCCCCTCCCTGCACCCATGTGTTCTCATTGTTCAACTCCCACTTATGAGTGAGAGCATGCCATGTTTGGTGTTCTGTTCTTGTGTTGGTTTGAGAAGAATGTTGGTTTCCATCTTCTTCCATGTCCCTGTAAAGGACATGAACTCATCCTTTTTTATGGCTGCATAGTATTCCATGTTGCATATATGCCACAGTGTCTTTATCCAGTCTATCATCCATGGGCATTTGGGTTGGTTCCAACTCTTTGCTATTGTGAATAGTGCTGCAATAAACATACGTGTGCATGTGTCTTTATAGTAGAGTGATTTATAATCCTTTGGGTATACACCCAGTAATGAGATTCCTGGGTCAATGTTATATCTGGTTCTAGATCCTGGAGGAATCGCCACACTGTCTTCCACAGTTGTTGAACTAGTTTACAGTCCCACCAACAGTGTAAAAGTGTTCCTCTTCCTCCACATCCTCTCCAGCATCTGTTGTTTTCCTGACTTTTTAATTATGGCCATTCTAACTGGCATGAAGTAGTATCTCATTGTGATTTTGATTTGCATTTCTCTAATGACCAGTAATGATGAGTTTTTATTCATATGTTTATTGGCTCCATAAATGTTTTCTTTTGAGAAGTGTCTGTTCATAGACTTCGCCCACTTTTGATTTTTTTTTTCTTGTAAATTTGTTTAAGATAGTTGTAGATTCTGGATATTAGCCCTTGGACAGATGGATAGATTGCAAAAATTTTCTCCCATCCTGTAGGTTGCCTGATCACTCTGATGATAATTTCTTTTGCTATGCAGAAGCTCTTTAGTTTAATTAGATCCCAGTTGTCAATTTCAGCTTTTGTTGTCATTGCTTTTGGTGATTTAGTCATGAAGTCTTTGCCCATGCCTATATCCTGAATGGTATTGCCTAGGTTTTCTTCTAGGGTTTTTGTGGTTCTAGTTCTTATGTTTGAGTCTTTAATCCATCATGATTTAATTTTTGTACAAGGTGTAAGGAAGGGATCCAGTTTGTTTTCTGCATATAGCTAGCCAGTTTTCCCAACACCGTTTATTAAATAGACAATCCTTTCCCCATTGCTTGTTTTTGTCAGGTTTGTCAAAGATCAGATGGTTGTAGATGTGTGGTGTTATTTCTGAGGCCTCTGTTCGGTTCCATTGGTCTATGTATCTGTTTTGGTTACTGTAGCATTGTAGTATAGTTTGAAGTCAGGTAGCGTGATGCTCCAGGTTTGTTCTTTTTACTTAGGATTGTCTTGGCTATACGAGCTTTTCTTTTGGTTCCATATGAACTTTACAGTAGTTTTTTCTAATTCGGTGAAGAAAGTCAATGGTAGCTTGATGGGGATAGCATTGAATCTATAAATTACTTTGGGCAGTATGGCCATTTTCAGGAGATTGATTCTTCCTATCCATGAGCATGGAATGTTCTTCCATTTGTTTGTGTCCTCTCTTATTTCCTTGAGCAGTGGTTTGTAGTTCTCCTTGAAGAGATCCTTCACATCCTTTGTAAGTTGTATTCCTAGGTATTTAATTATCTTTGTTGCAATTGTGAATGGGAGTGCACTCATGATTTGGCTCTCTGTCTGTTGTTGGTTTATAGGAATGCTTGTGATTTTTGCACATTGATTTTGTATCCTGAGACTTTGCTGAAGTTGTTTATCAGTCTAAGGAGATTTTGGGCTGAGATGATGGGTTTTTTTATATATATATACAATCATGTCATCTGCAAACAGAGACAATTTGACTTCCTCTTTTCCTATCTGAGTACCCTTTATTTCTTTCTCTTACCTGATTGCCTTGGCCAGAACTTCCAATACTATGTTGAATTGGAGTGGTGAGAGAAGGCATCCTTGTCTTGTGCTGGTTTTCAAAAGGAATGCTTCATTTTTGCCCATTCATTATGATAGTGGCTGAGAGTTTGTCATAAATAGCTCTTAATATTTTGAGATACGTTCCATAAATACCTAGTTTGAGAGTTTTTAGCATGAAGACTTGCTGAATTTTGTCAAAGGCCTTTTCTGCATCTATTGAGATAGTCATATGTTTTTTTGTCATTGGTTCAGTTTATGTGACAGAGTACATTTATTGATTTGCATATGTTGAACCAGCCTTGCATCCCATGGATGAAGCCAACTTGATCATGGTGGTTAAGCTTTTTGATGTGCTGCTGGATTTGATTTGCCAGTATTTTACTGAGGATTTTCACATTGATGTTCAGGGATATTGGCCTGAAATTTTCTTTTTTTGTCTTGTCTCTGCCAGGCTTTTGTATCAGGATGATGCTAGCCTCATTAAAATGAGTTAGGGAGGATTCCCTCTTTTTCTACTATTCGGAATCATTTCAGAAGGAATGGTACCAGCTCCTCTTTGAACCTCTGGTAGAATTCGTCTGTGAATCTGTCTGGTCCCAGACTTTTTTGGTTGGTAGGCTATTAATTAGTGCCTTAATTTCAGAACTTGTTATTGGTATATTCATGGATTCAACTTCTTCCTGGTTTAGACTTGGGAGGTTGTATGTGTCCAGGAATTTATCTATTTCTTCTAGTTTATTTGCATAGAAGTGTTTATAGTATTCCTTGATGGTAGTTTGTATTTCTGTAAACCTTTTCTTAATGCTGCTCTTTTTGCTCAAGTTTTGAATACAGTCATACCTCAAATATATTACAGGTTTGGTTCCAGACCCCTGCAATAAAGGAAGTTGCACACATTTTGGATTTCCTAGTGCACATAAATATTACATTTACACTATAATATAGTTCGTCAAGTGTGCAATAGCACTGTGTTTTTAATAAAACAATGTATATACCTGAATTAAAAATACTTCATTGCTAAAAATGATAATAATCTGAGCCTTCAGTGAGTTATAATGTTTTTGCTGGTGGAGGGTCTTACATCGATACTGGTGGCTGCTGACTGTGTTGATCATAGTGATAGTTTCTAAAGATTCAGATAGCTGCGACAATTTCTTAAAATAAGAAAAAATGTAATTTTGCCACATCAGTTGACCTTTTCATGAAATATTTCTCTATAGCATGTAATTCTGTTTGATAGCATTTCCCCACAGCAGAACTTCTATCAACGCTGGATTCAATTCTCTCTAACCCTACCACTGCTTGATCAACTAAGTTTGTGTAACATTCAGAATACTTTGTTGTCTTTTAAACTGTGCTCTTTTGACCTCCCATGGATCATGAATGATCTTAATGGCACCTACAATGGTCAATTCTTTCCAGAAGGTTTTCAATTTCCTTTTTCTAGATCCATTAAATAAATCACCATCTATGGCAGCTAAAGGCTTATGAAATGAATTTCTTAAATAAGAAGACTTGAAAATTGAAATTACTTTTTGATACAGAATGGATGTTGTGTTAATAGGCATGAAATCAACATTAATCTCTTTGCACACCTCCGTGAGAGTTCTTGGGTAACCAGATACATTATTTGAAAAGAATCTTATTTTTTGAGCAGTAGGTCTCAACAGTGTGCTTAAAACAATCAAACCATGCCATAAACAGATCCCCTGTCATTCAGGCTTTGTTGTTCCATTTCAAGAGCATAGCAGAGTAGATTTAACATACGTATTAAAGGGCCTAGGAGTTTCAGAATAGCAAATGAACACTGGCTTCAACTTCAAGTCACCCACTGCGTTAGTCCCTAACTATAGAGTCAGCCTGTCCTTTGAAGCTTTGAAGCCAAGCATTGAATTCTTCTCTTTTAGTCCTACGTGGCGTATTTTTAAGTATAAGGCTGTTTTGTCTGCATTGAAAATCTGTTGCTTTGTGTAGCTACCTTCATCAATGATCTTAGCTAGATCTGTGTAACTTGCTGGAGCCTCTACATTAGCACTTGCTTCGTCATCTTGTACTTTAATGTTACAGAGATGACTTCTTTCCTTACACCTCATTAACCAGCCTCTGCTAGCTTCAAAGTTTCTTCTTCAGCTTTCTCATCTCTGAACTTTTATAGAAGTGAAGAGAGTTAGGGTCTTGTTCTGAATTAGGCTTTGACTAAAGGGGATGTTGTGGCTGCTTTGACCTTTATATACAGTTCCCTAAGACTTTCTCCATAACAGCAGTAAGGAATCGCCACACTATCTTCCACAATGGTTGAACTAATTTACAATCCTACTAACAGTGTAAACACTTTTTGTCCACAGCCTTGCCAACATCTGGGATTTTTTGAATTTTTAATAATATCTTTTCTGACTGGTATGAGATAGCATCTCATTTTGATTTTGATTTACGTTTCTGTAATGAGTGATGTGGAATGCTTTTTCACATGCTAGCTGGCTGCATGTATGTAATAAAAGATGTATGTCGTCTTTGAGAGGTGTATGTTCATGGCCTTTTGCCCATATTTTAATGGGGTTGTTTGGTTTTGCTTGTTAATTTCTTTCCAATAGATTCTGGCTATCAGACTTTTGTTTGATGTATAGTTTGTGATTTTTTTTCTTCCCATTACGTAGTTGTCTGTTTACTCTGATGATATATATTGCTGTGCAGAAGCTCTTTAATTACATCCCATTTATCAATTTTTGTGTTTGTTGTAATTGCTTTTGGAGACTTCATCATGAAATCTTTGTCAGGGTCCTATGTGCACAATAGTATTTTCTAAGCTTTCCTCTAGGGTTTTTTACAGTTTTTAGTTTTGCATTTAAGTCTTTATCCTAAGTTGATTTTTGTATGTGGTGAAAGAAAGGGGTCCAGTTTGAATTTTCTGCATATATTTGGCTAGCCAGTCATCCCAGCACCATGTATTGAATATGAAGTCATTTTCCCTTTGCTTGATTTTGTTGACTTTGTCAAAGATCAGAGGATTATAAGTGTGCAGGGTTACTTCTGGGTTCCCTAGCCTGTTTCATTGGTCTATGTGTCTGTTTTTGTACCAGTACCATGCTGTTTGCGTTATGGTAGTCTTGTAGCATAGTTTGAAGTTGAGTAGCTTGATGATTCTGTTGTCCTCTTTGCTTAGTGTTAATTTGGCTATTTTGGCTCTTTTTTGGTTTCATGTGATTTATTTCTGTATTTCATTTTTTTGAGATGGTGTCTTGCATTGTCACACAGACCACAGGCTGTATTCTAGTGGCACAATGAGGCTCAAGCAATCCTCCCACTTCATACTCTGAAGCAGATGGGACTACAGGTGCAAACTACCACACTCAACTTTTTTTTTTTTTTTTTTTTAAATTTTGTAGACATTGAGTTTCACCATGCTGCCAAGACTAGTTCCAAACTCCTGAGCTGAAGCTATCCTCTTACTTTGGCTTCCCAAAGTGCTGGGATTACAGGTGTGAACCACCACACCTAGCACCGTATGAATTTTAGAATCGTTTTTTTTCTAATTCTATGAAAAATGTCATTGGTCATTTGATAGGAATAGCATTAAATCTATAAACTTTTTCAGCACTACGGCCAAATTCCAGTAGAATGTAGTTGTGAATCAGTCTGGTCCAGAGTTTTTTCTTCTTGATAGGCTTTTTTTTTTTTTTTTTTTTTTTTTTTTTTTTGACTGATTTAATTTTGGAACTCATTATTGGCTCGTTCAGGGATTCAGTTTCTTCCTGGTTGCATCTTGGGAGGGTGTATGTTTCCAGGAATATATCCATTTCTTCAACGTTTTCTAGTTTGTGTGCATAGAATTGTTCGTAATAGCGTCTGAGGGTTTTTATATTTATGTAGAGTTGGTGGTAATGTCCCCTTTGTCATTTATGACTGTGTTTCTTTGGATATTTTTTTGTTTACTAGTCTCACTAGCAGTCTATCAATCTTTATTTTTAAGAACCAACTTGGACAGGCGTGATGGGTCATGCATGTCATTGGCTGGGCACAGTGGCTCACTCCTGTAATCCTAGCACTTTGGGAGGCCGAGGAGGGTGGATCACCTGAGGTCAGGAGTTTGTGACCAGCCTGGCCACATGGTGACACCCTCTCTGCTAAAAATACAAAAAATTAGCCGGGCCTGGTGGTGGGCACCTGTAATCCCAGCTACTCAGGAGGTTGAGGCAGGAGAATCGCTTGAACCTGGGAGAGAGAGGTTGTGGTGAGCCAAGATTGCTCCATTGTACTCCAGCCTGGGCAACAAGAGCGAAACTCTCTCTCAAAAAAAAAAGAACCAACTGTTGGTTTCATTGATCTTTGTGTGACTTTTCATTTCTTAATTTTGTTGAGTTCAGTCCTGATTTTGGCTGTTTCTTTTCCTCTGCTAGCTTTGGGGTTGGTTTGCTCTTTTCTTCCCCCAGGTTTTCTAGATATAATGTTAGATTGTTAATTTGAGATCTTTCTAACTTTTTGATGTGGACTTTTAGTGCCATAAACTTTCCTGTTAACACTGCTTTAGCTGTGTTCCAGAGATTCTGCTATATTGCATCTTTCTTTTCATTAGTTTTTTTTTTTTAAATTTCTGTCTTAATTTCATTATGTACCCTAAAGTCATTCAGGAGAAGCACATTTAATTTGTATGTAATTATATGATTCTGAGAGATCTTCTTAGTATTGATTTGTTTTTACTGCTCTGTGATCTGAGAGTGTGGTTGGTATGATTTCAGTTCTTTTGAATTTGTTGAGAATTGCCTTATGGCCAAGCAGGTTGTTGATTTTAGAGTATGTGCCATGTATAGATGAGAATACCAACTTGTGGTTGATGGGTGGAGTGCTCTGTAGATGTCTGTTAGGATCACTTGGTCAAGTGTTGAGTTTAGGTTCCAGATTTTCTTCTTTCTCTTCCTCAGTGATCTGTCAAATAATGTCCATGCGGTGTTGAGGTCTCCCACTATTGTGTGGTTATCTAAGCCTATTCACAGGTTTCTAAGAACTTGTTTTATGAATCTGTGTGCCGCTGTGTTGGTTACATATATATTACAATAGTTAAGTCTTCTTGTTGAATAAAACCTGTTATCATTAGGTAATGTCCTTCTTTGTCCTTTCTGATCATTGTTGTTTTAAAATTGATTCGTATGAAATAAGGAGAGCAGCTTCTGATCTTTCTTGTTTTCTACTGGCTTGATAGAGAAAATAACTCTTTCACTGTAAAAATGGTGCGTGTTCATTACAAGACCTTTAGAACATGCAGGAGCAAAAAGAAGAAACAAATCAACCTGCATTTCATTACCAACTACACATAACTATAAATTCAATATGTAATTTTTTTTGTGCAGATAGAATATGAAATTAATTTTTATTTGAATTTCCCATTATATCAAACCTGGGCAACTACAAATTCCATGAAAGTGGTCTTCGACATTCTGCAGTTCCCACACAGCCACAATAGTAATAGTTTTCAAAAGGAAATTAGGTATTTTTATCTTATATAAAATATGTCTGAGGTTTCTTATCACTGTTATAAACTTCAAAACATTTCCTTGGCCCATAAGACCCTATAAATCTTGCCCTCCCTATCTCTCTGATTTTTCCCTTTTCATTTTCTCATCTCCTACTACAACCTGGAATCACTAAAACTCCCTTTGTCTCCTTTTTAAATTTATTTTTATGGATGCATAATACATGTACATAGTTTTTGGATACATGAAATAATTTATTCGTATAATTTGAAAGATCATATTAGTGAAAGATCATCACCTTAAACCTTTATCTTTAGGCTGGAAAGATTCAAATTATTCCTCTTTGGCTATTTTGAAATCTGTAATAACTGTAGTCACTCAATTTATCTAACAATAGGTCTTATTTCTTCTGCCAAACCATATATTTGTACCTTTAATCAACTTCTATTCAATTCTCTCCCTCCCCACTACCCTTTCTGGCTTCTGGTAACCACCCATCTACTCTCTATCTTCATGTGATCCACCATTTTAGCTCCCACATATGAGTGAAAACATATGATATTTGTCTTTCTGTGCTTAATGGCCTTGATACATTTCTTTTTCTGTGTGTCTTAGGGCCTTTGTAGTTTGCATTCCCTAAGCCTCCCATACTATTGCTCTGTACATTTACCTGTTTCCTATTTATCTGTTTCCTTAGGTCTCAGCATAAATATTTCCTCAAAATAGCCCTTTTACCATCTTGCCAAAAGAACTGTGTCGAAAATAACACTTTATTGCATTCTTCTTTTTTTTTTTCAATAGTGTATTCATTTGGTTTTTATTTTCTCCTTCTTCAATACAATCTAAGCTTTATAAAAGGCGAGACAACTGTTGCTCTTACTACTATATCTATAGTAACCAGCACAGTTCCTGGCATATCATAATTATTTTAATGTGTTGAATAAACAAATAACTGAAAATGTATCTTACATCTGGAGAAGATAAAAGTATCCAAGTAGAGGAAAGAGGGCTATAATCCAATCATATCATAGGGTGTATGTTGCCTAAAAACATGTGTGATTACATAGATCAGTAGATAAATACACAGTGCTAAAACTGTTGTGACCCTTGTTGAGATTTAACTTCTCTAGTAATGTTTAACTAGTTGCTGGTAGCTTGGACTACAGGCATGCACCACCACGTTTTAAAAAAAGTGTTAATTGATGTTCTATTTATATTTTACTATAGTAGTCAGTGTATTACCTATATCTTATCTCAAATTCTCTGTGAACTAAACAGGGAAAAAAGAGGTAAGGAGATGACTGACAACCTGGAAGGAATGGAAACTATTTAACTATCAATAAATCGCTTTGGCAGTCATCCATTATTGTTGTGTTTGGGGAAAAAAAAAAGTTATCAGTTTAAAATATGCTGTTATAATGTTAAGTTTTTTGCAATTGTAACCAAAAAGAAAACATATATCGAATATATACAAAGAGAAGTGAGAAAGGAGGAACAAAAAAAATCAACAAAATATACAGAAAACAATTAACAAAATGACAATAGTCCTTGACTATTAGTAATTACTAAAAATAAAAATTCAAATTTGGTTAAAAATGCTATTAAAGTACATTGCTAACATTGCTAAAAGAAACCAGAAGTACACATAAGTAGAAAGACATTCTGTGTTTATAGATTAGAAGACTTTATATTGTTAAAATGTCAATAGTACCTAGTTAACTACAGATGCAATTGCTATCAAAATCTCAATGGAATTTTTTTTTTTTTTTTTTTTTTTTGAGATGGAGTCTTGCTCTGTTGCCAGGCTGGAGTGCAGTGGCATGATCTCAGCTCACTGCAACCACCGCTTCCCAGGTTCAAGCAATTCTCTTGCCTCAGCCTCCTGAGTAGCTGGGACTATAGGCACACACCACCATACCCAGCTAATTTTTGCATTTTAGTAGAGACGGGATTTTACCATGTTGGGCAGTGTGGCCTCGATTTCCTGACCTCATGATCTGCCTGCCTCAGCCTCTCAAAGTGCTGGGATTAGAGGCTTCAGCCACCACACCCAGTTAGCAATTTTTTTAAGAAATAGAAAGTAGCACCAAAACTTACAGGAAATTTCAATTTCAAGAGACCCGCATATCCAAAATAGTACTAAAAACTACTAACAAATTTGGAGTTCTTACATTTCCTAATTTCAAAACATACTATAAGCAATGGATCTCAAGGTAGTGTGTCATTGGCATATAGACCAATATAGACGTCAATGGAACAAAACAGAGCACCTAGAAATAAACCCTTACATATACAGCCAAAAGATCTTTGACAAGGGACCAAGACTACGTAACGGGGAACTGTCAGTCTTTTTGTGAAAAAAATGGTTTTGAGACAATTGGATCTCCATATGAAAAAGAATACATTTAGACTCTTACCTAATACCATATACCAAAATTAGCTGAAAGTGAATTAAAAACCTAAACTTATGACCGAAAACTATCAAACTCCTAGTAGAAAACATAGGGGAAAACATCAGACCATTGGATTTGGCAATGATTTCTTGGGAAAGGTATGAAAAACACAAGCAGCCAAAACAAAAATAGACAAATAGGACTACATCAAACTTAGAAACTCTATCACACAAAATAGTAAATAAAGTGAAAAGGCAATCTATGGAAAGGGAGAAAATATTTGCAAATAAAGGATCAATATTCAGAGTATGTGAGTAGCTTCTACAACTCAACAGCAACAAAAACAATAAAAATAACCGATTAAAAAATGACCAAAAGACTTCAATACACAGTTGCCCATTGAAGATATACAAATGACCAACAAGCCTATGAAAAAATGTTCAACATCACTCACCATAAAGTAAAAGCAAATAAAAACCACAATGAGATATCATAGCCTCAGCTCCATTAGGATGGCCACTATCAAAACAACAGAAAATAAAAAATGTTGGTGTGGAAAATTGTAATTTTTGTGCACTATTGGTGGAAATGAAAAATGATACAGCCATTTTAGGAAACAATGATGAGGTTCCTTAAATATAGAATTACCATATTATCTAGCAATCCCACTTCTTGGTATATACACACATTAAAAGCATGATCTAGACAAAATATTTTCACACTCATGTTCGCTGCAACATTATTTACAAGAACTAAGCAGTAAAAGCAACCCAAATGTTGATTAACAAATAAGTGGATAAAGAAAATGTGTTATGTACATGTGATCGAATATTATGGAGCCTTAAAAAAAGAAGGAAACCCTGTCACATACTACAATGTAAATGAACCTCAAGGACGTTATGCTAAGTGAAATAAGCCATTTACAAAAGGATAGGTAAGGTAATAACGCATAGACCAGAAATTACTACTACACTTTTATTAACTTTATTAAGTGTGTTCTGTAGCTTTATTTGTTCCTCCTTTGTTCTCATTGCGTTCCTTTATATTGTGTTGACTTTAGTAGTGACATGTTTTTTTGTTTTGTTTCGTTTTTTGAGATGGAGTTTCACTCTTGTTGCCCAGGCTGGAGTGCAATGGTGCCATCTCAGCTCACCCCAACCTCCACCCCCCTGATTCAAGCAATTCTCCTGTCTCAGTCTCTCAAGTAGCTGGGATGACAGGCATGTGCCACCACATCCAACTAATTTTGTATTTTTAGTAGAGATGGGGTTTCTCCATGTTGGTCAGGCTGGTCTTTAACTCCCGACCTCAAGTGATCCGCCAGCCTCAGCCTCCCAAAGGGCTGGCATTACAGGTGTGAGCCACTGCTCCCAGCCCAACTTTCGTAGTAACATGTTTTGATTCCCTTCTCATTTATCTTTGTGTTTATTCTATAGATATTTTTCTTGTGGTCACCATTGCAATTGCATAAAACATCTTAAAGTCATAATAGTGTATTTTAAACTGATAACTTCAATCACAAACAACAATTTTTTTTTTGAAAAGATGATCATGAATGTCTGAGAAAGCCATTTATTGATAATAGCTTCCATTTCTTCTAGGTTGTCAATCATATTCTTAATCTTTTATTCTTCTGCCTTCATTCACAAAGGGTTTCAGATGGCTTACGTGTAATTCATGGAATATTATATAGTAAAATATAAATAGAATGTCAATTAATGTTTTCTAGGCAGCACTAAAGAAATTAAATCTCAAAGATCAAAATAATCTCACCACTGTGCATTTATCTACTGATTTATACAGTCACATTTTCAGGTAACATTCACGCAATCGTATAGTTGGGTTACAACTCTTTTTTCCTACTTGGTCATGTTAATCTTTCTCAGGTTATAAACTATGTTTTAGGCCTGAAGCTTCAACCCCTGGGGGTCAGCCTGAAACCAGGGTTCACAGGAGCTGACCTGGCCCTGGAGTGGGCCTGGCACGTGGGTCCCCTGGAGCTTGGGCTATGGAGACAGGGGCCTAGGGCCATCCAGGTGCTGGGGCTGGCATAAAGCCTGGGTCCACACTCTGGGCTGGCTGTGAGTCATAGAGACAGACCTGATTTATCCTGGGTCTGCTGGAGCCTGGGTTACTGCAGCCAGTTGAAGGGTGAAGCCATGACCCATGGGAATTGGATCAATAGTGGACAAGCCTGAAGCTTATGTTCAGGGATGTCTACCTGGTATTTTACACCAGGGATGCTAATCTGGTACTAGGATGATGTGGAGTCTGAGGTCACAAGGGCTGTCCTTGCTTGGTGAGTTTAGATCCTGAATTCAAAGAGATGAGACAGGAAGATGAGTCTGAAGTTGCCACCTTGATGACTAGGGCTTTGGTGGCCAACTTAATGCTAGGATGGCCTTAAAGTCTGTGGCTGAGGTGCTATTCCCAGTGCTTATGGCAGTCTGAACCCTGGGGCCAGTGGGGTCAGCCTGGCACTGGTGAAGATCTGGAGACCAAGTCTACTTGGCAGGCCTGGAGCCTGTGCTGTGGGATTCTGCCTGGAGCTGAGACATGCGTGGAAACTCAGTATGCAGGTACCATACCTGGAGTCTGGGGTCCCAGGGGTTGTCCTGGTTTGGGCAGGTCTGGAGGCGGAGTCCATGTGTACTAACCTGATGACTACAGTTGCTGTGGGGCTCTACCTAATGCTGAGGTAGGCTTGAAGTCTATGGCTGCAGGGCTAGCCTGTTCTGGGCAGTCTGGAGCCTAGGGCCACTGGGATTGACCTGCCATTGGGGTGGCTACACAAGCCTGGAGACTGAGGCTGTGGAATCCATGTGCTTCATTGGGCTGGGATACTTAGTTTACAGGCTGGGGCCATGGGTGACTGTCCACCACTGTCTTTTACTGGGGTGGGTCCAGTTTCAGGGTCTGAGACAAAATCTGGTGCTCATTTTCCTCTTGTTCTCTAATTCAGAGGGTATCACTCTCCACACTGTGCTGCCTGGGGCTGGAAGAGGGATGATGTGAGTACTGTAAAATAGTCATTCCTACTCTCTTCAATGCATCTATTTTCAGTTCTGTGTTACAGCAGGTGCTGAAATCTCCCATCTGAATTTCATAGCTCTTGTGAAGGTTTTTGCATGCATGAATAGTTGTTCAAATTGACGTTTCTCCAGGGGCATGAATTCTGGGGAGTCCTATTCCACCATCTTCCTGATGGCCAACCTACATTTAACGTTTTGAAGAATCTCTCCAAGCTACTAGAAATGTACAAGGGCTCTGATCGCCCTATATCCTCACTAATGCTTGTCAAGGTTTTTTAAAAAATTACCATCCTAGTGCATTTAAATGGTACTTCATTGTGTTTTGATTTGCATCACTAATAACTAATGAGTATCTTTGCTCATGTGCTTGTCCGTTTGTATATCTTCTTTGGAGACATAGCTGTTGAATCCCTTTGCCCATTTTTAATATAATTTTTTGTCTTTGTATTAGTTATAGGAATTCTTTATATGTCCTAGATATTAGACCCTTATCAGATGTAAGATTTGAAAATATTTCTTTCCATTTTGTAGGTTATCTTTTTACTTTTGTGGTAATGTTCTTTGATGCACATTTAAAAAATTTTTTGAGGTAGTATAATTTATCTATTTTCCTTCTGTTGCCCAGGCTTTCGGTTTCACATATGTTTTATCTAAGACTTTAAAAGTTTTAGATATTATATCTAGGTGATTAATCCATGTTGAAAAACTGCTGTATGTAGTCCAACTTCATTAGTTTACACGTTGGATATCCAGTTGCCACAACACCATTTTCTGAAAAGACCATTCTCTCTCTCAGTGAATAGTCTTGACAACTTTGCCAAGTATTAAATGACCATAAATATGATTTTTTTTCTGGACACTCAGTATGATTCCATGTTTATGTCCATCTTTATGCCAGTAGCACAATCTTTTGATTACAGTAACTTTTTGGTAAGTTTTAAGAAAAAAAAATGTGAGTTCTTCAAATTTGTTTTTTCAAGACATGTTTTTAGCTATTTGAGACACTTTGCGACTTCATATGAATTTGAACATTAACTTCCCATTTTGGGAAGAATAAGGCCATTGTGATTTTCATAGGGATTGCATAAATTGGTAGATCACTGGGAAGTATAGCTATTTTAATATTAACTATTTCAATTAATGAACACAGAATATATTTTTCATGTATTTATTTCTTCCAGGAACGTTTTGTAGTTTTCAGTGTATAAATCTTTCCTCTCAATGGTAAAATTTATTTCTAGTTATTCTTTTGGGTACTTCTTTGAATAGAAATTTTCTTAATTTCATCCTTTGGATTGTTCATTGCTTATGTATAGAATCACAATTGATTTTTATTGTACCTTCCAGGCTTCTTAATTTATTAGCTTTAATAGTTTGTGAATTTATGTGCGTGTATTGTATATATGCGTATATTCTTTGACATTCTCTGCAGTTAGCATATTGGCATTTGCAAGTAGAGGTAGTTCTTTCCTTCCAATTTGACTGCCTTTTAATTCCTTTTCTTGCTTAAATGCTCTGGCTAGAACACCCTGCAGGATGTCAAACAGAAGTCATAAAAATCAGCATCCTTGTCTTGTTTCTGATTTTAGTACTAAAAATTTCTGGTCTTCTCCCACTGGCTATGATGCTAGCTGTTGGCTTTGCATATATACCCTTTGTCATATGGAAGAATTTGCTTTCAATTTTTGTACGTTGAGTATTTTTTTTTTATCATGAATGGATGTTGGATTTTTGTCATGCTTTTTTATTAATGTGGTATATTAATTTGATTTTCATATACAGACCTACCCTTTCATTCCTGGGATAAATCACCTTTGGTCATGATGTATAATACTTTTAATATGCTCTGATTTGACTTGCTATTATGTGTGATGGAATTTGCATATATACATATTTGTTTGTTTATTTATTTATTTTCTTGCTTGTGATGTTTATTCCTTCCTTCCATCCCCTGGCTTTAGTATCAGGCTAATGTTGGCCTCATAGAAAGTATTCCCTTCTCTTCTATGTTTTGAAAAATTTTGAGAATTGGTTTTAATAAATGTTTGTTAGAATTTCACCAACAAAGCCATCAATCTGATATTTTTTCTTGTGAGCATTTTTAAATACCGGTTCAATCTGCTGACTGTAGTTCTGTTCATATTTTCTATATTTTCTTGAATAAGTTTTGTAATTTATGTGTTTCTACGTACTTTTCATCTAATTTGTTGACCTACAGTTGTTCACAGCATCACATTATAATCCCTTTGTATCTGTAAGGTCAGCAGTTATGTCCCTCCATTTAGCTCTAATTTTATTTAAGTTAAAGGTTTGCCATTTTACTGATCTTTTTAAAGAAACAGCTTTTGTTTTCGTTGATTCTATTGTTTTTTCTCGTCTTTATTTCATTTGTTTCTACTCTGATCTATTTCCTTCCTTCACCTACCTCTGGGTCTAGTTTATGCTTCTTCTTCATTAATGTAGGTGTTTACAACTATAGATACCCCCCACCCCCAGCACCTGTTTTGCTGCACCTAATCACTTTTGGTATACTGTGCTTTTGTTTCCATGGTCTCCACATAATATCTAATTTCCTTTGTGATTTCTACATCAATACATGTTTAAAAGTATGTTTTTAAATTTCCCTGCGTTTGTGAATTTTCCAAGTTTTCCTTATCACTAAGTTTTAGCTTTATTCCATTTTGTTTAGAAAATATATTTTGTATAATTTCTGTATTTTACAATTTGAGACTTGTTTTGTGGCCCCATATATGATCTATTCCAGAGAACATCTCATGTGCCTTAAGAAGAATGAAAATTATGCTTTTGTTGGTGGGTTATTCAATATGTCTGTTAGTTCTTGCTGATATGTTGTTCAAATTCTCAATTTTCTATCTTGTGTTTAGATGGTCTATCCACTTTATCTTTTTTTATTATTTTCTCCATTAAACATATTTCTTTAAGTGTTTGATTTATTCTTTTTTTCTGTATTGCACCCTTTTTATTCATTTCTCATCTCTTTTGTCTTCCCTTTTTAGGTATTTTCTTAGTGGTTACCATGTGGATTATAACCAACATCCAAATTTATAACAATTTAGCTTGCAATTTATCATCTCTAACATATGAAAACTTTGCCCCTATTTAGCCTCATCCTGTCTTTAAGTTACTACTTCATAAATTTTATCTTCATACAGTATGTGCAAATTAACATGGATTTACATATTTCATGCATTATTTTTTATATCATGTAGAAAATAAGAGGAGTTACAAACAAAAAATACAGTACTGTCATTTATATTTACAACTACAGTCCTTTCTCACATTCTTACCTTTTCCATATGTCTTTGCATACTGTAGTACTTGAATTCATCTTGCAGGATTCACTTGTAGCATTTTTGTAGGGAAGGTCTACCAGAAAATCATTTCCTCAACTTTTGTGTATTTGAAGAGTAGTTTTACTGAAAATAGAATTTTTGGCTGACTTTACTGTTTTTCTTTCAATACTTTAAATATTTTGTTCTGAAGTTACTGAAATTAGCTGTTAGTCCTATTGAGGACCCCTTGTATGTAAAACTTGCTACTTGCTTGTTTTCAATATTTTATCTTTTCAAAAATTTGATCATGGTTTATGTCTGGGATCTTTATGAGTTGGTCCTATTTGGAGTATTTTTTAAGCTCTTGAATGTGTAGCTCATACCCTCCATCAAACTTACGAAGTTTTCAGTGACTATTATTTCTTTAATCTGTCCTGACTTTGATAATTCTAATTCCTATTTCCAAATTCGCTAATTCTTTCTTCTGCCTTCAGAAAGCTGTTGTTGAATTATTTTACTATTTTTTAATTTAAACTATTTTACTTTTTGGCACTAGAATTCATCTTTGGATCCTTTTTTATTATTTCTTCTTTAGACATTACTTTCCCAGTTTTCTTCAGTTCTTTAGCCATGACTTCCTTTAGCCTATTAAGCATTTTTCAGATAGTTAATTTAAAGGTTTTATCTACTAATTCCAGTGTCTGTGCTTCCTCACAACCAGCTCTCTCTTTTTTTTTTCCCCCCATGTGAATAGGCCGTACTTCCTTTTTCTTTTTATGCCTTGTGATTTTTAAAAAAACACAACTGTGGAGTTTGAATATTTAAATGTAGCAACTCTGGGAATTAGATTCTCCTCATAATAACACTATGCAGTTTGAATATTTACATGTGGTAACTCTGGGAATTAGATTCTCCTCATTCCCCTGGGTTTGCTGGTGTTAATTTTTTAGGGCTCTACTTGTCCATTTGGTGAGTTTTCCAAACTATTTTTACAATGATTGTATTCCTTATGCTGTGTAGTTACTAAAGTCTCTGTTTCATTATCTCAGCAGCAAGCAAGTGACCCGACAAAGGTTTTATTTTTTTTTAAATACCTCTGGAGTTAAAAGATAATCCTACTCTCCTAATTTGTGCAGAGTAGCTCTGAGTTGTGTTACTTCAATACCAAGCCAGACTACTCAGGACTGTGCCTTAACGCTAATATTTTGCTTTTGTAGAGCCCACAATTATCCCAAAGGTGCAAAAGCAAAATATCAAAGTTCCAAAAACAGAGCTGATTCTGTCAGTGTTTGCCAGGTGATGGTAGTTTGAATGCGTGGACCTAGTATTCAGATACTTTACTCTGCCATTCCCAAGACATCACTATCTGTCTGATTATCTCAAGGTCTAAGGCTTGCCACTTATCTCTCTCTCTCTGAAGCATGAGACCCTGCTTGTGAGAGACAGTGTACATAATTTAGTATAATTTATCATCAAAACTAGATAAAATAATTTGAGATAATGGCTAATTCATAGATCAGCAGTAGCATTTCCACATAGTAGGATAAGTTAAAGTATGACCTAGGAATACTAGTCACACATGCACAGAGCAATTTCTTTGCATTATTTTAGTAAGTTTCATTTGTCAATTGTAGAGATGCCTGGAAATGTGTTTTTGAGAACTGGTATATTTAATATATCATTATTATGCTTTAATTTCCATTTTGTAGAAATCTTGATATCCATTATGTTTTTGAGAGTCACAAAATGGTTAGAAATAAGTAAATATATATATATTTTGTGTGTCTATATATATAGAAAATGTTGATACTAGATTTTTGAGGGCTAGAGAGAAGTACACATATATACTACCATACTACCATATTTGGAAATAACTTCCATATATATATAGTATATATATTTACTAAGGCACCTGGTTTCTAGATCTATTTTAGCCATAATTTTTCTTTTTCTAGCATGTAGCATATTGCTTCTCAAAGAGACAGTAAAATAAAAAAATTGAAAGAAGGCATAAGAAGTGAAAGATCTCTTACAAGGCAAATTAGAAGCAAATCCCAAGGTCAATTTTATCCTTCTGTAGTAATATACATGATTTGCACTAAATAGACCTATATAGGATTACATATCTACCTCACCATAGGTATAGAAAAAGACTCCAGAAAATGAAAATTGTTATGTATATTCACCCTGAAAATGTTGAGGCAATGTGTATCCCCAAATACACATTGTACTGGCTACTTTCATCTCTCCATTTGTGAATAGTTAATTCAAATAATATAAATTTGTTTTTAATTTTAAAAATGTGGCATATATACAAAATAATTTGTATACCATGTACTATTAAACAAATACCTGTGCCATAGCTTGAAGAAAACAATAAAATTGATACTTACTTTTAAAACAAGGATATTTAAGTCTTAAAAATTACATCTTTATAGCCTCTAAACAAAACTTAGTATTTTCTTCAATTATAAATTTAAGACTAAAAATAAAAATGACACCAATAGAAACTAAAAATGTTTTTATGGTCAACTGATGTTTTTCCAGATATCCAAAAACCTCATTTATATTCACGACTTCTACAACATTGCAGTAGTTGTTATATTATAGTCTGGGCTAGAATGCATGTCATCAGAGTAATCTGGTCTCTTCTTATGCACATAGGCACCTTAAAGCCATTAGCCACCATTAAGATAAAGCTGCATGTTCTCACATTGGTGATTTAGACACCTAAGCTTAGTTCAGTATTTCCTGTTTACAACTGTATGATCAGTATTTGTAAAGAGGTGAGAGAAGTGAGACCGTTCAAATGAGAATTCTAAATCACGATTAGGGTCTTCTCTTCTTAAAAACCTTTTCCGGAAGCATTCTACAAAACTACTTACCAGATTGCAAAGAAAAGAAGTCCCAAAGCATTGGAAAGCCTTTAAGAAAGACATGTGTCCTGCAAAAATTTTCAAACTGGTTGGTGGCCTGGAAAAGGAAGGGAAAAGTGAATCATTTTTCAAATGACACTCTGTGTTCCCACTGATATACTTCCAAGTTTTATGTATTTTCTAATCTAGCTAACTCTGAAATTGTTCATCAAGGTGCTGCAGTGCAGCTTCACTACTCCCCTTCTATGGTAGCCACGTCCTTTAAAAAAACATTATCATTATTATTTTTTGAGACAGGGTCTCTCTCTGTCACCCAGGCTAGAGTGCAGTGGCACGAACACGGCTCACTGCAGCCTTGACTTCCTGGAGCCAAGCAAACCTCCTGCCTTATCATACTAAGTAGCTGAGACTACAGGTGTGTATCACTACACTTGGCTAATTTTTAAAAAACATATGTAGAGACAGGATCTTGCCATTTTTCCCAAGCTGATCTTGAGCTCCGTCTCAAGCTATCCTTCTGCCTTGGCCTCCCAAAGTGCTGGGATTACAGATGTGAGTCCCCATGCCTGGCCTTCAAATCTATATATTATTACTTTTTAGGTGTATGCTGATGCCATAAGAGAAAATTATACTTCTTCCATGTCCATTTTAAAAACTACTAAAAGAGTCAACATTTTAAAGGCAGATAAAGAATGTTGCTTGAAGTTATGATTAATAACAAAAAAAAATCAAGTGGAAATGAATGCGTCTGCTTCTTGTCACAGATGGAGCTCCTATACTACTTGAAAAATCTCACCTTTTCTACCTTAGCAGGAAATCAAGTTCCTCATATTATTGCTTTTTACAGAGATAGGCATTGGCATTAGAGATTCTTACAACAACCCTGAAAGTTTTGTCAACAACCATAAAAGTCATCGGTTTTAGTATCTTAAAAATATTTTTTTCAGGCCGGTTGCGGTGGCTCACACCTGTAATCCCAGCACTTTGGGAGGCCATGGCCAGTGGATCGTCTGAGGTCAGGAGTTTGAGACAAGCCTGGCAAAACCTCGTCTCTACTAAAAATACAATGAATTAGCTGGGCGTGTTGGTGCACACTTGTAATCCCAGCCACTCGGGAGGCTAAGACAGGAGAATCGCTTGAACACAGGAGGCGGAGGCGGAGGTTGCAGTGAGCCAAGATCACACCATTGCACTCCAGCCTGGGCCACAAGAGTGAAACTCCATCTCAAAAAAGAATTTTTTTTTTTTTCAAAAATGTGAACAGAATACATAGTGCCTCACCATCACACACACACACCCCCATTAACTTTTTGATTTTCAGGAAGATAAGTCTCATTTGGACTACAAGTTCTAGTGCAAATCTTATTTGGACCAGTCACATGTCCTTTTTAAGGAAAAAAAACTCACTGAATAAATACTATCTCTATATGAGATGTTTACTTTCTATGAAATCCAGGTATTAGGTTCAATAAGGCTTGTAAGAGTGGAGCCCTAATTGGATAGGACTGGTGTCCTTCAAAGAAGGAAGAGGCATCGAAGCTCTCACTCTCCATGTGTGTACTGAGAAAGGCCATGTAAAGGCAGAGCAGCAAGGTAGCCACATGCAAGGAAGAGAGACTTTGCCAGAAGTCAAGTCTAACAGCGCCTGGATCTGGACTTCCCACCTCCAGAACTGTGAGAAAATACATTTAAGCCACTCAGTCCATGGTATTTTGTTATGGCACATCTACCTCACAAGCACAACTTCTAAGGCAAAGCAAGGTGGGGGACCCTCCTCTAAATAGACATCATGGCTTTTAAGAAAACTGCTACCATAAATGATAGGACAGTGCATTAGCTACATTGAAAGAGATACGTAAATAGGTAGGTGGATAGATGCCTCCCAAAACACCATGACTGTAAATCAATCCTAAATTAGGTTAATGACATAAATTTTATATTATTTTTTGATAAGGAATTTCATTCTGTCACCCAGTCTGGTGTGCAGTGGCACAATCTTGGCTCAGTGCAACCTCTGCCTCCCAGGTTCAAGCAATTATCCTGCCTCAGTCTCCCCCGTAGCTGGGATTACAGGTGTGTGCCACTCGCCTAGCTAATTTTTTTGTATTTTTAGTAGAGATGGGGTTTCACCATGAACTCCTGACCACAAGTGATCTGCCCACCTCGGTCTCCCAAAGTGCTGGGATTACAGGTATTGACATAAATTTTTAAAGCATAATTTAAAGACTTTTTTTTTTTTTTTCCTGAGACGGTCTTGTTCTGTTGCCCAGGCTGGAGTGCAGTAGCATGATCAGGGCTCACTGCAACCTCTGCCTCCAGGACTCAGGCAATCCTCCTGCCTCAGCCTTCCCAGTAACTGGGACTACAAGTATGCACCACCATACCTGGCTATTTCTTGTATTTTTTTGTAGAGATGGGGCACTCACCATGTTGCCCAGGCTCGTCTTGAACTCCTGTGCTAAATCAATCCTGCCGCCATGCCCAACCAATTTAAAGCCTTTTATATGAATAGGTAGGGAATACAAAGTGTCCAATACAACATTAAAGATTATGTTGAAGGTATTATCTATGTTGTACCATTATTTTCTTATAAATATAACAAAATGCTATGCTCAAGATCTTTTCAAAACACAGAGCTGAGAGAGGATTAGTATTCAGGGAACCTAACAAAACTGCAAATCATTATAAAAATACTAAAAACACATATTACTGGTGGGATGCGTCTCTTAATTTGATTTAAGCAGGGTTAGCAAAATCAGCCACAAGAAAGTATATGGAAAATGTTTTGTTACTCAGGTTGAGGTTTGAGGTTACTCACCTCCCTTTTTCAGCATATCCAATATTTGATTCCAACTAAAAGATGGCGTATTTGGGTATTTAAAATACAAAAAAATCATCAATGCAGAAAATTGGCAAGAATACCAAAAAATATTGTACAATATTCTTATAGTATAGTCTTACATTCTTAACAAGAATATCAACAAGCTGTTGATGAATATATAAATTGAAAAATCTAATGGGGAGAATAATTTGGCAACATATCAGAAATGTCACTTAGGCATATTCTAGTAACTAGGCTGTCTACAGATGTGCACAATTATAAGAATAGTTATTGTGCTGTCCGACAAATTGGAAACATATAAAAGATCATTTATAACACTGCTTCAGTGATATAAGGTGAATCAACCCAGACTACATTTGTTAACATGGATAAATTTCAAAATATAAGGTAAAAATCAGCAGAATGCATTATCTCTTATTAAAGATCATTTTAATTTTATATGTATAATTAAAAATGTGCATGAGTGTGCATATGTTATGGAAAATATGCATGTGGTATAAAACATAAATTTCTTGAAGTGATTCCCTCTGAGGAGGAAGGGAGGCATCAAAACTATGCCTAGCATCTGAAAAAATTATACCTGTTAATATATTTGCCAAGCAGGTGAAGTACGTCTTAACATTCATTATTTCCCTACAATTTTTGTCTCATTTTTGAGTTGTTGTTAATAAATTTAAAAGATTACATCATCTACTTCATAGATTAAATTTTGTGAACCTAAGATATCACCTGTCATCAAAAACAAAGATTTACCTTTTATAGATCACATTTTTAAAAAGTCTGAAAAAGCTAGGAAGTTAAACAATCAAAGGGTTAGAGCTCACTCCCTACACAGTTGAAAATCTATGTATAACTATTGACTCTCTAGCCACTAATAGGCTACCGTAACCAGACATCTTGCCAATAACATAAACAGTGAATAAACACATTTTGTATGTTATACATTGTATACTATGGTTATAGTAAACTAGAGAAAGTATATTTATATATTTTCTGATTATCATAAAGGTCTTCATCCTTGCCATATTCACAATGAGAAGGCAGAGGAGGAAGAGGAAGTGTTGGTCTTGCTGTTTCATGAGTGGCAGATACAGAATAAAATAGGCATGTAGTGGACCCACACAGTTCAAACCTGTATTGTGTAAGAGTCAACTAGACTTATATTAATATACATCCATAGATTATACATATAATTTTCATTATGTGTGCATTCATACTCATTCTTATATGTATTAACATATTAATTTTAACTTTTATCTCATAGAGCCATGTCCTAACAAGGGGACTTCCACCAAAAATGACAGAACAAAAGTATTTACCTATCAGAATTTTCCAATAACTTTTAAACATAACAATAGAAACCCATTCAGAAAATTAAATTTGATGTAATTAGGTAGTTACTGAAAATGAAATCTTCAGTTCTATTCCTGGCAGCAATTCATTCATCTGAATTGATTTTTAAAACCACATCCTTGTCTTTGCCTTCTTTTGAGCTATGTGGATTGATCCCATTGGGTTTCCTTCCCAATCTGGAGCCTCTCTATAGTCATCTGGTCATGGGTGTTATTTGCATGAGAATGAAATCAAGCCATGTATTCATGATAAGTGAGGGCATCCTCTGGGTGGTATCAGAAAAGTTGGAGGCAGCCCTGGTTCCTATGCATTGTGAGATATTCACCTCAATTTTAGTTTCCTAGAATTAACAGCTTCTGTTTTAGTGAAAGATGGTCCTCAATACACTTGACAAATGTCTACATAGTGAGGATGAACATTTTGACTTGTAATAAAAATTAAACATGCTTTTGAGAGAATATCCAGCAGCTATTGACCAAAAAAAAATTATCTTTCTCTTGCAGTGTAAATGACATTTTTTTTTTTTTTTACTGTGTGTATGTGTGTGTTTTGAAAATATTTCTGTATTGTGAGTTTGTGTTGTTATGGATTATTTATTTCATGATTTTGCTTTTCGTGGTATCACAGTGCTTTTTATCATAACAGCATTTCACACCAATCACTTTGAAACTGAGGACTCTAATTCCAACTTGTCAAAGACGAAGAGATGAAATGTGAAAACTGCCTGACAAGAGGCAGATATCTGTGCACCAAGAAATGATATTCACTACTCACTTTGTGAATCAGATGTATAAAATTACAGCTTCCATGGCAGTGATGGGCATTTGAGGCAATTTGTCTACAAAGGAATCTCAGATAAGCATCTTTAATAAAACTCATGTCTCCCCTGTTGGTCTGTACCTCATTATACTATAAACCTAAAATTCAATTTTATACAAATGCATATATATCTAAACTCAAGTTTTATAATGGTATCCTATTTCTATGTACTACAATATTACCATATGTATAGCCTTACAAGTATAATTTAAATATCAAGGCAGTGTATCTGCTCTAAAATCTTCTCCACATAACTGCACATAGTTAAAGATTTCAAAGGGTCTGGCTAGAACTACGTGCTTTACCAACTTAATTTTGTATATGTACTTTCTTCATTTGTGACACACTATCACATGACTGTCCTTTAAATGCAAAATATATCTTAAGCAAATAGCACATAATTATTTTATTCTTCTTCAGGGTCTGTATGATGGTTAATATTATGTGTCAACTTGACTGGAGCACCAGCTGTTCAGATATTTTGTCAAATGTCACCAACATTTATCTGTTATTATAGGTAAGTTTTAAAACTTATCACATAATCCTTATTCTTAATACGCCATCACTGTAAGCTGAGACTTTCTGCTAGTGTTTAGGGTAGATTAACAACAGAAATATGTGGCTAAAATTTGAGAAGCATTTTTCTTGATTCAATATTTTTCCTCACACACATTTGGGTTAATCCAACAAATCTCGGTTTTAAAAAAGTACTAACTTTGTTACTTTTTCAGCATTTTTTGAGAACACACTAAAAGACAATTCATTTTCTGTGAATTCTAATTTTCATGTAAACCAAAGACTTAAATTTAGAATACAGTCAAATCTGACTAATGCTGAGTAACTTGTGGAGAGATTTGATCTTTAAAAGTTCAGATTAAAAATAACTGTAAAACCAAAAGAAGCTAAGTAATACTCATAGGACAGTCACACAAACCCCAACAGCAGAATATACATTCTTCAAGAAAACAGTGAACATGTAATATGATAGATTGCTTTCTGAGCCATAAAACAGGTCTCAGTATTCTAAATTTATGTATATAATACAAGGTTTTATTATATGGCTTTGGGGGATTCAATTAGAAAGTAACACAGAGATACTTGAAATATTGTAATGTAGACAGTAAATAGCATTAAATAAGAAAACATGTCAATTTCTAATCTTCAACTAAAGCACTGCTTTGAGAAACAAATTATAGATTTGAACATTTTTAAAGAAATAGTTTTCTAATTAACATGAGCTCTACTAAATTACGATTCAATAATAAAATGAAAAACAGAAGAATGGGAAGATCAGTAAAGTTGATAAGCCTCAAGCCAAACTGATTAAAATATGTGAGGAAAACCCACAAATATCAGGAAACAGGAACATGGCATCACTGCAGTTCTTATCAGCGTTAACAGTTTAAAGATGTCTGTCAATAAATTGCAAATTTTAGATGAAATGACAACTATCTTAAATGACAGCAACTACCAAACTCACTTAAAAGGTAATATATAACCTAAATAGCTGTATATCAAACAGTGAAATGTGATGGAAGAAATTAGAATTTTAGGTAAAACATTCATACAAAGAAAACTCCAGTTTCAGATTTATCCCTGGAAAATTCCACCAAACACTGAAGGAAGAAACATTTCCAATTTTACAAGTTTGTTAGAAAATAGAGTTGCAAAGCATTTTCAAACTCATTATATGAGGCCAACATTATCGTGACACTTAAACCAAAGATATAAGAAAAGTACACAGCAACATGTTTCATAAAAATAAATACAAAAATTTGTTAAGAAAATTAAATCCAATGATACATAAAAAAATAATGCATCATGATTAAGTGCAAGAATGCAAGGCTATTTAAATAATCATACCATTAAATTAATGAAGAAAAATGCATAACAGTAATCTCAAGCATTTAACAGAATTGAATCTCCATTTATGGTAAAACTCGCAGCAAACTAATAATATAAGCAAAATTTCTCAACCTGATAAAAGGCATATACAATAAAACATTTAATGATTGAAACTGAATGCTTTTCCTCTAAGATCAGAAATACAGAAAGGATGTCTGTTTTTACTTCATCTATTAAATATTACATTGGGGAATTTATGCAATAAAGTAGGAAAAAAGTTAATCACACATTAGAAAGCAAAGATTGTCTATGCAGGAAATCTTAGGAATCTACCAAAAAAAAAGTAACTAGTACCTGTGTGTAGCAAGTTTGGAAGATATGGAGTATTTGTATATATAAGCAACAAATAATTAGAAATTACAGTAGCATTAAAATACATAATATTTAGCAATAAATTGAACAAAAGGTGTAAAAGACCTCTAAACTGATAAAATTGTTAAGATTTCTAAGAATATAGAGCTATATCAAACTGATTGATCAAAAAATGTGACATCATGTTACTTGTCCCCAAAATATCTACAGATTCAATGCAATTTTAATTGGTATTTCATCAGGCTTTTGTATAGAAATTGTCAAGATGATTGTAAAATTTACATGGAATTTCAAAAGACAAAGTCGGGGAAAAACTACCTTGAAAGATAAAAAATTTGGAGGATTTATTCTTGTTTTACCTAATTTAATTACTGATACTTGCAACAAGTTGGATAAATCTCAAAATAGCTATGCTTTGTGAAGCCAGATCCAAAAGTATATGCACTGTAAATATCATTTACGTAACCTTCTAGAAAATGAAAACTATATGAAATAAAGCAGATCGGGGATGGCCAGAGGAAGGATGGGCCAGGCGCAGTAGCTCACGCCTGTAATCCCAGCACTTTGGGAGGCTGAGACGGGTGGATCACAACGTCAGAAGTTCGAGACCAGCCTGGCCAACATGGTAAAACCCCCACCTCTACTGAAAATACAAAAAAAATTAGCCAGGCATGGTGGCGCATGCCTGTAATCCCACCTACTCAGGAGACTGAGGCAGGTGAATTGCTTGAACTCAGGATGCGGAGGTTTCAGTGAGTCGAGATCCCACCATTGCACTCCAGCCTGGGAGACAGAGAGAAACTCTGTCTCAAAAAAAAAAAAAAAAAAAAGAGGATTGACACAGGCATATGAGAAAACTTTGAGGGATGCTTAAATATGTTAATTATCTTGACTGTGCAGAAGTTCTCATCAGTGCAGGCAGTCCTTGCTTGGCATGGTAGACAACTTCTTCATATCAGGACTGAATTCTTGCACGTCAAGGTTCCATGGTAACAATGCACAACATTTTCACTTTGCACAGTGACAAAGGAAGGAAGCTGTTCACTACTCTCCACTATCACCATATCCTACAAAGAGGTGACCTCAAATATATAGTTAATTATAGGTGACTTATACTAAAATAGAACTGAGACATTGTTTTACTTATCTTTTTGATGAGTATCAAATTAGCTACACCTTTAAAGACAGTTTTCTCTCACATAAATGTATACCTCTTATGCCATTATTTTTCAAATACTAGTAGCTTCTTAAATGTGCATACCCCTACATATCACCCAGAAACCATCTAGATCAACAAACGGCACAAATAAAACCACCCATAACTGTTGTCCAGCATTAGTAAGAGAGAAATAATATTACAGCTCTGAATTACATGTGTGTAATGAAATGAACACTCAAACCAACAGAGACAGCTGCATGGGCAATGCAGAAGTGGGTTTTATGAAGATTTCTGAGGAGGAGGAAAGTCATACCGTAAAAGGGGAACTATTGCAGCCTGAGACCGGGGTGATTGGACTGGCCACAGGAAAATAGAAAGGAAGGGATTTAACTTTTGCAGAAGGAAGAGGTAGTTTGGAAGGAACAGGATTCCTTTGGAGCCTTGGTGGTGATGAGAAAGAAAGAAGTAACTGATCAAAATTAAGCTTTATAAATAAACAGGAGAGTATTACTGCAAAATCAATCCTCTACCAATAAGGCAACAATAAGTTAAAGAAGCATCATTCTAAGAGAAGACACTTTAACACAAAAGCTGGTCAAATCTTTAACCCTTTCTTATGTTGAAACAGCTGCCACTGTAGTCTAAAAAAAGAAAAAAAACATTTAAAACTAAATAATGACTGGGGGGCACACCCAAGATGACCGAATAGGAACAGCTCCAGCCTCCAGCTCCCAGCGTAAGCGACACAGAAGACAGGTGATTTCTGCATTTTCAACTGAGGTACCAGGTTCTTCTCACTGGGACGTGTCGGACAGTCGGAGCTGGTCTGTGGGAGCAGCCTGACCAGCAAGAGCTGAAGCAAGGCGAGGCATCGCCTCACCTGGGAAGCCCAAGGGGGAAGGGAATTCCTTTACCTAGCCAAAGGAAATTGAGACGCCCAATACCTGGAAAATCAGGTAACTCCCACCCTAATACTACACTTTACCAAGGGTCTTGGCACACCAGGGATTATATCCCATACCTTGCCCAGAGGGTCCCATGCCCACGGAGCCTCCCTCATTGCAAGCACAGCAGTCTGAGATCTAACTGCAAGGTGGCAGTGAGGCTAGGGGAGGGGCACCTGCCATTGCTGAGGCTTAGGTAGGTAAACAAAGCTGCTGGGAAGCTCAAATTGCGTGGAGCCCACCACAGCTCAAGGAGGCCGGCCTGCCTCTGTAGACACCACCTCTGGGGACAGGGCATAGCTAAACAAAAAGCAGCAGAAACCTCGACAGAGGTAAATGCCCCTGTGTGACAGCTTTGAAGAGAGCAGTGGATCTGCCAGCACAGAGGGTGACATCTGAGAACAGACAGCCTGCTCAAGCGGGTCCCTGACCCCTGAGTAGCCTAACTGGGAGAAATCCCCCACTAGGTGCAGACCGACACCTCACACGGTGGGGTACACCCCTGAGAGAAGCTTCCAGGCAAGAATCAGACAGCAACACTCGCTGTTCAGCAATATTCTATCTTCTGCATCCTCCGCTGCTGATACCCAGGCAAACAGCATCTGGAGTGGACCTCAAACTCCAACAGACATGCAGCTGAGGGTCCTGACAGAAAGGACACCCACACCAAAACTCCATCAGGATGTCACCATCATCAAAGACCAAAGGCAGAGAAAACCACAAAGATGGGGAAAAAGCAGTGCAGAAAAACTGGAAATTCAAAAAATCAGAGTGCATCTCCCCCTCCAAAGGAACGCAGCTCATCGCCAGCAACGGAACAAAGCTGGATGGAGAATGACTTTGATGAGTTGAGAGAAGAAGGTTTCAGTCGATCAAAATCTCAGAGCTAAAGGAGGAACTACGTAGAGCTCAAAGAAACTAAAAACCTTGAAAACAGCAGGCAATAATTAATAGCCTACCAACCAAAAAAAGTCCAGCACCAGATGGATTCACAGCCGAATTCTACCAGAGGTACAAGGAGGAGTTGGTACCATTACTTCTGAAACGATTCCAATCAATAGAAAAAGAGGGAATCCTCCCTAACTCATTTTACGAGGCCAACATCATCCTGATACTAAAGCCTGACAGAGATACAAAAAAAAAAAAAAAAAAAAAACAGAACTTTACACCAAAATCCTCCATAAAATACTGGCAAACAGAATCCAGCAGCACATCAAAAAGCTTATCCACCATGATCAAGTGCGCTTCATCCCTAGGATGCAAGGCTGGTTCAACATATGCAAATCAATAAACATAATCCAGCATATAAACAGAACCAAAGACAAAAAACACATGATTATCTCAATAGATGCAGAAAAGGCCTTTGACAAAATTCAACAGCCCTTCATGCTAAAAACTCTCAATAAATTCGGTATTGATAGAACGTATCTCAAAATAATAAGAGCTATTTATGACAAACCCACAGCCAATATCATACTGAATGGGCAAAAACTGGAAGCATTCCCTTTGAAAACTGGCACAAGACAGGGATGCCCTCTCTCACCACTCCTATTCAACACAGTGTTGGAAGTTCTGGCTAGGGCAATCAGGAAAGAGAAAGAAATCAAGGGTATTCAGTTAGGAAAAGAAGTCGTCAAATTGTCCCTGTTTTCAGATGACATGATTGTATATTTAGAAAACCCCATTGTCTCAGCCCAAAATCTCCTTAAGCTGATAAGCAACTTCAGCAAAGTCTCAGGATACAAAATCAATGTGCAAAAATCACAAGCATTCCTATAAACCATTAACAGAGAGCCAAATCATGAAGGAACTCCCATTCACACTAGCATCAAAGAGAATAAAATACCTAGGAATGCAACTTACAAGGGATGTAAACGACCTCTTCAAGGAGAACTACAAACCACTGCTCAGTGAAATAAAAGAGGACACAAACAAATGGAAGAACATTCCATGCTCATGGATAGGAAGAATCAATATCGTGAAAATGGCCATACTGCCCAAGGTAATTTATAGATTCAATGCCATCCCCATTAAGCTACCAATGACTTTCTTCACAGAATTGGAAAAAAACTGCTTTAAAGTTCATGTGGAACCAAAAAAGAGCCCGCATCTCCAAGACAATCCTAAGCCAAAAGAACAAAGCTGGAGGCATCACGCTACCTGACTTCAAACTCTATTACAAGGCTACAGTAACCAAAACAGCATGGTACTGGTACCAAAACAGAGATAGAGACCAATGGAACAGAACAGAGTCCTCAGAAATAATAGTACACATCAACAACCATCTGATCTTTAACAAACCTGACAAAAACAAGAAATGGGGAAAGGATTCCCTATTTAATAAATGGTGCTGGGAAAATTGGCTAGCCATAAGTAGAAAGCTGAAACTGGATCCTTTCCTTACTTCTTATACGAAAATTAATTCAAGATGGATTAGAGACTTAAATGTTAGACCTAAAACCATAAAAATCCTAGAAGAAAACCTAGGTAATACCATTCAGGACGTAGGCATAGGCAAGGACTTCATGTCTAAAACACCAAAAGCAATGGCAATGAAAGCCAAAATTGACAAATGGGATCCAATTAAACTAAAGAGCTTCTGCACAGCAAAAGGAACTACCATCAGAGTGAACAGGCCACCCACAGAATGGGAGAAAAATTTTGCAATCTACTCATCTGACAAAGGGCTAATATCCAGAACCTATAAAGAACTCAATCAAATTTACAAGAAAAAAACAACCCCATGAAAAAGTGGACAAAAGATATGAACAGACACTTCTCAAAAGAAGACATTCATACAGCCAACAGACACATGAAAAAATGTTCATCATCACTGGCCATCAGGGAAATGCAAATCAAAACCACAATGAGATAACATCTCACACCAGTTAAAATGGCAATCATTAAAACATCAGGAAACAACAGTTGCTGGAGAGGATTTGGAGAAATAGGAAAACTTTTCCACTGTTGGTGGGACTGTAAACTAGTTCAACCATTGTGGAAAACAGTGTGGCGATTCCTTAAGGATCTAGACCTAGAAATATGTCATTTCACCCAGCCATCCCATTACTAGGGATATACCCAAAGGATTATAAGTCATGCTGCTATAAAGACACATGCACACGTATGTTTATTGCGGCACTATTCACAATAGCAAAGACTTGGAATCAACCCAAATGTCCATCAGTGACAGACTGGATTAAGAAAATGTGGCACATATACACCATAGAATACTATGCAGCCATAAAAAAGGATGTCCCTACAAAGGGACATGGATGCAGCTGGAAACCATCATTCTCAGCAAACTATCGCACGAACAGAAAACCAAACACCACATGTTCTCACTCATAGGTGGGAATTGAACAATGAGATCACTTGGACACAGGAACAGGAAGATCACACACTGGGTCCTATTGTGGGGAGTGGGGGGAAGGATGACATTAGGAGATATACCTAATGTAAATGACGAGTTAATGGGTGCAGCACACCAACATGCCACATGTATACATATGTAACAAACCTGCATGTTGTGCACATGTACCCTAGAACTTAAAATATAATTTTAAAAAACCTAAATAATGGCGGGTAAAATTACTGCACGGAAAAATTAGAAAATGAAACATTTCAAATAACAGAAACAATCACCTCTAAAACAAGAAAGCAAAAAAATAAAAATAAAATACAACAAATCGGCATTTAGTATCATAAAAGGTGCATTTTAAAGACATAAAACAGAATTCAAAATCTCAGTATCTCCTGAAAAAAAACAAGAAGATATAAGACAAACTTTAAAGTGACAAAAAAGAAATAGAGTCTTTTTTGTAATGAAAGTTTTCTGCAGTCAAGTTTAGTAGATAATTGCTGTTTAAAACCCACGTACTAAATATACTAAAAGTAGCCACAATGCAGTCCACGGGCATGACTAAGATGTGCCATTTTTTAGTTTTATATGAATTATAATTTCCTCTGTGATGGATATTTGCATTTGTATTCAGATTCAAGGAAAGATATTAGTCACCTGTATGTCATACACTCTTCCTTACTTAAATATGTTGCCTTAATTAATTTCATCAATTCTTTGGGGTAGGTGTTTTACCTTCTACTTTGTAGGTGAAATTTTGAGAAACAGCAAAGTTAAGAGATGTGCTCAAGATCACAGAGATAATAAATGTCAAAACCAGATTTAAATCCACTTCTCTCTGCCTCTGTGTCCAGTGCTCTTTCCATTTTTCTGCTGAGAAACTCAATCTATTATACTCTGTAAACTGTAGGTTTCATTGATATTCATGTGTAAATAGCTACTTTTTAAAAATTTAACTGAGTTGTATATGCATTAAATGCCAGAAAATGTCATAAACATATCAAGAAAAAGTTAAAGCAGGAGGTTATCATGACAACCTCTGAAATTGAATTCTAGGTTGAGTAGATGGGGACAGAGCTGAAAATAAAATAGAATTTTAGTTTGCGCTTAGGGTGGAGAAAGTTGTAATAAAACAAATTATATCCTAAAATGAGCAGGATACAAAACTGACCTATTATAATATTTTTTGGTCTGTTTTTTAATGTCCATCAAAGAGCTGAGGTGGCAAAAAAAGATAGTATGAAATAAAAGCCATAAAATGACAAATTTTTCTCAGGAGATATGACATCCATGGCTGATTTCATCCTTAGCAGAAGATAGGAAGATAAATTGTAAATATCCTTTTAAGTGTAACTTAGGCATTGGCACAGTGGTTTAGAATTCCCAGGAGCCCCAAACAAAAGGAATCAGTATTCCCTGCCAGCTGTTTTTCTTGAACCTACACTGTGTGCTCATGAGACAGATTGTGGGCAGGGTAGAATAGCTGAGAGAGATTTCTTCTGAGGCATAGGCACAGCAAGCCAGCCGAAGGCAGGCAAGAACTGAAGAAAACTCAAATACTTACATCTCATACTGATTTTGAGTCTTTTGGCATCTGCAGCTAGGATGAAGGACTGAGAAAACACTGCCTCAAGTACAGACACACAGAGCCCACTCAGGTCTAAAGTCAGGGTGAAAAAAACTTAGAGAAATTCTACAGGTACACACTGGACCTTATTCTGAGTAGAATGAAGCAGGCAACTTTATTACGGTAGTCAGGAGACCTGAAAGAGTTGCACTATTTGAGGATCAAGACTATGGAGTTTGTAGATGGCTGAGAATCAGGCAGAGAACTAAGACGAATGTACTGGGCAATATTATTTGCCATAGTTTACCTATATGTAAAACATATAAAAATAAGAGTAGCAAAAAATTGGCACTACAAACTAGAAATCAATCATTGCTGAAAAATAATAATAGACATGACCCATTACATGGATAGATATACCACATCTATTGAGCAGATGACCCAATATTAAGAGTCAATCTTCCCCAAGTTGCTTTATAATTCAATGTTATTATAATGAAAATACTTTAAGGTATTGTTGTATTAATATACAAATATAAAATTTGTACAAAACTGCAAATAATATAAGATATCCAAAATAATATTGAAAAGAAAGAATATATATTGAAAACATTACCAGATTATAGAGCTACAGTAACTGAGAGAGCATAGTATTGGATAAAAGACATACAAAAAGTTCTGTGGAAAGAGCATCAAGAGCCTCACCCGTATTGAATGAATGAAGAATGCCAAAGCAATGCAACGAGTAAGGGAATGTCATATTAGAAGTGATTTGAAAACAACGTACTCTCTACATAAACATTTACCTTAAAATATTACTGCAGACATAAAACTCACAATTCAAATGATAAATTTATGGAAGAAAATTCTTTGAAAGATTGGGACCCTAAAGTCAAGCAAACATTTTTAGAATGGGCTCAGATTACTAATAAAAATAATAAATTAGACTTTACTGTCATTAAAGTCCTTTACGCATCCAAATTACCTAGTAAATGAATACACTAGCCAAAGTTTGTGAAAATGTATGTGTAAATACACACCTAAGAATTCATAAATGGAATATATAAACAACTCATGAAATTCGATAATAAATAGACTAGCAGTAGAAACTAAAATAGGCAAATGATTTGAAATACGCTTTACAAAAGAATATGTAGAAATGGTTAAAGTACTCAACATCATTAATCATCACTGCAACAAAAATTAAACCTCAATGACATAGTCCAACACCTTCAGCCAAATGGTTAAAATACAAAAAGCTGGGCAGAGGACCCAAGATGGCTGACATCTTCCACTGAGAGAGGAACATCTCCCACCAAGAGACTGGGACGTTGAGAAGACTGGCACACTTCAAACAGACCTTTAGAGGACAGAAATTGAGAGTCGATAGACTAAGGATGCAGATGCTGAGCTGAAATGGGAGGTAGCAGGGAACTCTGCAGGGGACTATTGAGCACAAAAACTTCTTCCTGGTCTCTAGAGACTCCTGGGGAACGGGTGAGTTGAATAAGTGAGGAGTATCCCGCTATTGCTACGGACCTCTAGAACCCTGGCATCAGCAGATCCCATGAACACCACAGAAACTTGAGCTGGTAGTGAGAGCTTAGAGAGGCAGTAGGAGCAGTGCTCCAGCCTGTGCAGAGCCCAGAGGGTTTGGGGCAGAAATGTCTGCAGTGGAGCATGGCCAGCCAGAGACACTCATCTCCCAAGGCTTACCATACTACTCTAAGAGACTTTAGCCTTGGGATGACTATCAGACCTAGACAGAATAGGTTGGTCTTGTCTATGAGACGGGGTCAGTTCAATCTGAGCACCACCCTATCTGCTGACCTCTCCAAGGGCCCCAGCATGGCCATGGCCATGGCCATGTAGCACAGCCTCAGATGCCCTAGCAGGGTACTTTCTGAGGGCCCTCATCATAGATCCCTCACCAGCAGATGGCAACAGATTATCAGAGCTCTCCAGCCAACTGGACCCACCGATATGCACCAGTTCCCCTGCACCCTCCCCCTGGTACAGCACCCCCAGGCCCCCCCCCACTTTGCCTGCATGCACTCACCCATGGCCACACCCCCGCTGGTTTGCTGGTTTGCCAGGGTGCGTACATGTGGACCTCTCCTCCCCTCCCCTACTGACATGCATCTGTGTGCACAGCCCTCTGGTGCCACTGCACAAGCACACCCCACTGTCCCCATGCCCTCCTGCTGATGCACAGGCACCTAGCTGCACTGCCATTGCTAGTGCCACCATGCACATGAATGCCAGAAGCCCTTCCCTATCCAGTGCCCCACACCTGCCAAGCTTCGATTGCCACTGGAGCAAGCACACGCAGGAACAGTCGCAGCCCCACTGCCATTAGTGTCCTGCCCCAGCCAATGCACATGCAACTTGCTATGCTTCGGTAACTGCTGGCATGTGTGAGCAAGTACAAGATCCCACTGCCCCAAAGAAACTCTTTGCCTGGCAACACCCGTTGGAGTCTCATGGCAAGCAGACCAGGAACACCTCAGCCCCTCCAGTGCAGCAGGTTTCTAACCTCTAGGGGCCAGAGACCAAAGCCAGGGTTCTGGTGCCAGCCACTCAGAATTGGAGCATACAGTCCAGGAGTGCCAAGCTCAGCTTTGGCCCTCTAAAATCTTCCAGAAACAAAGTCAGTTGACTGAACTCATATTATATATACCACATTCAAACCCCCCAGAGCATCAAAGAATATTAAAAACTAAAAACAATATCCACAGGAGAGCAATATCAACAATTGAAGGAAGATCATCCTACACATGAGAGAAACAGTACAAAAACCTTGTCAACTAAAAAAGCCAGAATGTCTTCTCACCTCCAAACAACCACACTACCTCCCTAGCAATGGTTCTTAACCAGGCTAAAATGACAGATGTATAATTCAGAATATGGATATGAACAAAGATTATCAAGATTGAGCAGAGAGTTGTAACTCAATCTATGAAATACAGTAAAACAATTCAAGAGCTGAAAGATGAAATGTCAATTTTAAGAAAACACCTAACTGTACTGATAGAGCTGAAAAGCTTACTTCAAGAATCCCATAATACAATTCTGTATTAAACAGCAGAATCAACTGGGCTATGGAGAGAATCTCAGAGCCCAAGAACTGTTTCTCAAAAAATGACTCAGAAATTTTTTTTTTTTTTTTTTTTTTTTTTTTTTTTTTTTTTTTTTTTTTTTTTGAGACGGAGTCTTGCTTTGTCACCCAGGCTAGAGTGCAGTGGCCGGATCTCAGCTCACTGCAAGCTCCGCCTCCCAGGTTCACGCCATTCTCCTGCCTCAGCCTCCCACGTAGCTGGGACTACAGGCGCCTGCCACCTCGCCCCGCTAGTTTTTTGTATGTTTTAGTAGAGACGGCGTTTCACCGTGTTAGCCCGGATGGTCTCGATCTCCTGACCTTGTGATCTGCCCGTCTCGGCCTCCCAAAGTGCTGGCATTACAGGCTTGAGCCACCGCGCCCGGCCAAATTTTTTAAACAATGAATAAAAAGAACTTATGAGAAATATGAGATTACGTAAAAAGATTAAAAATAAGACTCATAGGTATCCCTGAAAAAGGGAGAGAAAGCAAGCAACTTAGAACACATATTTGAGGATATTATCCATGAAAACTACCCCAACCTCACCAGAGAGGCAAACATTCAAATTCAGGAAATGTAGAGAACCTCTGTGAGATGCTATGCAAGATGATGGTCTCTAAGCAAGACACACAGTCAACAGATTCTGAGATTGAAATGAAAGAAAAATGGTAAAGGCATATAGAAGGAGCAAGTCACCTGGAAAGGGAACCCCATTGGGCTAATAGCAGACCTGTCAGCAGAAACCGTGCAAGCCAGAGGAGATTGGGGGCCTATAATCGATATTCTTAAAGAAAATAAATGTCAATGATAAATTTTATATCCAGCCAAACTAAACTTCATGAGCAAAGGAAAACTGAGATCCTTTTCAGTCAAGCAAATGCTAAGGGAATTCATTGCCAACAGACCTGCCTTACAAGAGGTCCTTAAGGGAGTGCTAAATATGGAAAGGAAACACCATTTCCAGCCACCATAAAAAACACACTTAAGTACATAGAACACTGACATTATAAAGCAACTAACTACACAGTCAAGTCTGCATAATAACCAGCTAACATTTCAATGACAAGATCAAATTCACACATATCAATATTAACTTTGAATGTAAATGAGCTACATGCTCCAATTAAAAGGAACAGAGTGGCAAGCCTGATAAAGAAGCAAGATGTACTGTGTGCTGTCTTCAACAGACACATCTCAAATGCAAGGACACCCATTGGTTCAATGTAAAGTGACGAAAAAAATATACCAAATCAAATGGAAAACTGAAAAAAGCAGGTATTGCTATTCTACTTCATACTAAACTGACTTTAAGTGAACAATGATTTCAGAAAAACACACATGAAAAGAAGAACATTACATAATGATAAAGGGTTCGATTCAATAATAAGACCCAACTATTTTAATTAAAAATGCACCCAACACAGGGGCACCAATATTTGTAAAACAAGTCCTTAACGTCCTAAAAGAGACTTAGATAACCATATACTGGTGAAATTCAACACTCACTGGTATTGGACATATCATCAAGGCAGAAAAGTAACACAGATATTTGAGACCTAAACACAACACTTGATCACATGGCCCCAACAGACATCTACAGAAGTTGCTGCAGAAAAATGAGAGTATATACATTCTTTTCATTTACACATGCACCTTCTCTAAAATTGACCACACAATCAGCCATAAAACAATTTCCAGCAAATTAAAAAAAAAAAAAAAAAAAAGAATTTATACCAATCACACTCTTGGGTTATTAGCACAATAAAAATAGAAATCAATACTAAGAAAAGTGTTCAAAACCATAAATTACATGGAAATTAAGCTGTTCCTGAATGACATTTGTATAAACAAAAACATTAAGGCAGAAATCAAGAAATTCTTTGAAACTAATGAGAACGAAGATACAACATACCAGAATCTCTGAGACACAAATAAAACAAGAGGAGATTATAGCACTAAATGCTTATACCTAAAAGTAAGAGAGACCTCAAATTACCAATCTAATATTGCATCTAGAAGAACTAGAGATACAAGAGCAAACCAACCCCAGTCCCAGTAGAGGAAAAGAAATAACCAAAATCAGAGCTTACCTGAAGGAGATGTGAAAAACAGTAAGATCAACAAATCCTATGTCTTTTTTTTTTTTTTTTTTTTTTTTGAAAGAATAGATACCGGTAGACTACTCACTTATAAAGCTTTGTAGAGACTCTCTGTTTTCACTCCACATGTAAAGAGCTTGTAAGTTGCCACTGTACCCAAACAACAAATAAAAGGCTGAAGAAACTAAAATTAACAACTCTTTTAGATCCACAGGAGAGTGAGGTCACAGGGCAAGCTGCCTCCCCCAGTTGTACAGATAGACAGGCAAATACAGGAAGTCCTGACTTAACTGGAGCAGGCTCAGTAGTGGAAAGGACTGCAGGAACAAGTGTTGGGGTAGAAAAACCTGAACTAAAATTCAAAAATTTCTGGACACTCATTGTGGACAAGTCTGGGAATTAAAAATTTCAGTCCTGGGAGTCCTATATTTTGTGAGTTTTACCTTGAAAATCACAAATAGGTTCTCAATAAGTATCACAGGGAAATTGTTCTGTTATTCTGATGAGGCTGAAGAGGAACCATTTGAAATATGCCATAGCATTCTGTTCTTCTTCAGAAGTTCTGCTCTCAACAACAACAAACCCTATTTTTAAAATGTATTAACTGCTGGTGTTTTATCAGAGCCTAGCTGAACTGAGAAAAAAAAATACACAACCCCAGCCCTCTACAGCCAAACTTTTCCACCTAAAATGAAAAAATAAGAGCAGAATACACATTCTTCTAAAGCTCACATGGAACTTACACAAAGAGCGACCACATTCTGAGTGAAAAAATATACCTTGCCAAATTTAAGAATAGAAATCATGTAATACCTGCTATCAGATTACAATGGAATTAAACTGGAATCAATAACAAAAAAAAAAGGAAAATCCCAATATATGTGAATATTAAAAAAACAGAGTTCTAAATAATACATGGTCAAAGAAAATCTCAAAAATATTTTAAAATAATTTTAATTATATGAAAATGAAAACTTAAAAAAATATGTGAGATGCAGTAAAAGTGCTTGAAGAAAACTGTACAATATATTTAAGTGCATATATTATAAAACCAGAATGATCTAAAGTTACTTAAGCTTCCACCTTAGAAAAAAAGAAAAAGAAGAGAAAATCAAGGTACAATGAAGGAAAGCAATAAGAGAACAAAAATTGATAAAATTAAATAAGAAATAGAGAGCAATCAATGAAATCTAAAGCTGTTTCTCTGAAAATACCAAAAAATTTAAAAGCCTACAATAATGCTTATTAAGGTAAAAAGAGAGCAGATAGAAATTACTCATATCAGAAATAAAAGGTTATATGATTGCAGATTCTATGAATCTTAAAAGGATAATAAAGAAATATTATGAATAATCCTATGCCCACAAATTTGATAACCTAGATAAAACAGACCAATTCTTTGAAAGCCATAATCTTTTGAAGCTCAATCAAGAAAAAATAGATGCTTTGAACAGACCTATATCTATTAAAGAAATTATTAATAATCTCCTGAAGCAGAAAGCACCAGGCCCATATAGTTTCATTGGTGAATATTACCAAACATTTAGGAAGAGATTAAACCAATTATCTATAAGCTCTTTCTGAACATAAAAACAGGGAGAATAACTTCTTAACTCAGTCTATGAAGCCATCATTATCTTAACACCCAAATCAAAGACAGTACCAAAAAACTACATATCAATATCTCTTATGAACACAGATGCAAACATTTTCAATGAAATATTACCAAATTCAATATAACAATGTACAAACATAATGATATACCACAACCAAGTACGATTTTACTCAGGTATGCAAAGCTGATTCAGTATTTGAAAATCAATTAATATAATCCATCAACAGGCTAAAATAGAAAAATTACATGATCCCATAAGTAGATATACAAAAAAAACTGACAAAATCAAAAACCTGCTTATAACAAAAATTTTCGGTAAACTTGGAATGGAGAAGAAAATTCTACAACTTCATAAAAAATAACTACAAAGAACTTAAAGCTAACATCACACTTCATGGTGAGAAGCTAGAAGCTTTTCTACTAAGAACAAGTCAAGAATATTTCCTCTCACCACTGATTTTTGACATTTTCATGGAAGTCCTAGGAAATGCAGGGAGACAATAAAATAAAATGTAAAATGTATGGATTAGAAACATAGAAATAAAAATAAAAATGCTGTTTTGTTTTGTTTTTTGCAGAAGACTTGCTCATCTATATATAAAATTCAAAGTAACAAAATATTCCGGATCTATTATATGACTATAGCAAGGTTTCAGAATACTAAATTAATATCAGAAAGTTAATTGCTTTTATATATACTAGCAATGAATAAATGGAACTTGAAATTAAAAAACGTTAAACATAATACCATTTACATGAGCACCTCACAAAAATGAAATACTTAGGAATTTACCTGTAAAGATAATGTATGTCTAAAAGGAAAACCATAACATTGAATGAAAGAAACCAAAGAAGGAATAAACAGATGGAGAACTATTCCATGTTAATAAGGAAGAATCAATACTGTCAAGTTGTCAGTTCTTCCCAATCTCATCTACAGATTCAATGCAATCTCAGGCAAAACCACAGAAAAGTATTTTGTCAGTATTGACAACATTGTATAGAAGGGCAGAAGACCCAGAATTGCCAACAAAATACTAAAGAACAACATTGGAGGACTGATATTACCTGGCTTTAAACCTTTCTATAAAGCTATAATAATAAAGACCCTTTCTACAAAGCTATAATAATAAAGACCCTTTCTATAAAGCTATAATAATAAAGACTGTGCGATATTGATGAAAGATTAGACAAATAGATCAATGGGGCAGAAATAAAGAGCCTCAAAATAGATCTACATAAATAGAGTCAACTGATCTTTTCAAAGGAGAAAAGGCAATCCAATAGAAAAATGATAATCTACTCAAAACACGGTGTGGGGAAAACTAGACATCACATGTGAATGTGTGGGGGTGTGCATATGATATTTAGTATATAACACATACACACATATTTTTATGTACATATTTTTACAGACCTTATACCCTTCCAAAAATTAACTCAAAATAAATCATAGATGTAACTGTAAAATGCAAAATGATAAAACTGCCAGAAGCCAACATAGGAGGAAATTTAGATGACAGTGGGTACAGTGCTGACTTTGTATATACAACACATAAGGTACAATCAAGGAAAGAAATAAGAAATAATTAATGAACTTCATTAGAAATAAAAACTGTTGCTCTGTGAAAGATAATGTCAAGAATACAGGAAGGAAATTCACAAACGGTGAGGAAAATATTTGTCAACACACATCTAAGAACTAACACATCTAAGAACTCTTAGATCTCAACAGTAATAAACAACCTGATTAAAAATTGAACCAGAGACTAACAGACTTCTTACCAAAGAGATACACAGAAGAAAAACACGCATAAGAAAAGAGGCCCGGCTGGGCACAGAGGCTCATGCCTGTAATCCCAGCACTTTGGGAGGCCAAGGCGGACAGATCACCTGAGGTCAAGAGTTTGAGACCAGCCTAACCGAAATGGAGAAACCCTGTCTTTACTAAAAATACAAAATTAGCCAGGTGTGATGGTGCATGCCTGTAATCCCAGCTACTCAGCAGGCTGAGGCAGGAGAATCGCTTGAACCTGGGAGGTAGAGATTGCGGTGAGCCTGGATCACGCCATTGCATGCCAGCCTAGGCAGCAAGAGCAAAACTCCGTCTCAAAAAAAAAAAAAGAAAAGAAAAAGAAAAGAGGCTCCACATCATAAGTCATCATGAAAATGCAAATTAAAACAACGAGATACCACAACACATTTACTAGAATGGCCAAAATCCATCACACAAAAACTATATCTGGACATTTACAGCACCTTTATTCATAATTGTCAAATCTTGGAGGCAACCATGTTGACCTTCAGTAAGTGAAAAATAAACTCTGGTGCATCCAGAAAAAGTAAAATTTTTGTTGTTAAAAACAATTGAGTTATCAAGCCATGAAAAGACATGGAAGAAACTTTAATTCTTATTACTAAGTGAAAAAAACAAATCTGAAAAAACTACATAGTCTATGATTCCAAATGTATGACCTGGCAAAGGCAAAACTATGGGGATAATCAGAAAGATCAGTGGTTTTCAGAAGCTAGGGGAAAGATGGAAGGAATAGGAGAAACACCAATTTTTAGGGTAGTACAACTACACTGCATGTTACCATAATGGTGAATACATGTCACCATACTTTCTTCCAAACCCATAGAATGTGAACTCTAATGTAAACTATGGACTTTGAGTGATAATGTTGTACCTATGTAGGTTCACCAGTTGTAACAAATGTATCACTCTGGTGACACATGTTGATAAGAGTAGAGACTATGCTCTATAATGTCCTTTCGATTTTGCTGTGAATTTAAAACTGATGTAAAAAAGTCATAAAAAGACTTCTATAATAGTTGTAAAAAAGTCATAAAAAGACTTCTATAATAGTTTTATAACACTTTTATTCATAAAACCCCCAAAAGATACACTCTAATACACATGAACTTAAGAATGGACAAACAGAAGAAAGGAGTGGAGCAGGATGGGAGAAAATATTGCAAACTATCACTCTGATAAGGGAGTAATCACCAGTATATGTAAGGAGCACAAACAACTCTATAGGAAAAAAATCTAATAATCCATTAAAATAAGCAAAAATTTGAACAGATATTTTTCAAAAAAAGACATACAAATGGCAAATGGGCATATGAAAAGGTGCTCAACATCATTGATCATCAGATAAATGCAAATCAAAACTCTAGATATCATCTCATCCCAGTTAAAATGGCTTATATCCAAAAGACAGGTAATATGAAATGCTGGCAGGGTTGTGGAGAAAAGGGAACTCTCATACAACGTTGGTGGGAATTTAATTAGTACAACCACTATAGAAAGCAGTTTGGAGGTTCCTCAAAAAACTAAAAATAGAGCTACCATATAATCCAGCAATCTCATTGCTGGGTATATACACAAAAGAAAGGAACTCAGTATATCAAAGAGATAATCTGCACTCTTACATTTGTTGCAGCACTGTGTACAATAGCTAAGATTTTGAAGAAACCTAAATGTCCATCAACAGATGAATGGATAAAGAAAATGTGATATATATGCACAGTGGAGTACCATGCAGCCCTAAAAAAGAATGAGATTTAGTCATCTGCAATAACATGGATGGAACTGGGGATCATTATGTTAAGCGAAATAAGCCAGAGACAGAAAAAAAGAAACATTACATACTCTCACTTATTTGCGGAATCTAAAAATAAAATCAACTGAACTCATGGACATAAGAATTAGAAGCATGGTGACCAGAGGTTGGGAAGGGTAGTGAGGGTTGTGGGTAGAAGGTAAGGATGATTAATGGCTAAAAAAGAAAACATATAAAGAATGAATAAGACCTACTATTTGAGGGCACCTTATAGTGACTGTAGTCAGAAATAACTTAATTGTATATTTTAAAATAACTAAAGAATGTAATTGGATTGCTTATAACTTAAAAGACAAATGCTTGAGGGCGTGGATATCCCATTCTTTACAATGTGGTTATTTAACATTGCATGCCTATATTAAAACATCTCAGGTACCCCATTATATACCTACTATGTATCTACAAAAATTTTAAAATATAATTCTTTTAAAGAATGGATAAAGAAATACAACCATGTAATGAAATACTATTTATATGCTTACTACTGATTTGCATAATGACATGGATGAACCTCCAAACATGTTAAGGGAAAGAAGCAAGACACTAGATAGTACACTGAATTATTCCATTTATATGAAGTTTTAGGACAGCAAAATTCATCAATGATAAAATAAAAAGTGGTTTCGAAGTGTTTGTGTTGAGTGAGCATAACATTAAACTTTGTGGGATGATAGAAATTTAACCTAATTTAAGATTTGTTAAACACTTCACCCCAAAATAGTAGAACACACATTTTTGTCAAGAATTCTTAGACCATAATAAAATTAAACCAAAAATAAATAACATATGAATAGAAAATTAAGTCCAAATGGAAATTAAGTGGAATGAAAATGAACCATATCAAAATTTGTGAATGCAGTGAAAAGCAATGCTCAGAGAGAAATGTATAGCATTACATACTTACATTGACAAAATAAAAATATTATCAAAACAGTATTCTAAGCTTCCACCCTCAAGAAACTAGTAAAGGGAGAACAAATAAAACTCAAAGCTAGCCAGAGAAAGAAAGTAATAAATAACAGAAATTAATAAAATTTTGTTCTTCTAAAACAAAAATAACTGAAAAAAAATTAATGAAACCAAAGTTGTTTGGTTGTTAAAAATGAAGAAAAAAAAAACACTGGCAACAAAGCAAAATATAAATTTGGCTTCATCACCATTAACAATTTCTGTGCGTGGAATAGCACTATTAAGTGAATGAAAAGACAACCTGCTAAATAGAAAAAAAGAATTTGCAAATTACTTACCTAATAGGAGGTTAATTTCCAGAATATACAACGAAGTCCTACAACTCAACAACAAAAACCAAACAAGCCAATACAAAAAAAAAGGACTTGAATAGTTCATTGCTTCAAAGAAGATATGCAGATGGCTAATAAGCACATGAAAAGATGCTCAACCTCACTAGTCATTTGGGAAATGCAAATCTAAACTTCAATGAGATGCCTCCCCACACAAAATAGGTTGGCTATTATTAACAAGAGAAAACAACAGGTGTTGGTGAAGATGTGGAGAAATTAAAACTTTTGTGCTTTGTTCTTGGGAACATAAAATGATGCAATTGCTATGGAAAATAATTTACATGTTTCCCCAAAAAAAAGAAGTATCTATGATCCAGTCATTTCATTTCTAGGTGTATATATTTGTGCACTAACATTCATGGCAGTATTATTCACAAGAGCCAAAAGATGGAAAAAAAACAAATATCCTTCAAAAGATAGATGAACAAAATGTGGTATATATACAATGGAACATTATTTAGCCTTAAAAAGAATAAAATTCTGATACATGCTACGACATGAATAAAGTTAAAGGCATTAGGCTAAGTTAAATAAAGCAGACACAAAAGGATAAATATTATTATGCTCATGTGAGGTACCCACAATAGCCAAACTTTTAGAGACAGAAAGTTGAACCAATGTTACCCTAGGCTTGGTGTAGTGGGAATGAGGAATTATTGCTTAATAGGTAGAGGGTTTCTGTTTGCTGTAATAAGATGTTCCGGAAATGACTAGTGAATACTTGTAAAACATTGTGAATGTATTTGATGCCACTGAATTGTATACTTAAAAAATAAAAAAAAAAGTTTTTTTGTTATTTATATCTTACAATAAAAAATATCATTTACCAAAAATATTACATTTTTCCAGTTTGACAAAACTGGTATATTTCTTTGAGCTGTGAAATATCTTTGAAATACATTGTTATTGAAAGATTACTTGAATGTACACATAATTATAATTTCTGTTATATTACATTTATATATCTATTTGGTTTAATTTATATGCAGTAAAACATATGTCTTAATTGTACAGTCCAAACATATTTGAAAAAATGCATGCATCCATATAACTCACATAAAACATTTCTATCATCCCACAAAGTTTCGTGTTATGCTCACTCAACACATAAACTTTGAAATCAATCTATTTTATCACTGATGTATTTTGCTCTTCAAAAACTTATCTTAGAAAAATATTTATTTTGGTTATTGTTTCAATATTTTACAACTGTTTAACTTACCTGCGTCCTTATGTTTAAAGTGAGATTTTGTAGCGATAACGTATCGGATCTTGATTTGTAATGCAATTTTACAATCTTTGTCTTGTAAGTAGTTTTCATGCCATTTATACTTAGAGTGCTTATTAATATCATTGAATTAAAATCTACCATCATCTCCTTCTATTTTTCTACCTATTATTTATTCTTCATCCTCTGTTTTCCTGTCTTTCATGGTTAATTAAGGAAATTTTTAGGATTTTTAAAATCTACTTTATTGGTTTATTAAGGCTGTCTTTTACAATATTTTTAGTGGTTGCTAAAATATTTAAATTATGCCCCCTTAGTAAATGTTTAAATTATGCCTCCAAATAATACTATACTGCTTCATGAATAGTAGAACATAACAGTACATTTGTGCATTCCCAAATCTATTCATCTTTTGCATTACTTGTGTCATGTATTATGCATTCTTATTATTTTTGTCTTAGTTTATCTTAAAAAAAAATTCTTCATATATATTCAAGTTACAGTGTTATGTTCCTTTTGCCTGAAGAATTTCTAAAATTTCTTACCAGTTTAAACCTTTATTATTGGTCTTCTGACAAGAAATTCTCCCGGGTTTGGTTTGTCTAGGAAAAGTATTAATTTTTATTCTTTCAAAAATATTTTTGCTTTTTATAGAATGATAGATTGGCAGTTCAGTTTTCAAATGTTTTTTTTCTTTTAGTACTTTAAAAATGATATTTTATTTTTATAGCTGGCATGATTTCTGAAGAGAAATTATTTTATCATTGTCATCTATATTCTTCTATCTGTTAGAAATTTTTCCCTTTTTCTGCTTTCAAATATTTTGGTGATGGTGTTTGGTTTGTCATTTTTGTTTTATCCTGCTTGGTATCCTCTGAGCTTCTTAGAACTTCGTTTTTGCATTTAATTTTGAAAAATTCTTAGCTACAATTTCTTCAAATATTTCTCCCTCTTCATTCTTCCAGCTTCTCCTTCAGAGATTCCATCACATATTTGTTACTGTTTAACAATGGCCTGGAAAATTGTGATGTTGTCTTTTTCTTTTGATAACTTTTTTTATACTTTTAAAGTCAATTTCAATTTTTTCTCTAAATCTATCTTCAAACTCACATATTTATTTCCTTTCTACATCAAGTCTACTGATGAGTACAACAAAGACATTTTTTCTGTTATTTCCCCTATTACTAGTTGACTCTTTCTCAGTTTCCTTTTTTTTTTCTAAAATTCTATCTGATTTTGAATGTTGTCCAGCTTCCCATTAGAACCATTAACTTAATAATCATGATTATTTTGATCCCATTTCACATAGTTCAACATCTTTGTCATATCTGCATCTGTTTCTGATTCTTGCTCTGTATATACTTCATTGAGAGTCTGCCTTTTGCAGTTAGTTGTTTAATTTACTGCTTGTTAGCCTGGACATGGGCAGGGAACAAAGGAGACAGTTATGTGATGCCCTAATTTTGCTTCAAACATAGGAAGGCACCATTTCTCAGGGTATTAGGGGTGTAGTTACATCACTACTCCTGCCCCTGCCCTAACTGTAGTTCTTTGACCAAAGTATATTTCTACCCTTTTTTTAGTAGTAGAGGGGATTTTTCAGTTTACTTCTCTAGCTGCAATGGGCTTTCTCCACTACGCTAATTGCCTTCTTTTCACAGATTCTGGCTTTTATTCTGTAAGAGAGATGGGGGGAAGAATTTCCCTGGAGTTTTGCCTTTCCTGCAATGGCAGTTCTTTTTCTTTCTGATTTTTGCATCCCAAGGACAATTAGCTCAAGACTCTCCTGAGTTTGTCAGTGAGTGCCCAGTGGACTTTACTGACCAAAAGCGAACAACAGTATGTAGGCTTCCCCTATATTTTTGGACCTCAGAAGTTTCACTCCCTTTCCACCAATTCGCCAGTCTCCCAAACTCAAATGTTCTAAACCACGTCCTGCCAACTTTATTTTTCTAGTTAAAACAGTGTTCCTGTCTGCCACTGATTTCCCTGGTGGCTGTTAGTGTCTGTTGTCTAGTGATCTTTGTCACTCAAATGTGTTGGAAAACTAGTCATGGACTTGTTATTGGTCCAACTTTTTGCTTTCATTGTAATTTTGAAAACAATGTAATTTCTAGTTCTATAATTTCCTGAGTAGATTCCAGAAATATAAAGTATTATTTTAATATATCAAATTTTTCATCTTTTGTTCACAGCATTTGTGTGTAGTAATGTCAGGATATGGAATAATATGGATCTGTCAAAATTGTGGAATACTGGAGCTTTCAAAATAGTGATTTGGACAAAAGAACAGAGACCAATATACATTTTTCTGCTTCCAAGAGACCCAAACTTAAGCTGCATATATGACCTGCTTTCAGTTCACAAAGCTTTGTGTCTTAAGATAGAAATCATAAACTGAGGATGTCTATTTGCTTGTTGCCCCTGGAGGCTCTAGCAATTTTCACCTGTGGTTCAGAAAGAAAACAAAAAAGAAACAAAACCCATGTTTTATTGTTTTCTTTGCAAGGACTAAACTTTTTATAGATATCTCTATAAAAAAACCAACCAACCAACAACAACAACAAAAAAACGCTCTTTTGTAACTCCCTAGTTAAGTTTTTAAGAAGTCCCTGCCTTGCTGATTCATTTTCAATGATTGCATTCTCCATTCAAATTAACTTGGAATTGGCATTCCAGAAATGATCCGAAATGGCAATTTTTCTTTTTTTCCCATGGGAACAGATGTTCTCATATACCTAAGAGAATAATCCAAAAAATTAAAATCCTGGTCAGATTGTGTTATGACATCTGAGGCAAGATAAGATTTACACACACACACACACAAATCATCAGTTGCCATTCTCACAAACACATTATTTGGTAAAATCTTAAAAATCTTAGCAAGATAAAACAACAGAAAAACACATTTGGATTTGCTTATAAACTTAAGGGAGGAGACTACCCTCATATTGTCTTATGCCCAATTTCTGCCTCCAAAGAAAGAAGAAGTAAAAACTAAAAGGCAGAAATGAAATCCACAGGCAGACAGCCTGGCGCTGGGCCCTGGGCCTGGTAGTTAAAGATTAATCCCTGCCCTAACCGGTTATGTTATCTATAGATTCCAGACATTGTATGGAAAAACATTATAAAAATTCCTGTCGTGTTCTCTTCTGATCTGATTACCAGTGCATGCAGCCCCCAGTCACGTACCCCCTGCTTGCTCAATCCATCACGACCCTTTCACGCAGACCCCTTAGAGTTCTGAGCCCTTAAAAGGGACAGGAATTGCTCACTCAGGGAGCGCAGCCCTTGAGACAGGAGTCTTGCGGATGCTCCCGGCTCAATAAACCACTTCCTTCTTTAACTCAGTGTCTGAGGACTTTTGTCTGCGGCTCGTCCTCCTACAGACTTCAAACTTGCACCATGACTTTGCTAGGTAAAATACAGGACAACCAATTAAATTTGAATTTCAGATAAACAACAGTTGATTTTTTTATTTACATAAATATGTTCCAAACATTATATGAGACATGTCACAGTAATATATGTTTATTTATATATTTTAAATTATAAACATATAATTTAAGGATGAAATAATACTTTGAATATTCTTGTACAAAATTTGTATTATTATTTATCTGAAATTTCAACTTAAGGAGGCAACCTATATATTTATTTGTTAAATATTGAAACCTTAATTTAAAAAAATAACTAAAAGTCTTATATCAAATTGCCTCAATGAAATGTTAAACCCCCAAAATGTATCAGCAAGGTTTTTGAAGTTTTGAGAAGACACAGCCTAGAAGTAATAGATTAAATACTACCCCAGAGTATTTAACAACATAAGTTTTATACTTTAGTAAAGACTCTCTCACATCATAAAAAACAAAAATTCTCTCCTAACAGAAGTATGTTTTTCTGAATATAACTTCTACATTATTACCAGGTTTTAACTTAGGTAGTTGGTAATACATAACAATAGACTATCCTTTTCATGGTAAAAATAGAGTACAAAGTACCAAGAAATAGGTAAGTCATTTGCATTTTAGTTTTAATTTTAATAAAGAATGTTAACCTAGCAGGAATATGAAGTATAACCTCAAATTTAAATATGAATATCAATAAACAGGTGAGTTTTGCAAATAAAGAATTTCTACTCCCTTATATACACACAAACACAAAGCTAGAAGTATTTTAAGTTTTGTAAAAGAAAATTGAGGCTTATTGAAAGAATTGTCTGTTTGGAAAGCTGAACTCCAAATTATGTATATATTGATTAATGTGTAAATAATACAAAGTTGAAAATGTCATAAATTTGAAGATGTTAATTGAATATGGTTTTTTAGACAAAAATACTACATTTCTGTATATAAAACAAAAATACATATGAATTAAATTATGTTCAAAAATGTTTTTCTAACAGATTTGAAGTTAAAATTTAAAAATAACATTTGATTTCACAGAAAGAAGCCACAGGTCAAAGAAATAAGAGATTTAAGCCTGAGCCTCGGTTCTTAGAAAAACAAAGTGGAAGCTCTCTGATTCTGACAATAATGAGGGGTTGAGTTTAGGACCTCTGTCCCCATTAATAAAAACATGTTCTTAACCACTTTTTTCCTAACCATTAATTCTAATTTGGAGTTATCTTTTTTAGGGGGCAGGTAGGGAACGGAGTCTCACTGTTGCTCAGGCTGGAGTGCAATGGCATGATATCGGCTCACTGCAACCTCCGCCTAGCGGGTTCAAGTAATACTCCTGCCTCAGCTTTCTGAGTAGCTGGGATTACAGGCCTGCACCACCATACACAACTAATTTCTGTATTTTTAGTTGAGACGGGGTTTCATCATGTTGGCCAGACTGGTTTTGAACTCCTGGCGTCAAGTGATTCGCCCACCTCAGCCTCCCAAAGTGCTGGGATTATGGGCATGAGCCACCACGCCTGGCCTGGAGTTATCTTAATCAATGTCCTTGATATTTAAATAATGTTTTAACTAAATAATTCTATGATAATAGACATTTTATCAGTTTACCTTATGCCAATTTTTGTGTTTATGTTTTTGATCTGTAGTTATGAGTTTATTGCAAAATGTGAAATATTTAATTCCATATACAAATTTTATTTTCTTCACAAATACTAAATTGCTAAAGCTATATGTAAATGTGATGAAAAACACAGGATGTTAATTGCAATTTCAATGTGTTATAACTGCAAACAAGGGCATCATGTGGAAAATGGTTTTACAGGGCATAATCCAAAAATCATATGAATCTACAAGAGTTTCCACCTTTTTTTTCTGGTTTGATGTAATATTTCTCTATTAATATATTTCAAAATTAGTTGAAACTATTTTATGTTATAGTTGTATTTTATAACATTTTTTATTTGCTTGAATCATTTTTAAACCCATTAATTAATAAGGTTATAAATGTTTATACTTACTAAATGATGGCTGAGAAACTCAATTTTTACAGCAGACTTACCTATAATTTATGTGGAAATATTAATAAAAAAAATGAATTTTGACCATGAGAGAAAAAATTAGTTCAGGCAAAATTTAAAGAGCCTAAATTAATATGCTCTTTATTAATAATATAGAACTCTAAGACATTAGATACCAGTTTGATTCCCTGCAGAAAGGTAAAGGTATAACTGGTACTAGGTCAAGAATGCTAATTGAAATTAATTAGATCTGTATATTATAATCTTTGTTATAACAGATGGCATAAGTTTTTAAACTGATAAAGGATTGTATGTAATAAAGAATTTTAGCTCACAAAACAACAATACATATTTTAAGGCCATGATATTAATATATGATTTGTTAGAGATAAAATTAATAGCAAAAATATTTAAGATTTTTATCTTACTAAAAAATAATAGGAGGCAGAATATATTAATTCATTTGTAAATCTCTCTCACACTCTCTAACACACACACATATATATATGCACAAAGAAAGAGACAGGTCTCACTGAAGATTGTTAGATGTGGGAAAATGAAAGTTATCCGAGTCTTAAAGTGGACAGGTAGAGTGAACCTTCTTCTCTAAACCAGGGGCTATCTCCACCAAGAAAAAATGAGGGACTGAGAGACTCTACTTTCTAGGAATAGAGCTGTGGAAGGTCAATGCCTCAGAAGAGAAAAGAACTGGAATCAAATGAAAGGGAACCAAACTATGCATCAGACACTTATCTAGCCTCTCATATAGAAAAAAATAATTTGAATAAACATCTAATGTGTTAAACACTATTTAAAAACAAGGAAGTACATAGAAAGGACTAAATTCTATTCTGTAGTTATAGTTTGGTATAAATATCTTGTTTTGAAACTAATGTTGGCATTTTAATTGAAGAAGAAAAATAATTATACAGTTTGTTAGCAACCACTACTTTCAGAAAAATGGAAAGAGAAACAACTATATTATCTAATATTTAAATAGAAATGATCAGTATGACTTTATGAGGGTCAAAATAGTAACACATTTCCCCTAGTTTTTTCTTTCCACTGAAGTGTCTTAAATACTGTTATTCTATAGTATTCCCCAGTCCCTAAATTCCATTTTTCTTCAAATATTTTACCAAGAATCTCCAGAGTTCTACAGATAAATATTTATTCTCTTTATTTCATATTTGAGGCAGGAGAACATGAGGGAGAGCTTGGTACAACCTGTTGCTCCAGAAACCAAGAAACTTTCAAAGACTATTCAAGTCATGGCAAAAGGACACAAGAACCAATCTAAAGCAAACTTCCACTGACCAAAACTGAGATAATTTGAATATAAAATATACAGCAATGATTGTAGCTAATTAACATGTATACTATCTGAAAATCCATGAATCCATAATTAATGCATTTATTTTTAACAGGATAAATCATCCTACATAAAGTAATGACAAATTCTATGGGGTCTTATGGTCTTTAAGGTATATTTTTAATACTTATCAAATTTATAGTTTTCACATAAGAAGGAAAATATTTATACACCTTGAGTTCCTCAGCTGAGTGAGAACTGGAGACTCCGTAATGATAAACTGAACCATTTAAGAACCACAATGTTAGCCCAGGAAAGTAAAACCAAGATCTCTGTGCTAATTGCAATTTTTAACTTTTAGAATAAATGAAAGGAAAAGTTTGTGTGTGTGTGTGTGTGTGTGTTGAGGACTGATTTTCTCATTATTTACATTAACTCTGAATGCAAACAACACATACCCACATGCACACACACACACGAGACACATGTATATATCTACCACGTATTCATAACACATTATTAACATTTCTTCTCAAGGGTTTCTGTTCTTCCCTCTCAACATCATAGACACTTGTGGAGAGTTAGAAAAGGCAGAACTTTTCTACATGTAGCAAATTCCTAGAAGCAAGAATAAAACTATCATGAGCTCCAAAGACACTGTTATTCTCATGTTTTCTTCAATATGGCATTTGAACTGTACCACTCACCTCCCAATGCAATCCTACATGGTACTTCTCTGAATTGATGTTTTACATTATCAGAGAGCACATAAATGTGACTCTGCTGGTTAAAGAAAAATACACACCAAATATTTGGTGATTTTAGTGCAGACATTTAGGGTCACTAAAGGTCAGATAAGAAGTGTATATCTTGGAGTTACTGGATTATGAAAAATATGTTCAAAGCAGAGTTGGAACATGAGGAAGAGCTTGATGGGTGGATAGAATTAGGCTGAGCTGAAAGGACTGGAGGGCACTTGATATTGTAGGAAGAGAGTAAATAAGGAGTCCGAGCTTGTGGTGCAAACATTCTCAATCTGTGGGATGGTAAAGAGAACAACCTGGCCAAAAGGAAGAATATATGGTATGAGGAAATAAAGTCCACCTAAGTGGGAACACACAGAAGCCAGTTATTCAGGCTAGTTATAACACTTGTGTTTGGCAGAATTTAAATGCTATCAAGGAAAATGGAAGTGTTTTAATTTTAAAAGGGTAGGTTTCAGTTAACATCTGATGGGAGATTGTCAGCATATGGAAACTCGAGGTGGACTAGAGATAAACAGGACACCTTATATTTATTTGGGGAGCATACTTCTTTTTTTCTGGTTGGTCCTTAGTTGCACTGTGGGATACAAACTGGGAAGGTGATGGCTCTTGACAAGTCCTGATGGGTTTAGACTGACTGCTGGAGAGGCTATGATTTGACTTTCTGAGTTTCTTATGTGAGTCAGAGTTCTATTGCCATGAATCGCCTGGTCAGTGGTTGTATGTGTATTCGGTCTCTGTTGTGAATTATTGAAAAATTAGTTTGAATAGAAATGACGTGTCTTAAGAGTCAAGGGAACTAACTCTGATAAAGAAAATGTGTTACATATACACCACGGAATACTATGCAGCCACAAAAAAGAATAAGATCTTACCCTTTGCAGGGACATGGATGGATTTGGAGGCCATTATCCTAAGCAAACTAATACAGGAACAGAAAACCAAATACCACATATTCTCACTGACAAGGAAGAGAACACATGGACACATAGAGGGGAACAACACACACTGGGGCTTGTTGAAAGGTGGAGGTTGGGAGGAGGGAGAGGATCAAGCAAAATAACCAGTGAGTACTAGGCTTAATACCTGGGTCATGAAATAATCTGTACTACAAACCCTCATGACAAAAGTTTACCTATGTAATAAACCTGTACTTGTACCCCTGAACTTAAAATAAAAGTTAAAAATAATAAAATGGTTGTTTGATCCCTTAAAACAAAATGAATTGTGAACTCTTATGCTTCCCTACTGGCCATACTATTATTATGTAAGCAAAGGGATGTTGCTTTTTAGAACAACAAAATAATCAGATGGTTCTTTGGATTGTGAGAACAGGTTGGGAAAAGACTAACATTGCTTTAGAATAAAAATAATTCAAGCAGAATTCTCCCATAACATTTGTTTAGCCTAAAGGCATCGGGGTCTTCTATCTATTCCCCATCATTCTAACTGTACTATCTAATATGTAGTCAAACTTGAATGTTTGCTATCTGATCACAGTGTTTTTCTCTTTGACCAGCAATTTTGTTGTCATTTGAACACTGTCAGATTATCTATTCTTACAATTCTCACTAAAGGTTTCAGTCACCACAAACAATGTACACCACAAACAAAGTTGATCAGTGTTACATTGGAATTCGTTTTATCTTCGGATGATTCAAAGCAGTCCTTGCTTTCCTTCTGTTTCCTCGAGAAAACAGACTTTTGAGAATTTCTACTTCCATGTCTCAAGACATAAAAGGAAAATAAAAAGCTTTAGTGGAAAGTTTCATGAAGAATGAAATTTCAACTACTGGGAGAAACCAATGTCTAGATTCTCTCAAAATTTTATTTTTCAAAGAATTATATTTCTCACCATATACAGATAATCATTCCCTTCCTACATCGAAAAGAAACTTTTCAAAAAGGCTGATATAAGAGAGGTAGTACATAATATCCATGTATGTATTTTTCCTGCCATATAGACATGATCTTAAAATTTTTCATTATCCTGATTTGTTCCTTGAAAGAGATAAAATCCTAAGAAAAATGCTTTTAGAGAACTCAGAGGATGTGTTTTTTTATTTAATTTAATTTTATTTTTAATTTTATTTTGTTGCCCAGGCTGGAGTACAGTGGTGTGATCACAGCTCACTATAACCCTGAACTCCTGGAATCAAGTGATTCTACTGCCTCAGCCTCCCAGAAAGTGGTCAGATGCGTGTCACCTCGTTTAGCTAACTGTTATATTTTCTCCTGAAGAGACAAGGTTTCCCTGTGTTGCTCAGGCTGATATCAAACTCCTGGCCTCAAGTGATCTTCCCCCAACTCAGCCTCCCAAAGTTCTAGGATTACAGTTGGGAGCCCCTGTGCTAGGTAGGCCAGGTTATAGTTTTCAAATCTAGATATGGCTGAGTTACTTTTCTTGACAGCTTTATGTTTGTCATAAAGAGAATATTTATCTTATGTTTATGTCTTAATTAGAAATAACTGCATCTCATTTATTACTGAGGATGACTAAACATGAGGTTGGCTGCAAATAGTCTGGAAAACTGAAGTAACTACAGACAGTCAAAAACAGGAAAGAAAACCAGGATATGCAGAACTCATTTTTAAAAGTAAGATAGATTCATTTAGTTGTGGTTCCGTTTAACAGGAGGTAATGGTGGGGCAAGAGAACACATTCATCTTTTAGACAAAACACAGCAGTTTATGACATCCTGGAATTGAACATACTCTAAATTAAACAGGACAAACATCAAGCCTCCAGGTAATCTGGTCAAGTAAATCAAAGCCTTAGCTCTTATTAATATGGATAAATGTAGAGATCAAGAAAGAAAGGCAGATATAACCTACAGAATTTTTTGTTTTGATTTGCTTTTAATTTCAGAAAAAAAAAATGATTTAAAAACTCTTTTGATAAATACTAACTGGGAATCCAATTGGAATGAAAATGGCAAGTACCACTCAGGACCCTTCAGCCCCTGCACAGCAAGCTAGGATTAGGGATAGAGCTTCAAGCCTAGTAGTAAACTTGAGTACTAGATGAAGAATCCAAATCTAAAATCCAGTTCTTCAAATGTGGCTTCCATTATACAAATAGTATGTACTGGGTTTAGAGTGTCTCCAGTGCATACCAAGAGCATGACTGGGGAGGTATCTGCTCTGGGTATAGAAAATAAAAAAACTATATACCATATAGTTTGATAAATTATTTTATTAAATAAAAAGAATAACAAAACTGAAATTCAGACTGATTTTATGATCACTATACATTAGCAATATCAGTTAATACTCCTCCTTGGTCAGGCTGACAGTTCCTAATGCCAACTCCCCCTACCCACCACCTTTGTACACAGCATGGTCCCTGGATACCTAGAAGGCATACCATAGAAGACAGTAGATCCTGAACCTATAGGCAGAAACTTTTAAAATCCCTAACGTTTTGGAATATCAGGACTAAAACTCTTTATATTTTCTTATTTGTCATGCTTTGCTTCAGGTATAGGAAGAACACAGCTTTCAGTGCCTCTAGCTATAAGAAGTTAAAGACGGAATGACCAGGACATTCCTTTAAAGGTTAAAAGGAAACCAGGAAAACCTATCTCCCAGTAACTTTTTTTTAAGTGAGTGAGAAATAAACATTTCTTAAATCAAGCCACTGAGATTTGAAAAGTGTTACAGAAGCTAATAATTTCAGCCTTGATCAGTACATTCGTGAGTGTGGTGTACAGAAGTCCCTTTGCCAAAAAATAGATACTCTTTTCCTCTACCTTGTGTGTCAGTGTACGTATGTGCATGTACATGAGAATGAATGAGGAATACATAGGGAAAATGCGAGACACATTATCAAACTCCAGCAACAATAACCTAAATGTGCCCAGAAGTTCCTTCTCTCTCTGTTTATTTTTGTCAGGGTACCGGGAAGAAGGGGAGTGGACTCAATTTTTAAGATATTGCATAGCATAGCCAGTGAAAGCATACGTTTTGAAAACAGTCTACCTATGGTTGAATCCTGGCTCAGACAGCATGCAAGCTCAGTATTGTCTAAACTCAAGACTCACCCTCTTTCTACATTGCTTCTCCTTTCAAATATAAAATTCTTGTCAGTAGACTTGCAGGAATGCTTGAAGGTAAAGTAAATAGTTTTTCAGCAGAGGGACAATGAGAGAAACCAATTATAAATAGCAATGTTTCCTGAAAAAACTAGACTTTTTAATGTGGCTCAGGCTCAGTGGGTATTACAAATAAAATCAGCTGAAATATGATGATACTTAGCTGTAGGACCGCTATAAACACTTTAGGCTTCACAATTTACTGTTAAAATTCATCCCATTTTCATCTCAAAGCTGTTGCCAATGCATAGCTGAATGAATCAGTCAGTTGTTGATTCTCACTGTGGAATTCAATAGTACATTTGCAATTATATCAATGCAAATTTTTCTGAAACATGATGTTTTTCCTTAGGAAAGTGCAGACTATTTTGGTGGTTTCTTAATATTTACACAAACATGTACATCTGTATATGCACTGATACATCCACTGAAAATTTTAATCAAACTTTATCTTATACTTTTAAAAATTGTCATTTTGTATTAATGAAAATATGATGAATTGACATCATTTTTTTCTGTTCAATTGCAAAGTATCTGGCAGCAAGCATCTGAAGTATGGAAAGATCATTATATTTCATATTTTTCTGGTATATGTTTTTATTTTTCTATGATATCCAAAGATTATCAATACCAGTGAATACATTAGGAAAGAGCTAACAGATCTTTAGGCTATATATTTTGGGCTAACAAATCTCATAATGTTAACTTCTATAATACCTTTGTATCATCATTTCAATAACACATTGGAATTGTTCATAGCATTATAACAACAAATCAACCAGTAGCATTTGAATGCTTGATAGGACATTTATTATAAAAAATAGATTAAAATGTTTTTACTAAGATGTAACTCCTTTACCCCTTCATAAAGAACATGTCTGTTAATTTTCAACCAAAGTGTTAATGGAGAGGCATGTTTTGCTAGACTGTTTGCCTATTACTTACTACCAAACACAGAAGTAGTATTTATTTCTAATCACTCTCATTGACTTTATGACCTCAAAATCTTTAAATAGTTATTACTTAAAAGGAGTAACCAATAAACAAGGATGAATTGCTTCTTTGTGTTATTCAAAATTCAGTGCTGAACCAATACTTTGGGCAAGTAGATGAAAAGAGTTCAAGGAAGCCAAAATATTTTATTGCAAAATAGATTTTCTTCACATAGTTCAAGATGGCTACTTATAATAGCTTGATATGAAAGAATAGATAAAAAGCTGGGGGTTTTTCTTGGTTTGGGGGGAATGTTTGCATCTGTAGATAATCTACATTGATGCAGCCAGACTTTCTCTGAGGCATTTCCTTGTCCAACCTAGGAAAAATTAACTGAGAGTTAGACACCTCTTGTATTAGTCTGTTTACATGCTGTTGATAAAGACATACCCGAGACTGGGGAGAAAAAAGGCTTAATTGGACTTATAGTTACACATGGATGTGGAGCCTTCAGAATCATAGCAGGAGGTGAAAGGCACTTCCTACATGGTGGCAGCAAGAGAAAATGCGGAAAAAGCAAAAGCAGAACCCCCTGATAAACCCATCAGATCTCATGAGATGTATTCACTATCATGAGACTGGCACAGGAAGGACTGGCCCCCATGATTCAATTACCTCCCTCTGGGTCCCTCCCACAACATGAATGAATTCTGGGAGATACAATTCAAGTTGAGATTTGGGTGGAGACACAGCCAAACCATATCATTTTGCCCCTGGCCCCTCCAAATCTCATGTCCTCACCTTTCAAAGCCAATCATGCCTTCCCAACAATACCCCAAAGTATTAACTCATTTCAGCATTAACTCAAAAGTCCACAGTCTGAAGTTTCATCTAAGACAAGGTAAATCCCCTCCACCCATAAGCCTGTAAAAGCAAAAGCAAGCTAGTTACTTCCTAGATACAATGGAGGTACAGGTATTGGGTAAATACAGCCATTTCAAATGGAAGAGATTGGCCAAAACCAAGGGGTTCCAGGGCCTATGCAAGTCTGAAATCCATCGGGACAGTCAAATTTAAAGCTCCAAAATGTTGGGAGGACAAGGCAGGGAGATCACAAGGTCAGGAGATCAAGAACATCTTGGCCAACATGGTGAAACCCAGTCTCTATTAAAAATACAAAAATTAGCCAGGCATAGTGGCACACGCCTGAAATCAGGGAAATCCCCTGATTTCCCACTCCACACTCTATATTTCTGTGTGTGTGTCTTTAATTCCTCTAGTGCCACTGGGTTCGGGTCTCCACAACCGAGCTGGTCTCAGCATTGAGTGTCTGCAGCTTTTCCAGGCACGAGGTGGAAGCTGTTGGTGGATCTACCATTCTGGTATCTGGAGGATGGTAGGCCTCTTCTCACAGCTCCACTAGGCAGTGCCCCAGTAGGGGCTCTGTGTGGGGGCTTTGACCTCACATTTCCCTTCTGCACTACCCTAGAAGAGGTTCTCCACGAGGGCCTCCCCACTGCAGCAATCTTTTGCCTGGGCAGTTTCCATACATCTTCTGAAATTTAGACAGAAGTTCCCAACCCTCAATTCTTGAATTCTGTGCACGTGCAGGCGCAACACCACATGGAAGCTGCCAAGGGGCTTCCACCCTCTGAAGCCACAGTCCAAACTACATTGGCCCCTTTTGGCCATGGCTGGAGTGGCTGGAACACAAGGGATGAAGTCCCTAGGCTGCACACAGCACAGGCACCCTGGGCCCAGCCCACAAGACCACTTTATCCTCCAGGGCCTCTGGGCCTGTGATAGAAAGCACTGCCATTAATGTCTCTGACATGACCTGGAGACATTTTCTCCATGGTTTTGGGGATTAATGTTAGCCTCCTTGTGACTTATGCAAATTTCTGCAGCTGGCTTGAATTTCTCCTCAGAAAATGAGTTTTTGTTTTTATTGCAGTCAGGCTGCAAATTTTCCAAACTTTTATGCTCTGTTTCCATTATAAAACTGAGTGCCTTTAATGGAACCCAAGTCACCTCTTGAATACTTTGCTGCTTAGAAATTTCTTCTGCCAGATACCCTAAATCATCGCTCTCAAGTTCAAAGTTCCACAAATCTCTAGGGTGGGGGCAAAATACCCCCAGTCTCTTTACTAAAACATAACAAGAGTCACCTTTGCTCCAATTCCCAACAAGTTCCTCCATCTGCATCTGAGACCACCTCAGCCTGGATTTTATTGTACATATGTCTATCAGCCTTTTGGGCAAAGCCATTAAACAAGTTTCTTGGAAGTTCCAAACTGTCCCACATTTTTCTGTCTTCTTCTGAGCCCTCCAAGCTGTTCCAACCTCTGCCTGTTACCCAGTTCCAAAGTTGCTTCCACATTTTCAGTTATCTTCTCAGCAGCGCCCCACTCTACTGGTACCAATTTACTGTAGTAGTCTGTTTACACACTGTTGATACAAACCTACCCAAGACTGAGAAGAAAAAGAGGTTTAATTGGACTTACAGTTCCACATGGTTGGGGAGGCCTCAGAATAATAGCAGGAGATGAAAGCACTTCTCTCACATGCTGGCGGCAAGAGAAAATGAGGAAGGAGCAAAAGCAGAAACCCCTGATAAACCCATCAGATCTTGTGAGACTTACTCACTATCACAAGAATAATAAGGGAAAGACTGGGCCCCATGATTCAATTACCTCCCATAACACAGGGGAATTCTGGGAGATACAATTTGAGATTTGGGTGGGGACACAGCTAAACTATATTATCTCTAAAGATCTGAAAGAAACATTCACCATCTACTTTCTCTGAGGGCTGCTACCTGTGAGGTTTCATCTATATAACAAGACCACCTTTGCTAGCCAGGCCTCCTCTACTCCCTAGCCCATAACCTGCTTTTCTACCATCATCTGTTTTGTCATGATCCAAGCCCCTATTCCCTCTGTAACCTCAAGATGATATGTAAGCTTTTGTATCTTACTAGGGGGCTGGGGTAATTGCTCTGTCGTTTTGAGACAGGAATAATACAAGAAGGTCACATTAGAATAGGAAATTTCAGACAGTTTTACACAACTAGCAAAAAATAAACTTGAAATAGCTGCATAAGCTAGCAACTGATAAGACCCAGAAAACTAGGGTTTGGGCCAAACTGGCTAAGACCCACTGGATCCAAAATGAGACTGGATTTGACTTACATTTCCCCTAGAACATCATTATTTGCTCATGAACATGCTAAATCACACACCCACCAGTGCCATGACAGTTCTGGGAACACCCATATTTAATGAAGAAATTAGTAGCACCACAGTTCCACACATACCTTTTTCTAGGAATCTTCACAAATATTTTACTCCTTGACTAAAGAAACCCACAAACCAAATACTAATGCAGAAACAGAAAACCAAATATTTACTAACAGGCTACCTGGTTACATAATTTCAATAACCATAATCCCACTGTTCAAACCCCTGGAATTCTATCAAAGGATACCTATCAACTGTGACATGGTAGGCAGAAGGCAGACAGGTAGAAGCCCCAAACCCCCTTGTGCATGATTCCTTCAATAGAGCAAGCCTGCCCTTCCTGTTTTTAAGTGTGTACTTTTACTTTGCAATAAATGTCTATACTTTCAAGATATTCCCACTCATCTTTGAATTGCTTCCCGCTACAGTGTCAAGAGCCTTGACCCCAGCCAACTGTAATTGAGGCCTCATCACATTTTGGGATCTCCCTAGCCCACTGGTATCTCTTTATCATGATCCTGCCAGGAGTATCATCACTCCCATTTTAGAACCACTGGCAGTTGGTAAATCTCACTCCAATCTGAGTCCGAGTATTCTTACTCTCTAGAGTTACTCCTACTTTCTTCCTTGTTCCTAGAAACTAACTACAGTGTGACACCCCTCAGCCATAGCACCTCTGCTCCTTCCTGCTGGAAAACCCAGTTTACACTTACAGACAACAAGCAAAGGCGGGAAGGTTTCTGAAATGCCAGGGTCCTCCCTGAGAGAAGGCTAATGAGGATAGTAAAGTCCCATACCATGTAGTGACTAGACAGCTTTTAAGGAGCGCTATCACTTTTTCCTGGGAAACATCTTCCATTTTCCCAAGGGACCAGCTGTGCCAAGACACTGATCCTGGTTGGGAACTGTTTTATCTTTCCTATCTCTCTTTAAACCCTGCTTTTGTGATTTTCTCTTCTCATGCTTCTGTCTCATATTTCACACAAAAGCTTAGTAAATTCTTTGAACCCAGCAAGATAGGACACTTAGATATTGTCCTCTGGAATGCCAAGTGTAGGCTATGGTCCTAAAGGAGTCTCTTCAAGGTCCTTGTTTATTGGCCATGCTGAATCATCTCTAATCTCAAGTTTTACTTGATGATAAACATTCAGACACATATCAGCATGCTTGCCCCTTTCAAAACAGGCTGACAATTCATCCCACTCAACCCTGAAGGCCTTCCTATTTTCAAAGCCCCAGAGGCCATGGATACCTGGGCAACACTGGGGATCCAGGGAATACCTGGAATCCAAGGCAATCAGCCAAAGAAACAGGGACACATGTCTCTCTGGTCTGGCCATGGAGTGGGCCAATTGTAAGGGCCGTGGTCATGCACCTGGACAAAAAAATGCCAGGACCAGTGCCTCTATGAGAGAACCATCCTGCTATTTCCCCCTTATCTTTCAGGTTGACCCAAAGAGAAGTCAAGCTCATAGGCAACTCTCTGGGGTTTAATGGCCAAAGAACAGAACCCTAAAATTTAATACAATCTTACAATTAGAACTTTTTTGTATACATCAGAAAAATAAATGGAGTGAAATACCATGTGTACAGGCCTTCATGGCATTTTATCAGAATCCTGGCCTTCCTGGGAATTGCTGCCTTTGTTATGCTCCTACCCCTTTAGGGAAACCAAGAAACAGTTATCCTAGATGAACCCCTCTTGGGAAATGTACGTCCTCAGAGCCTTCTCCCACCTCTTAACCCAGACTCAATTCCAGCACCCTCAGCTCCTCTCTCTTACTCACCTTTGAGTCCCCATTCTTTCTCTAGTTCCACCATCTCCAGTGCCCAGAGTCCTGCTAGTCCATTTCTGTATCGACCTATATACCCTTGTCTACCAAGGGAATAGAGTCCTGCTGGGGTCACCTGCAGCAGCATTTTCTAGGTTCCTGGTCATTTTAAGTTATGCCCATTTAGGGAGGTGGCCAGTGAGGATGCTAGGACCATTTTAGTACATGTGCCTTTTTCAGAGTCTGACTCAGCACCATGTAGACAGAGGTTGGGCCAATTTTCAGATGACCCAACTAAATTAATGGAGAAATTTCCGGCACTCTCACTCTCATTTGAGTTAACATGGGGAGATATGCCTATTATCTTGTACAAGTCTTGAACTTGTGAAGCGAAGCAGGGTATTTTGGTGTAGGCACAAGCTTATGCTGACACTTGTCAGCTGGGGACCCTGAACAATAAGCTGTGTGGTGCCACATCTGTGCCTAACAATGACCCTAATTGGAACTATCAACAGGGCTGAGATGAGCTAACAACAAGAAATCATATGGTGACTTGTTTAGTGTAGGGAATGAAAAAAATGCTCCATTAAGCATGTGAACTTTGATAAAATAAGGTAAATAACTCAAGGAAAGGAAGACAACCCAGCTTTATTCCATGAGTGCCTTGTGGAAGCCCTAAGAGATTATACTAATATTGACCCCAGTATTGATGTTGGCCAAATTTTACTAAGCACATACTTTATTAGCCAGTCAGTGCCTGAATATCAGAAGAAAATTACAGAAATTGGCTTTGTGATTCCAAACACCTATTAATAAAATGCTTGATGTAGTTTTTCAGCATATTCAATAATAGAGGCAGGGCTGAAAAGGCTGCAAGAACCTTGCATGCCAAACAGTGGGATAAACAGCGGGCCCAAATGACAACAGTCACTATAAGCAGTGGCCTGAAATCTCAAGGTCACTGAGGGGGACATCTCACCCACAGAGCAAACAGGCCTAACAGCAAACCTGCAGGTAATAATTGCTGCTTCAAATGTGGAAAGCAGGGACAGTGGAGCAAGAACTCTCCCCAGCAGGGGAGCTCACCCACTGTCCTCACTGCAAGCAGGGGGACCATTAGAAAAGGTATTGCCCTCAGTCCCAAAGGGAGAAGAAGACACTGCAAGCCATAATGGTCATTACTGAGAACTGATGAGGTCCAAGGTTCCTGGTGGCTCCCACTAAAGACGTAGTCATCACAACTAAGGAGCCCTGGATTACTCCTGACATGGCAGGTAAGAATATTAATTTCTTAATCTATACAAGAGCTAGTTACTGTGTCCTAAAGGATACTCTGGGCCCTTATTCTCCAAAAACTGTACTGTCATTGGTATTGATGGCACCCCAAAACCAAAAACTTCATTTTGCCCCTGTGCTGAAGGCTACAAAACTATGTGGTAACTTATGAGCTTCTAGTTTTGCTGAGTGTCGCACTCCCTTTTAGAACAGGACCTCCTAGCCACCCTTTGATATTTATCAGGCCCTGAGGAAACGTCTTTATTGGCAATTCTTGTTTATTCTAACCCAGCCTCAGAAAAAAAGAGATCCTCCCAAAATAAGATCTCAAGTAGACCCACAAGTATGGGATCAAGAAATCCCTGGCAAAGCAATACATGCTAAGCCAGTGATCATCTCTTTAAAAGACAAAAATAATTTCTCACACAAGTGTCAATATTCCCTCAAACCAGAAGCCAGGCAAGGACTCCAACCTCTAATTGAGAAGTTTTTAAAACATGGATTTCTGATTCTGTGTCAATCTCTTGGTAATACTCCAGTCCTCCGTACCCAAAAATCAGATGGACAATATAAGGTATTAAGTTGGTGTAAAAGTAATTGCAGTTTCTGCTATAAAAGTAATGGTAGAAACTGAAATTACTTGTGCACTAGCCTAATAGTTTAAGACTTATGAGCTATTAATGAGTCTGTAATGACCTTACATCCTATAGTACCAAATCCTTATACAACACTTACCCAAATACTGTGAGTCACCAATTGGTTTATGCTATTAGATGCTAATGATGCTTTGTTGTGTCCTTTTGCACCCTGACTCTTAGTATTTGTTTGCTTTTAGTGGACTGATTGTGGAACTAATATTACCCAGCAGTACACCTGGACAGTACTGACTTGGGGCTTTAGGGATAGTCTTCGATTGTACAGAAAAATATTGTCATGAGAATTAAGAGAGCTAGAGCTAGAAAATGGAGTCACACTCCAATATATGGATGACATCCTTGTATGCAGTTCCCCTAAAGGGGACTCCGATAAGAATTCCATTCAACTCCCAAACTTCCTGAGAGAAAGAGTTACCAAGTCTCTCCACCCAAGGACCAGATTTCTAAACCAGAAGATATCTGGGCTGGGCCTGGTGGCTCACGCCTGTAATCCCAGCACTTTGGGAGGCTGAGGTGGCCAGATCATGAGGTCAGGAGATTGAGACCATCCTGGCCAACAGGGTAAAACCCTGTCTCTACTAAAAATACAAAAATTAGCTGGGTGTGGTGGCACACACCTGTAATCCCAGCTACTCGGGAGACTGAGGCAGGAGAATCACTTGAACCTGGGAGGCGGAGACTGCAGTGAGCCAAGGTCATGCCACTTCACTCCAGCCTGGAAACAGACCAAGACTCCATCTTAAAAAAAAAAAAAAAAAAAGAATCAGGAGTACACGCTAAGCCCAGGAAACCAGGCTTTCTCCATTGAATGAAAGGTGGCTACCTCCACAAAGAAACAAGAACTTTCCTGGATTTTGCAGGATTTGGGTCTCAGTATTTGGCTGAATCATTGTATGATGCCCTAACAGAACCAGAGAATGAACTGCTTGAATGGTCAGGGAAGCAGCATGAGTCTTTATTTTCTAGCTGAACATGGAGGGATTTGCACAGTAATAAACAACAGCTGTTCTTATATTAACAATTCAGGATGTGTTGAACTGCAAGTTCAAAGGATTTATCAGCAGGCTACCTGGTTACATAATTTCAATAACACCACTGTTCAAACCATGTGGGATTCTATCAAAGGATATTTCCTGTGTCATACTTGGTAGATATCCTTTGATAGAATCTCAGGATGGTTTGATCTACCTTTCCTGGGACTTTTAGTAGCCACCTTAATACTGCTAATCTTTGGTCCTTGCTTGTTTAACATCCATGTAAAGTTTTTATCTTTGAGGTTTCAATGGTTACATGTCAAAATGATGGTAATGCAAGGATTCCAACCAATCCTTACCTTGGGTTCGGATTCTTCTAATGACCCGCCCTTGGGACCCTTAGAACAGGCAGCCAGAGAATTCTATGCTCTTGCTAGGCAGGGCTATCACTCTTAATCAGCAGAAAATAGATACAGAAGACTGACCTCCTCCCTCATCAACCAACCCTTAAGAATAAGAAGTGGAAATCTTTGGGGGGCAGTGTGGGATGAGACAGGGATAATACAGGAATAATTATCCTGTGACAGAGTGGTCACAGGAGAATAGAAAACTCAAGACAGAAAATTTTCACGACTAGCCAAAAGGAAATCATTGAAGTAACTGCATAAGCTAGGGTCCACTAAGGTCCTGAAAACCAGGGTGTGGGCCAAGCTGGCTAACACCAACTGGACCCAACATGATGAGAAATCCTAGATTTGATCCAGGTTTCACCTAGGACCTCATTATATGCCCCTTAAAATATTAAATCATACACCCTTCAGCACCATGACAGTTCCAAGAATACCCATATTTGGTGTAAAACGAGATGCACCACAGTTCTGAGAAATCTCTGTCGTTTTAGAGGAATATCCATTAATATTCCACCCCTTGGTTAAATGAACCCATAAAAGTGGAAGCCCCAAACTCCTTGAGACTCCTTCTCTTGAGTATGCCCGCTATCCCCTTTTTTGAGTGTGTACTTTCGCTTTGGAATAATCTCCATACTTGTTATGGAGATTATAATTTCTTCTTGTGACAGTGTCAACATACTGGACACTGGCTGGGGTCAAGGTCCCACTGGCATTCTGGGACCTCCCCTAGCCTACCAGTATCAGTTCTCCCCTGTGTATGTTAATGAATGTACATGACGTTTCTCCTATTAATCTGCCTTTTATTATTTGTTTTTTCTGTGAGCCTTTGGAGAATAAAAGAAAAGTTTTTCCTTGGCCCCTGTAGTGGCAATAAGAAAGTTCAAAACAAAAGTTGTTAATTCCGACCTGGACTGGTATATTATGCACTATAGGAATAGTGACTAGAGCCTATGATAATTATATAGGGCCAGCAGAAATAACCTAATTTTAATTTCTTTTAAGATCAGAAGGGAAAATGAATAGTATAATACTAAGGAAGATATAATAATATTTAGAGCCCAGATTATTTTCACCTCTTTACCAATACAATTGCAAAATATTAATTTATAATTTTTTAAGAAAAAGGGGACTATCTGGGCAATAGTGCCTAAGTCTCATGACAGTCACAGTATGACCCTTCTACTAGCAAAAATTGACAACTGGGACCTAATTAAGCTAAAAGCTTCTGCACAAAGAAACCATAAAGAAATTACATTGACAGCCTATAGAATGTGAGAAAGTATTTACGAACTGTGCATTTGACAAAGGTCTAATATCTAGCATCTATAAGAAACAAATTTTCAAGTAAAAACAAACAACCTCATTAAAGGTGGGAAAAGGACATGAACAGACATTTTTCAAAAGAAGACATACACACAGCCAACAAGCATATGAAAAAATGCTCAACATCACTATTATTAGAGAAATGCAAACCAAAACCACAATGAGATGCCACCTCGTACCAGTCAGAATGGCTACTATTAAAAGGTCAAAAAAAATTACAGATGCTGCAAGGTTGTGGAGAAAAGGAAACGCGTACGCACTGCTGGTGGGAATGTAAACTAGTTCAACCATTGTGGAAAGCAATTTGGAAATTTCTGCAAGAACTTAAAACAGAATTACCATTTGACCCAGCAATCCCATTATTGGGTATATACCCAGAGGAATATAAATTATGCTACCATAAGAAAACATGCACACATATGTTCATTGAAGCACTATTCACAATAGCAAAGACATGGAATTCACTTAAATGCACATCAATGGTAGACTGAATAAATAAAATGGGAGACATATACACCATGGAATACTACACAGTCATAAAAAAGAATGAGACTGTGACCCTTGCAGCAATGTGGATGGAACTGGAAACCATTATCCTAAGCAAACTAATGCAGGAACAGAAAACCAAGTAGTGCATGTTCTTACTTACAATAGAAGCTAAACATTGAGTACACAGGGACACAAAAAGAGAACAACAGACACTGGGATCTACCTGAGGCTGGAGGGTGGAAGGTGGGTAAGGGTGGAAAAACTATGTATTAGGTCCTATGCTTATTACCTAGGTGATGAAATAATTTGTACCCCAAACCCCTTTAACACCCAATGTACCTATATAGGAAACCTGCATATGTACCCCTGAATCTAAAAGAAAAGTTTGAAAAGTAATAAATAAAAGAATTAGTTAAGTTAAATAAATTTGTGCTGTCTATATAAAGAAGTTGGTTGCCATTACTGAGCTATAAAAATTTAACTATCTCCAGATCTCCTTTACACTAGTCAGCTTTATATAAATTAGTCTTCATAAGTGTACTAAAGAAAACCAAATTCACTTAAAATGGTATAAAAAAGTTCTGATCTGGTCTATGTCCATCTTGAAATACAATTCTTAGGCAGTATATTTTGTCATCACAAAAGGCAATAGCAAATAAGCTTAAATACTGCTAAACACAGCATTGTATTTTTAAAAAAAAATTATGCCCTCCCCCAAACTAATGTTTGTGCAAATAAATTTATTAGAACATAATGTTCATATGTTTTAGTCTATCTCAAAAAACTTTTTAGTGCAATATCAACAAATAAATATTAAATTGCATGCATGGATTAACTACAATAAATGGTCATACATAAAAATGTGGTAGAAGTAGGCAAGAAATAATTCAGGGACATTTAGACAGCCATCCTAAAAATACATATATTTTTAGTTCAGCTTAGAGCAAAGCTTTAGGAACCAAATATTCATTCAACTATCATTTATTAAATAGTATATATTGGTAAGCTACAATTCCAACTAAAGAAAATAATGCTCTAGTAAGAGATGTCTTATTTCTCTTGGAAGAGGCTGTTATATATAATCAAGTCTTCATATTTTCCAGTAAACTTGGAAAAGTTATTTTCAAATTGTCAAATTTTAGCACATCAGTTCTACAAATTCCAATATTTGAAATAGCTATTGACGATAATAAGAAAATTGCCAAATTAGATAACTAAAGTTTCTTTTTTCTCATTGTAAACTTACTATCAAATTTACCATCTAGAATATGACATTAGACCTATATGTACAATGATTTTGTGTTTAATAACTGAGATGATTTAGTTTTAGTTTCTGGGAACATATGCCATTGTATTAAAAGTCCATTGAAGCTCAAAAATGTACTTTTATAAGTAATGGCAATTTACTAACAATTCAATTACTTTGTATGCTTGGCTATTTTATTTCCACCAATATATTTGAAGATTTAAACATGAGGTAAGGAAAACTTAGTGCAAGTAAATGCAATTCAAATAAAGTACTTGAATTCTTATCATGTACTGGTGTTTCACACAGAGGCTTGACATAAGCTTATGCTATTGTCATGTTTGTATTTCAGAAAGAGTATTGTAGAGTAATGGTTTGTGGCAAATAAAGACTGAAGTCTTGGAGAGTGTATTGGCCATAATGGCCATAATAATGGAGAATGAAGTAAATATGATGGAGATTTTTGAGGTTTAATTTAAAAATTCATTGAATAAATTGATTGAATTTGGGGAGGTATAAAAAGAGGAGTAGTCAAGGTAGACTAGTACATTTTTGACTTGTCTAAAGTTGATAATGCTCCTAAATAATACAGTAATTACAGAAGTAGATACATTTTAGATGGCAGAGTAAGACATGATAAGACATTTTGAGTTCAGGGTTCATATTTTGAATGTGATATACATGCAGTTATAGTTACCTATACCAGTCTAGAACAAACTCAAAGAAAGAAATAACAGAGCAAAAAGAATACATAAATAGTTCTTCCAAACAGATGTGAATAAAACTACACATATGGAGATGAGAAATAAGGGAATCATCAACATCTGGGAGAAACAGAATAAGTGGCACCAATAAATGACATCATCGATGTGCTGCTGAGGAGCTGTGTGCAAAAATAGGAGATGGTGATGCCTTCGGATAAAATTGTCAGATGTTGGAAAAACAAACGGTACTCATAGAATTTTATCACAAAATGAACGTGGATGATATTTGCTCCAGCAGTTTTGTGAGGTGTCACAGCACAAGCCACATTATAGAGACTGAAAATATTTATGGGAAAAGAGAAAGTAGAAACACAAATGTCAAAAAAGTTTTAACAAAGCTTGTTTCCTTTAGAGCCCTTGAAATGGAAGAAAACTCACTATATGACCAAAGGCTTACGGTCGAAGAGAGGATAATCAGAGATCAAAATATGTTTAAATACTAATGGGGAAGAGTGATTGCAAAGGCAACACGGGAAATACAGGGAAAAATCAATTCGTTTACGTGAAGAGATAGATGTGGGTCCAGAATACAAAAGAGATCATCTTAGACAAATGTTTTATTCTACATTTTCTTTTGTGAGTGGGATAAGACAGGAAACATGATGATAGATGGAGATAGAGTGATAAAATGTTGAAGTGGTTTCAGCTGCTGCTAAGTATGATAATAAAAATACTAAATATTTATATGACACTTATATGCCCTCCATGTTTCTGAATTATATATATTTTATATATTTAAAATTTATAAATATATATGTTTTATATATAAACTCTACATATATACACTAATTTTCTGTATAAAAATTATGTCTTCAGAATTATGTTGTTTACATGTAAAGGTATAATAGGGTGGAGGTACATTATAGGATAGGGAGTAGAAAGACAAGAGACAATCTGAAATAATCACTACAAAAAATTACCAGAAAGTATTAAGTGCACAAATGGAAGTGGGCAACAGGAATATGTGAGGGCATGAACTTTGCTGATCAGAAGACTTTATTTGGCCTTCCTCAGGAGCTCCTGTTAAAAAAAAAAAAAAAAAAAAAAAAAGGTTCAATGAGAGAGCTATCTCATGTTGGAGTTTTCCAGGCAGATGTGACAGAAGAATTAGAAGGCAAAAGGAAATAAAGCCAGAAGTGTCCTGAAAGACATCCACATTATAAACAAAGATGTTAAATTGTCCCTGGTTGCTGATGACATGATTTTATGTATAGAAAACCTTAAAGAGTCCACCAAAAAACTGTTAGAACTGATAAGAAAATTCAATAAAATTGAAGGATATAAAATCAATATACAAAAATCAGTAGCATTTCTATACACAACAAGGAACTATCTAAAAAAGATATTAGAAAAAAAAAACACTTGCTAGAACAGCTAGAAAAAAATTTAGATATAAATTTAACTAAAAGGTACAAGATCTGTACATTGAAAATCATAAACAATAGTAAAATAAATGAAAGAAAATACAAGTAAATATAAAGATATTCCATGTTCATGGATTGAGTTAATATTGTTAAAATATCCATACTACTCAAAGTGATTTACAAATTCAATATAATCCCTGCCAAAATTCCAATGACATTTTTTTCACAGATATATAAAAATAATCCTACCATTTGAACAGAGCCACAAAAGATCCAGAATAGCCAAAGCAATCTTGAGAGAAAAGAACAAAGTTGGAAGCATCACACTACCTGACTTCAAGCAATCAAAACAGCATGGTACTGGTATACGAACAAACACGTAGACCAAGGAAACAGAATAAAGAGCCAGAAAGAAACCAAAACATTTACAGTCAACTGATTTTTAGCAAAGGTGTCAAGAACACAAAATAGAGATGGGGCAGTCTCTTCAATAAATGATGGTGGGACAACTCAATATCCATATGCAGAATAATGAAATTGGACCCTTATGCCATGTACAGAAATAACTCAAAATGGATTAAGGACCTAAATGCTGGGGCTGAAACTGTAAACTTACTGGAGGAAAACACAAAGGAAAAGCTCCATTATACTGGTTTGGGCAATATTTTTTTGGGGGGGATACGAACCCAAACGCAGAGGCAATGAAAGCAAAAATAGAAAAAGAGGATTAAATCAGGCTAAAAGCTTCTGCACATCCAAGAAAAAATACTGAGTAAAGAAGCAACCTACAGAATGGGAGAAAATATTTGCAAACCAGGTATCTTATAAGGGGTTTATATCCAAGATATATGCAGAACTAAAATAACTCAGTAAGTAAACAAACTGATTAATAAATGGGCAAAAGAATGAAATAGTTCTCAAAAGAAGAAGACATACAAATGGTCAACAGTTCTATTTAAAAATGCATACCATCATTAATGATCAAAGAAATTCAAATTAAACCACAGTAACACCTCATGTACTTTAAAATGGCTATTATCAAAAAGACAAAAGATGACAAGTGCTAAAGAGGATGTGGAGAAAAGGGAATCTTTGCACACTGTTGGAAGGAATGTAAATTTATACAGTCATTTTGAAAAGCAGTATGGAGTTTCCTCAAAAAATTAAAAAGAAAACTACCATGCAATCTAGCAATCCCACTATTGGGTGTATTCACATATTCAAAGGAAACTATATAAATATGTCATACAGATATCTGTCTGCTGCCATGTTCATTGCAGGATTTTTCATAATTGCTGAGATATGGATACAACCTAAGTGTTCATTATCAGATGAATGAATAAAGAAAATGTGGTACATATACACAGTGGAATACTATTCAGCCTAAAAAAAAAAAGAAAAAATCCTGTTATTTGTGACAGGAATGAACCTAGAAAATATTATATGAAGTGGAATGATCAAGGCTCAAAAGGATAATTACAGCACGATCTCACGTACATGCAGCAGGTACAAAAGGCTGAACTAATAGAAGAAGAGAGTTGAATAGTGGTTAGTTGCCAGAGGTTGGGGCAAAAAGAGGGATGGCCATGTGATACAAAATTTAAAAAGACTCCAAGGAATAAGTTCAAGAGATCTATTGTATAACATGGTGACTACAGTTAATAGCAATGCATTGTATTCGTGAAAATTGTGAACAGAGTAGATTTTGAGTGTTCTCATCACAGAAAAAAACTAAGTAGGTGAGTTAATGTATATGCTAATTAGTTTGATTCAGCAATTCCACAATGCTTACCTATTTAAAAGCAACATGTTTTACAAAATAAATATATACAATTGTTGTCAATTACAAATTTAATTTTCAAGAAAGTGACTGCAGAATGGAAGTAAGGATGGTTCTGACTGAGGTCAAGGACAAGGTAAACTGGTAAAAGCAAAGGAAAACTGGGAGAATGTGAAATATCTCCACTGAGATATTTAATGTAACATTTCAGTTTGGAGAAGTTCATGATGACAAGAACAAAGATATGGCTATGATGGTTAATATTAGATGTCAACTTGACTGGATTGAGGGATGTGTAGATGGCTGATAAAGTATTGTTTCTGGGTGTTTCTGTGAGGGTGTTTCCAGATGAGATTTACATGTGAGTCAGTGGAATGGGAGAGGAAGACCTGCCTGCAATGTGGGCAGGCACCATCCAATCAACTGCCGGTATCACTAAAAAAAAAGTAGATGGAAAAAAGGGGCATTCGGTTTGCTTGCTCCCTTCTTTGCCTCTCCCTTTCCTGGAGCAGTACACCCTTTCCACCTCCTGCTTTTGGTCATCAGACATCAGACACCAGGTTCTGCGGCCGTTGCACTGGGACTTTCATCAGAGAAACACCCCACCACCACATACATACCACACAGGAGTTCTCAGGCCTTTGACCTCAGACTGGAGCCACACACAAAGATCAGGCTATGATGGTTAATATTAGGTGTTAATATTAGATCCTTGGTTTTCAGGCTTTCAGATTTGGGCTGAGTCATGCCACCACCCTACCTGGGAGCCGTATTAACGGCATTCTCTAGCTTTCAGGCAGCCTCTCGTGGGACTTCATCTAGGTAATCATGTGAGCCAATTCTTTCTAATGAACTCCCTTTAATATTCATATATATACATGAATATATCTCCTATTAGTTCCATCCCTCTGGAGAACCCTAATACAAATGCTAAAGTAGAGCTAAAATGTTAAAATGTAGGTAATTGGAGCTAAGGAGGTCAGAAAGGTAAACTAAAACATACTGTAAAATTTGAAATCACCCCAGATTATAACACCTTGGAGTCAAAAGAAGGACTACCAGTAAGATTCCGTAAAGGGATTTATGAAGTATGGGAGCAGATAGAGCAGAAGCCTTACTGCTACAATGAACAGAATTAAGTCATGGCTCAAGTTAGTCAAATTAATCTACCAATTTTTGAGTTCAGAATCAAACAAAAACACCTTTTTTATTGTGTTCCTCACAGAAAAAGCTGTTTATTCATTACTTCTTTTGTTTTGCACTAATTTATGCTGACAAAAAGTCTTTGCCATACTGTCTTCTCCTTCCAACAAGAGTCCGAAATGTACAGAATAATAATGAAATAATAAAAGCAAAAAAGATGTATCTATTTTCAGCACATTCAAAGAGTTTTACATGTATTAATCCAACTATATTTCACTAAACCTTATGAGGTAGATTAGATCATTAGGTCTAATCTGCTCATGTAAAATGGAGAAGTTATGTAACTTGCCTGAAGTTGAACAGTTAAAATTAGTAGATCTCTCATCTGAACAGGCATGCAAACTCCATTTAGCATCATCATGGGTTCCCATCACATGTATCTGGTAAGAGGTGAATGTTCCTCACAAGCGTCTTCTTCATCAGTCAGAATTAGTCTTGCACTCTGGGGTAATCACCAAAAATTATCCCTTCCTCTGTCATGAGATACCAGTCATAAAGAGTTTTCCCCACTTTCCTAGTGTATCACTTCTACCTTTGGGGCAAGATTAACCTGTGCATGCGCTAAATGGCACTACATTTTGCCTGCATAGTTTATGCCAGTATTCTATCCCCAGAGTTTACCTATTATTCTACATTCAGTTGAAATTCCGAGTACGGCTGTGCCTAAGCAGATTGATCTTTAGGAAGAATGACAATATTCACTGCCTGAAATCTCCACTGCCTCAATCTGACTAGTGGATTGGAAAACTGGGGTTACGACAGGCCACATTATAGACTGCTGGCCACACCCTTCATAGGGATAGAGCACCACAGACCAAAAACTCTCAAATCGTCTCATGCTGATTTTAATTATTTTAATCAAACAGCATATTTTAAACGAGTGTCTCATTCGCACCAGTTTTGTTAGAATTCTTTTTTTCTTAACTTTCTTATCTTTACATTGAAGTCATCCTTCAATCTAAATACCTCAAAATCAGCCTATTTGTCCACCACAAACTGCAAAGCAAGCAAGAAGGCAAGTCACATTAAGAGTGACAGTCCTATTGTTAGATAAGCAACAGTATATATTTTACATAAGAAAGAACAATATCAAAGGGAACAGTACGTGGCAGATTGCAACATGAAATTAAAGACCTAACAGAATAGATGTTTTTCTTTTCCTTTGGTGAGGCACCAGCCTTCTCATATTAAATGTTAAAGGTTATATAAACAATGAAACAGAAAGCAAATGGAAGATAGTATCACTTAGTGCTTTTTAACAAACATCAATGAACTGGGTTATATTAACTTTAAAATATTTTTTAATAAAAAAATACCTCACCCACGGGAAATTAGAAAAGACATCATAGTGATTCTACACTTTGTGATATTTGTTGTGATCAAAAAGGGAAGCTGACAATTTAGAAGGAAAGCAGATAATCAACTGTCTAGGTCAAATAAGACATTCACTTAACACATTGCTTTATTTATCGATTTTCTCACAGATAAGCAAGAAAGTGTTCATCAGACTTTAATTTTTACAGGATTAGTATGTTTGTTCCTCAGCTCATCAGCTTCCAGGAATGGATGAACTTGATATTTTCCCTGCTACCTTATCTGCTGAGTATATAAAATACCATAAACCTCTTCTGACACCTTCAGATAATTTGCAGAAAGATAAAGGACCACAAATCAGATACAGTTAGCCATAGGACCAAGTCTCAAAGGGCATCTCTCCTTTGCTGAAAAAGATTTTGGATAGGTAAACATAAATTTATATTAAAGTTTACCAAAGTATTCTGTCACACTACCATTTGGGGATAGGAATAAGCCTCTTAACTATCCACATAAGAAAAGCGTTTTATAGTTTATAAGGAAAACATTAATGGCACCTGACCATTCTAATAGATCCCTAAAATATTTTTTTCTGTTAGAAAAAAAAAATCTTAGAATGATGTGATACCCCAAATATGAACCATAACATGTTTTTAAAATACCTACAGTTATTAAGACTAATTGAGCTCATGAGTTAGCATCTTTTAATTCTACAACGAATGTGGACACCAAAAATGATATAATAATGACACCTTCTATTGCAACTGAGCAATAAAATCAAAGGGTTGTTCAAGATATAGCAATTCAAATATGTAGTATTACAATGGAATTAATGATACATGTAAGGAGTTGATCGACTAAGGTAGAGTTGAGGACAGTTAACTTCATATGATCATTAATCCCTTGGAATTGTTTTTGTTATTGCCTCTAAATATTGAAATAGAGAAATAATGCAGTGATATTAGTTGTTTTATAGCAAAATTGATAGTTTTAACAGTAATTATCAAATTCCTATTGGAGTGTTTCCCATGTTAACTTTCTTAAGTGGGTTAACTAACAAGCTTTTCTCATGTTAGTCATATAAAATATATAAAATATGTATGGTTGTGCAACATAAATAACAGAAATGACTTAGTAGGTTCACTGCACATTTCATAAACTGTACAGTAACCCAAGATTATATCCAAACTTTGACAACTCTCAGTTGTTTGACCTCAGAAACATTACACCTTGAATTTAGTTCCTCAACCATATAATGAGTAAATCCCCAAAATAACATAGGAATATTGCACAGATTAACCAGGCTAACATGTATGCACTTCTTAATATAGCACATCGTACATATTCAAGACTCAGTAAATGTTAGTTTCTTTAGTACCCAAATTAACCGTGAACTTAATTGTGTTCCTGATTTACAGCAAGTGAAATGACACAGTTAATATGTTCAATGTACTCAAAAAGTCCTTAATATTTATAAAATATGCTCCATAGAAAAATAGTTTCTTCAAGTGTTCTGCCAAAAGCAAAAAAAAAAAAAAAAAAAAAAAGGTTAAAAAGCATTATGTGGCCAAGGAAATTTATGAATTAGATGGCAGTAGATAGACAAATCTAGATGTAGATTTATCAGTCTCCCATTTTATATATCCATAATGCTCAGTGGCATATTAAAGAATCTGATAAATCCTGTGATAAAAACAAGACTGTTGAACTTATAGAGTGGGTTTTTGACCCCTATAAAACACTTATTAACATTATTTGGAGGAATTTTCAAGTAGCAGATATTGAGCAGTACTAACTTCCCAACTTGATGAAGAGTGGATTGTATATATTCTACTAATAAAATTCACCTTGAATTGTACAAGGTGTAAAGCCTGATTGTACACAATATTATATTCAATAGACACTGGTATATTAAAGGATGATTTAGGATCGAATTGTAACAGCGATGGAAAGTCTGAACTGCTAGAGAAGGGTTTATGAAGGAGACAGAATTGGAGCTAGGTCTGGAAGTCCACATAGGATTTTAAAAAGTTATCAAGCATCATCTCTTGAGACAATAAAAAGGCAAAGTTGTAGGTCATAGTAAGGTGGTTAAATCTTTAGAAAAAGTATATTGGAAGCAGAATCTGCTAGACATCTCTTCACTCTGGCTTCCATGGGAGGGCTGCACCTTACTCTAGGATATCTTAAGTATGGCATGTTCTCAGCTCTGTTTGGCAAAATAAAACTTGTTTTGACATATACCTATATATACTGTGTCTTTTCCAGACCAAACATTATTCAAAAAATACAGGTGATTTTGGGGAGATTCCTACATCCTTTGCTCTGAGAGGACTAACTTTCATTGAGAATGCTACCCACATAATATGGCTGCTAACTTGGTAAAACTTACAAACACTTCACGGTAGATATGCAGAACTTAGAATATTGAAAACTTCAACTATGACTCTTTCCTTCTTACGTTTATCAACACTTCTCTACCCCCACCCTTATGTACCTACACTACATTAATCCTTGGGTTGTTGTAAGTTACTGGGAATAAGTTGATAAAATATCTTATGGCCCAATCCCAACTATATTTTAAAAAATAAGGAATTAAATTATTTAACAGTCACAGGTAGTACTCTTTATTATTTGTCTTATGAGATATATACGATGGAACAAGGGTCTTGGTGAAGAAAAAAAAAATTATCTAAAGGTCACTGGGATAATTCCTTGCAGAATTTTTGGCAAGCTCTTTGGAAGACTCTGAAAAACAAAAATGGCCAAGCAATGGAGCCATCTGTCTCATACGTGCTGAGATTCGGTTAACAGTTTACAGTATCACTTTTGGGATTTTGCATAGAACCTAGGTTCATGCAAGACAATCCTCACATATAGTTTCAGAAAGAAATGGATAACACATGGTTACTTATGGAGAAATAGCTTATTCATTCCTTTAACTCAACCAGGACATTTAATTAAACGGCTTTTTACTGGCCCAGTGCGTTTCCAGTGTGTTCCTCAGCCCCCCGGTGACTGGGATTACATGTGCCCGTCACCACGCCTGGCTAATTTTTGTACTTTTAGTAGAGATGGGGTTTTGCCACGTTGGCCAGGCTGGTCTCAAACTCCTGACCTCGTGATCCACCCACCTCGGCCTCTCAAAGTGCTGGGATTACAGGCGTGAGCCACTGCGCCCAGCTGGTAACTAGTTTTCTATCCAACAAAGATTGAACACAACTAATAGGCACTATTCTGGGTGCTATGTAAAGGTGATCAACTTGTGTCTTCAAGTTGCTTACAGTTTAGGGAGGGAGACAGGGTAGTGTATTACTATAATTTACTGTGGTAAGTGCTATGATGGAAGAAGACTTGAAGGGCCGTGAAGCATGAACAAGAGACACACTAAAAGAAGTATGCCTTACATAATTGCTGTGGTAACTAGTGTTTTGTTTTTGTTTTTGTTTTTGTTTTCAGATAGAGTCTTGTTCTTGTTGCACAGGCTGGAGTGCAATTGCACGATCTCGGCTCACTGTAACCTCCACCTCATGGGTTCAAGCAATTCTCCTGCCTTAGCCTTCCGAAGAGCTGGGATTACAGGCGCCCATCGCCATGCCTGGCTAATCTTTGTATATTTAGTAGAGATGGAGTTTGACCATGTTGGTCAGGCTGGTCTCGAACTCCTGACTTCGTGATCCAACCACCTCAACCTCCCAAAAGGTTGGGATTACAGGCGTGAGCCACCGCACTTGGCTGGTAACTAGTTTTCTATCCAACAAAGATCTAATACAACCAAGCAAGTTCAACTTTGCTACCTCAGTAAAATTTTTTAAAAAAATAAATTCATATGTCTATAATTTAGCTAGCTTTGTCACTTTTCTAAAAAATTCTAAAGCAAATTACTAGAATGTAAGACCAGAATTATTATAAGAAAACATGAGTTGGTTTCTTTGTGATGGAAATAAAGAGTAGCTTGACCATGATGTTCATTTTTAAAATGTCATGTTCATTTCAAAACCAAATCTTGTACATAACTACTGAAAATAGTTGTTCAAATTGTTTAATGTATCTTGGTAGATCCTGACGTCTCCAGAAACTTTAAATATCATCCTTGATGAATAAATGCCAAATTACTTCAGGGAAAGTCCAGGGACTCTAGTCACAATGCATGGACAGTCTGGCTCCCTGTAATTGTTAGTGTCATTTTCCGGGTGGCCTCTGTTACTCTGGGCATATATTTCCGAGTTCCATGATCTAGTAGAAAGATTCTGAACACTAAATTTCTTTCTTTCCACAGGATATAACTGCATAAAACATGCAACTAGATGAGAACCACGGCTTCAAATAAAGATGAGGACCTTAATGTTCCACTTGGAAAAATGAGTATTCCATGTCCAATATCTTACCACCTGTGGTCCTCTGTGCCCACACCAAGTAGAAGCTTCAGTTCAGAGGATACAATACATACAACAATTACATACATTATTTTTATAATGCCCAGTTTTGAAGTAACACTCTAAGGAGGCCTCAGATTCTGGGGCCTCCAAGAAACTGCTTTGATTTGCAGGATGTAAATTGACCCCGGGTGGAGAACTGCAAGAACTGTCAGCTCATAATAATTTCATCCAAAACCCTGCTCTAAGAGAATTGACTAAACTTTAGAAGGGCTTCTATCACCCTAAGATCATTCACTGTGTCTCTAACCACCCAGCTTTCTTTTGAATTCCTGCCTAGAAAAGCTCAGGGCTGTCAAAAGAATTTACTGCTTGTTTTAGCCGACACCGGATGAATAGGCACCTGACCTGATTATTTAGATCCTTTGCTAAACATAGCCTAACATTGTGAATACCTCTCTGTCCTTTGGAGATGTATACGCCTCTCCTACAAGTCAGGATTGTCTTTCTAAAGACCTGAAAGCCATTAATTTGAAATGTAATAATGATTACATTTCAAAGGAAGGATAGGGTGTCTGCCTCCCAGTCCCTGTGGGAGGATAGAATCTTAACTGTGATCATTGCCAGCTAACAGACACAGCTAGACTAATTACATTTACACGGACCAACCTTTGTAATTTTTCACTTCCCTGACACTACTTGAGTGCCTGATTGCTCCCCCTCGACTCCCTCATTCTCTCATGAAAATGCACCATTACTTCTGTGCAAATCGGAATGCAACTCTGCTCTTTCCCTCTCAGTAGTTAAGAATAACATCTGTTTTCACCATTGTAACTAATGTCTGGTTTTATTTATCTTCAACAGGCCCACCACAGTGTGGAAAATTTCATTAAAACATATAGTTTACTCTTGTGCCATGGACTGTCCATGGAAATCACAATGCTTAGAGATAGCATTGACAATCCTAGAATTAAGGCCTATGCTAGTTCATTAGTTTTCTAAAAGGACTTGTTTTGGTGGCAGCAAAGACCCTCTTCAAATCCATGTTTTTAATGTAGCAAGAAGGGCCTCATGATGGTACTGAAAACACCATTGTTGCTTACCTTATTGGACTTACCAATACTCCCTGCGCTGTTTACAAGGTCTCAATATGACAACTGAATATTTTCAACAATCCGTGTTTCCTCTGGGTACCTAGCTTAGTCAATTAGAGAATGAGCCACTAGTTTCTGAGAACAATGTATGATTCAATGAAAAAGTGAAACTAGCTTTCCATCTGCATTCAACTTAAGCCCACCAGCACACTAATGGAAAACATCATGCATTTTCCTGGCCTTTTACCTCCCATGCCAATACCCATCGTAATTCTCATAATTCATAACTGACTTTCAAATTCTATACCACAAGGCTGAACTCAGGTCACTCACACACTGGCCAAGCTCCAGGATCTCAAATTAATGATATTCCAAAGAAGGTCTCCTGCTTTCAAAGAACTTTCTATGACTTTATCTGTCATTTTAATCAACCACTTCTTTAAGAAACCATGTAGCATTTACATGGGGTCTATTCACTATTATCTATAAAAGTGATCTTATAACTTGGAGAAATATTCATTTATGAAATAAAGACATCTAGGAAAAAAGTATTGGCTGCCTCAAAAGTTTGTATATATTTTGAAATTATTATCTCATTTAATAGGAGATACCTTGTATTCATCTAGTATTCATCTAGCATATACCTTGAAATTATTATCTCATTTAATAGGAGAGTAGGGGAAAAAAGATGAATTATTGTTGAAATGGAAAAGAACACTGCTTCACAAACCAATTATACAGTTCACTCGCCTAATGTCAAAAAGAGTTAGTCACAAAAAATATTTAATGGGTAAATTGCCATCTGCATAGATTAAATCTTAGAGTCAATGCTCCATTTGATTCCTTGATTGCCACAACCTCTATTTTTCCTTAATAGTTCCATTCCCAGATGCTGCAACCCAAGTATATTCTGATCACCAGATTTAATATTTTGCTCTACACTCAGTAGCTGCAGATGATTCTAATAAGCAGTCTTTGCAGCACTTGCAGACCCAGCACCACTGTGCCCTCTGAGACACCAGCACCATCGGCAGATGCTCCCTCCTCAGAGCCTGGCCCTCAGCTCCATGAGGACTCCCCTTCAAACTCAGCAACTCCAGCCCCAACTGAGCACCGTCTCCTTCTTGTTTTTCTTCCCTTTGCCCCACTTTCAGCATAATGCCTATAAACCTTCCTTTTTTTTTTTTTTTTTTTTTCAGATTCCACATTCTGCAGTTATATTTTTACTACTGTTTTTTTGCTATTTGTTTGGAAAATTTAGAGTCCAATTTTCTCTCCATCTTCTCATTCTGGCCAAAGCATATCAGTCAGAAAATAACATGACTCAGTTAGGAAGTAAGGACTTGAGGACATCTACAATTATGAGAAAACATGACAATCAGATTAATGATTTCTGGTCAATTATATGCTTTAGTAGATATATGTAATTGAAACAGTTACTTCAAAATAGAAGAACATTTGACTTATATTAATTGGCATAGCATGTAGACTTGGTCTCATACCCCATGGAAGGGAAGAATAAATTTTTAAGGTATCTAGACAGGGCTTTTATTTTTATTTATTTATTTATTTATTTGTTTATTTATTTATTTTAGTTTTTTTGGGATGGAGTCTAGCTCTGTCTCACTCACGCTGGAGTGCAGTGGTGTGATCTCGGCTCACTGCAACCTCCGCCTCCCGGGTTCTAGCGATTCTCCTGCTGCAGCCTCCAGAGTAGCTGGGATTACAGGCACCTGCCACCACACTCGGCTAATTTTTTGTAATTTTTAGTAGAGATGGGGTTTCGCCATGTTGGCCGGGCTGGTCTTGAATTCCTAACTTCAGGTCATCCACTCACCTCGGCCTTCCAAAGTGCTGCGATTACAAGTGTGAGCCACTATGCCCGGCCTAGATGGGGTTCTTAGAGCATAATTATGTCTGTTACTAAGTTAATGTCCCTTAGCTTCAATCCCACCATTCTAGTCTGCCTTGTGGTGCTAGGACTCAGACGCTGCAAACCGTATTTATCCTTTGCCCACTGATTTCCTGCTGGAGTCTGCAAAGAGGAGGTATGAGAGAGTGATTGGAAAGCTCTTTCTCATGCTCTTCCTCTTCCTTGTTTTGGAAGTGTCAAGTGTTCCTGTCAAGTGTCACTCAAAGCCCCAAGCAGATTGGGTTGCCAAGTAGCTGCAGATGATTCTAATAAGCAGTCTTTGCAGCACTTGCAGACCCAGCACCACTGTGCCCTCTGAGACACCAGCACCATCAGCAGATGCTCCCTCCTCAGAGTCTGGCTGTCAGTCCCATGAGGACTCCCCTTCAAACTCAGCAACTCCAGCCCCAACTGAGCACCGTCTCCTTCTTGTTTTTGTTGTTGTTGTTGTTGTTGTTTTTAATCTGTTCACTTTCTGAATACCCAGTAAACATTTTTTATTAAAATCTGTCCTGGCCGGGTGTGGTGGCTACGCCTGTAATCCCAGCACTTTAGGAGGCTGAGGTGGGAGGATCACCTGGCCAACATGGTGAAACCCCATCTCTACTAAAAATACAAAAATTAGGCCGAGCACAGTGGCTCATGCATGTAATCCCAGCCTTTTGGGAGGCCAAGGCAGCTGAATCACGAGGTCAGGAGTTCAAGACCAGCCTGGACAACATGGCGAAACCCCGTCTCTACTAAAAATATAAAAAATTAGCTTGGCATGGTGGTGGGTGCCTGTAATCCCAGTTACTCGGGAGGCTGAGGCAGAAGAATCGCTTGAACCCACTAGGCTGAGGTTGCAGTGAGCTGAAATCATGCCAGTGCACTCCAGCCTGGGCGACAAGAGTGAAACTCCGTCTCAAATAATAATAAAGTCTGTCCTGACTGAACACAGACAGATACAATGATTCATGGAAAAATATCTTTTATATTGCTCTCCAGTATAATATGCATGCACTCATATAAAAAGTCACACCAAATGTTTTCTGAAATAATATTCACCATAATTTTGTGCAATACACTCTATTTTCTATTATTTTTATTATTTTTGCAGTTTTTGGAAACTTCTGGTAGCAATCTTATATATTTATTTTATAATATCCTATTATTTATTAACCTGAAAATACTGATGTAGGAAAACATAAATACGTAGTCTGGTAACTATAATCCCTTTGCCCACATAATGGTTTAAATCCGATATTTGAATTGTATACATAGAATCTGCTGAAATTTTTCTAAATATATTCCAAATATTGGGAATAAAAGTTAGCAAAAAATGTATATTTAAAAAGTAAAATGAAAAACACAACTAAATACAAAAACCCAAATTGTACAAGAAAATTCTATTGGGGTTGTCTGGATCCACAGCCAAAATCTTGCAACAGACGTGCTGGAAAATATTGAGAACCAAAAGATGATTCAGACACACTTACACATATACAAATTACAGTACTAATAATTTTTCTGATTTCATTAAATCCTTCTGTGTTTATACTGAAAGAGAATCTGTTCCTGTAAATTTATACATGTGGAAAGGGACAGATACAGAGAGATAGAGAGAGTCTGTGTGTGAGAGAGAGAGAGAGAGAGAGAGTGCAAGAGAAAGAGTGTATGTGTGTGTGTATGTTAGAGAGAAAGAAGGTCTTCAAGGTCTCACTATGATGACTAGGCTGGTCATTAAACCCCTGGCCTCAAGTGATCCTCTCCTGTCTCGGCCCCCCAAAGCACTAGGCGTACAGGCATAAGCCATTGTACCCAGCTGAGAATCTGTTCTTAGTTACCGAGAAAACATAATAAATAAGTCAGTCAAGAGGAATGAAAAGATTTTCAGACAATACAATAAAATCCCATTGTTTGTCTACTCTAAAACCTAAATAAATGATAGTTCATATGCTTGGTAAGATGGGAAAAAATTCATTTTCAAAGTCTACTCTGTGTTTTCCCATCTATAGAAGGTGTGATATGGACTACTTAAGGAGTAGAAAAGATGCCCAACTGATTTGTTGGCAGTTTCAGACCTGGAGACCACTACAAACGTAGCAGTTGTTGAAGACATCAATAGGTTGGCCCACTGTTTAATTCAGAGCATTCTTTTCTTGCAACTAAGTTGGACAAATCATGTTTAAATGTATAGCACAGATAAACTGTGTAGGAAGAGTTTAAAATGTCTTAAGAGAAATGATATATGGCAGATGAAATGAATTAAAAGTAAGAGAACCTAGTTTTCCAAGAAACTCATCATCCCTCACTGGGCCTCACTTGCTCTATTTGAAAATGAGAGTCTAGAGACTAAGTAACCTCTAAGCCTCTATCAAGTTATGCTACTTCTTTGTATTACAGTAAGAATCAAGGAAGTTCGTAAGTGCCAACACACATGAAGGGCACTGGGAACTGCCTCAGGAGCCAGCAAATCAATAAACCAGGGCATCAGCACTTCTCCCCATCCTTGCAATGTGAGGACAGCCTCCATTGCTGACTGCTCTCACCCTTCTGCTACCATCGGGATCATTTACCACACGCCAGGATATTTGTCTTCTCTCACTCATCTTCTGTTCATCATTAAGCAAAGAGTGTGTTAAAATATAGTCCATTCTCAGCCAGGCGCAGTGGCTCACACTTGTAATCCTAGTACCTTGGGAGGCCGAGGAGGGTGGATCACCTGAGGTCAGGAGCTTGAGACCAGGCTGGCCATGTTGATGGTGAAACCGCATCTCTACTAAAAATATAAAATTTAGCCGGGTGTGGTGGCTGGAGCCTGTAATCCCAGCTACTCAAGAGGCTGAGACAGAAGAATTGCTTGAACTAGAGAGGCGGAGGCTGCAGTGAGCCGAGATTGTGCCACTGCACTCCAGCCTGGGTGAAATAAATATTATATTTGTAGTGTAGGGGGCAGCCTCATAAACTCCTAGGTAGCTACTGGCAAGATTGTATTTATTTGTCCAAAACATACATACATATATATATCTCTCTATATATATATATCTATATATATATAGAGAGAGAGAGAGAGAACAGAGAGAGAGAGAGAGAGAGACATTCAGTTCTCATTATTCACTGTAGTTATGGTATATGAAGTTACACTGAATGGCAAATCCAGAACCATTGCTCCTAGAGGACATACAGAGGTTAGGGTTTCATAGACTCTGACCATGATACTTTCTTCAACCAATCCATACATGACCTTATTTTGGGTATGTTTCAGTATGAAGATACCTCATTTAATATGTATTGTTGAGTCATTAGTATTGAACTCACAGCCAACAGCACTGTAACTCATACCTGAATAAAGTTCATCTAACATACATATTTTCCTCATAAGGCACATTACAGACTTCTTGTGCATAGAAACACGAGATGAAACTTCAGCACTAGGCTTGGGGGGCATTTCAGACAGCAAATCACTAACAGGAAATACAAAAATGTGAAAAAAATAGCTGTAAATAGCCTGCAAAAAAGGACACATGCCTATAGTATGACAGCTGAAATAAGAAGACTTGGGGTGAGTTTTACTTACCTCACATATTTTGCCATTTTGCAAATATCAATAAATGGTCATGATTGAACCAAGAGTATTGATCTGGGGGTTCTAAATACATTTTGGCAAGAATGTGAATTCACAAACACAAGAATCATAGTAGGAAGGATCAGTTGTATGTTGCACTAGTTCTCATAGAGAATGGTTTATAATCAATTTTGGACAAATAAATACAATCCTGCCAATAGCTACCGAGGAGTTTATGAGGCTGTCCCCTACACTAAAAATAAACAGTACATTTTATGTCAAGTAACACTTCAAAATAAGCCAACTGATGAAAAAATTAGTTATTTCTTCAGAATGGAAAAAAAAATGAGATTTTAATTTCTTACCTATATCTCACTCCTGAAAAAAAATTCTAGTAAAAATCTTAATGGTACTAGTTTTATTCTTGAATCTGTTTTAAAGTTATGCATTAAATTTACTTTTAAATGTGGTTATTATTTAAGATTCAAGATAAATATTCAATCCTATAATGACTTTATTTACTGGGACTTTTTATGACTTATAATAGCGGTTATTGCTAATGTATTTTCTGGCTTAACTTATATTAAATTTTAGAAGGAACACCCATGTAAATTTAGTTTCATAAAGCAATTTGCTGTCCTTAGCACCAAAAATAAAACATTAGAATAAAAACTGCTTTAAGCAAATGGCTACTGAAAGCCAATATTACCTTTTCTACTTAAAATACATCATGCTTCCCTCCTCATTTTCTATAAACTTTAAACTCTTTAGATCAGTATGACCTGATCTCCACGTATTTCTCTGCTCCAGCTCCTACTATACTCTGCCTTATAGCAAATTGCTAGCCACGCTCTGCTTCCTCGCCCCCGCTGCCCACACACATGCACATGATACGTGCAGGGGCAGAATACTGTAGTGATTTTGAATTCATATTCTGAGTCAGACTGTGTGGATTTAAATAAGTTCAAACCCAACTATTGAGTGCTTATTTCTTGGCCATATTACTTTATCTCTGGAAGTTCAGTTCTCTTTCAATGCACAGGAGTACTAATGCACCTACTTTCAGCAGATGATTGGATTCAAAAAATGTGTTATACATATACAATGGAATACTACTTATCCATAAAAAGAATGAAATTATGCATTTTACAGCAACATAAATGGAACTGGAGGGGTTTTTGTCATTTTTTTGTTTGAGATGGAGTCTCACTCTGTCACCCAGGCTGGAGTGCAGTAGTGAGATCTTGACTTGCTGCAACCTCCACCTCCCAGATTCAAAGGATTCTCAAGCATCAGTTTCCTGAGTAGCTGGGACTACAGGCGTGAGCCACCATGCCTGGCTAGTTTTTGTATTTTTAGTAGAGATGAGGTTTCCCCATATCTCCCAGGGTTGTCTCTAACTCCTGGCCTCAAGTGATCCACCGGCCTCGGCCTCTCAAAGTGCTGAGATTATAGGTGTGAGCCACCATGCATGACAGAACTGAAGGTTTTATCTTAAGTAAAATTACTCAAAACAAAACATGAAATACCACAATCTCACTTATAAGTGGGAGGTAAATAATGTGTATACATGGACATAAAGTGTGGAATAATAGATATTGGAGACTCGGGAAGGATGAGAGGGTGGGAGGGTGGGATGAGGTGTGGGATGAAAATTACAAAATTACGATGTACACAAATTCACGTGATGGTTACCCTAAAAGCACAGACTTACCACTACTATATCCATGTAACAAAACTGTAATTGTACCCTCTAAATCTATTTTAAAAATTAAAAACAAAATTAAATAAAATGATGCTTATAAAATATTTGCCAAGTCCTAAATACTATTATTAGTATTAGCATTATTATTTCTATGATGGTGACTTTGATGAGGAGGAGGAGGCAGAATGTCTGTTTGTGGCATTGCCTCTGCCTCTGGCATGATTTCTGCCTCCAGTGCTCATCCAGCTTCATTCATATTTGTCCTTCAGATTCAGCTCAGATATCATCTTTTTTAGAAAACATTTTCCAATGCTTTGGGTTGAGTGAAATAAATTTCTTCCATAGGACATATACTTTTAGGTGCATACATCATAGATTTTCTTGGACTTGCCTATTTTGGTTTCTTGACTTCTTCACTAGGCTGTGAGTCCCTCAAGGACAGAGAGCCTACCATACTCATCAGAATGTTACCATTATCTAGCTCATTACCTTCCTCATCACATGTGTTCAATATTTTCACCGTTGCACTGAGTCCCTGAAGACAAATAATCAACAATTTTACTTGTCAATGTTGCTATTGCCATGCCTTCAGAATGGAACTCAAAGAGTGAAATAAATTGAACAAAATCTATCTACCATACCTACTTTCTTTCCTTTATGTTTTTCCCTAAAATATCCCAAGCATGTGGCCCTTAGGAAAACTGGCTCGACACCCTTGTCCCTCTGGCCCTGGCCCTCTGGCCCAGTGTTCCCGTCTCACACATGCAGTGTTCTCCCTTGCCGTGGTGTGCGGTGAGCAGCCGGCAGTGTGATGACACACCACTGACTGCTTCCAATGTGCCTCCTGACAGCTATCTTCACAAATAAAATGTAAATTGAAACTGTTCCAAAAAACATCCATGACCTCAAGAAGATTTATCAGCTCTCCTGGTGTATGCAGTAAATGAAATGTTATTATTCTCTCTTCACACAAATTCTGTCTGACAGATGGTGTTGTGTTATTTTAGGAAAGTAGCAGTCTACGGAGTCTTTAAGGGTTCATTTCAGGGTCCCACTGCACCATTTCCACAAATCTTTTACCTCTAAGAGAACACATACAATAAATTCTTCCATAAAATAACTACAGAGAAATTGGCATCTCCTAGGGTTCCGAAGCCGAGATTAAGTAAGAAAATGGACATGGAAGAACTCTGTAGCCATCAATGCTTTATAAATACGTGTGCAAAAAAGGAAACCTGTTTTCCAAATAAGTTTCTGGAGGACTATTGCTTTATAATATCTCTATAGAACTAGCCAGTTAAACTTGTTCTTGTCATTCAATCATCTCTGCTTTGTCAATGGGATATTCTCCTTGCATTTTTCAAATGCTATCTGATAAGACTGGGTTTTAAAATTAATGTTACTCTTAATTTCACATGAAGATAAATTGAGATAGAATTAACCTTACCTGGCCTGGCACGGGTGGCTCATGCCTGTAATCCCAGAACTTTAGAAAGCCAAGGGAGGCGGATCACCTGAGGTCAAGAGCTTAATACCAGCTTGGCCAACGTGGTGAAACACTGTCTCTACTAAAAATACAAAATTACCCAGGCGTGATGGCGTGCCCCTGTAATCCCAACTATGGAAGACTGAGGCAGGAGATTTACTTGAACCCGGGAGGTAGAGGTTGCAGTGAACTGAGATCACGCCATTGCACTCCAGCCTGGGCAAGAGAGTGAGCCTCTATCTCAAAAAAAAAAAAAGAAAGAAAAAGAAAAAGAAAAAAGAAAGAAGTATTAACCTCACCTAGGGAACTAAGGTCCCTCTGAAAATCTGAACAGAGGAGATGATGTTGTTCCATTAATGAATCCCAAGACACAGCAATTATGTGTCATTGTTGATACATATCATAACCAGGCTATATAACCGCAAATTAGAGATGATTACAAATGAGGTTTATCATTAAAGTCATTATAAAATGACAGTCATTAAGAAAAGGGAAAAAAGGCTTTCACAAAACCAAAACATGTGCAGGTAGAAGAAATTTTTACTTTCAGGAAAAGGAGCTTTTTTTTTCTTTGATTGAATTTATGACTCCCAATTTGTCATTTTAAGTAGATTAAAATATTACACTGAATTAAAACATAGATTGAAATTAGTAATTTTGGATTGAGCATACTTAAACATGTTAATATTTTTTTAAGTATAAATAAGCTAGACTGGCTTAATATGTTTTACATACATTCACATCCTAAGCTAACATCAATGGTCTTTTAAAATTGGGAGTTTAAATTGATGGAACACTTTTGGTGAGCATTTTGTCAATACTGCTCACACTAAGTTCTAAAAAATATACACACACTTTTGATCCTACAATTCCACTGCTAAAAGTTGGCTTGAACCTGTTGCTATGATGTAATACTTTCAAAATAATTATATTAGGGTTGTAGCATGGCAAAAAATTCAATAGCACTACACTAAAGAAGCAGTGGCTATATATACAGCAGTAATAACGATGCTTAGTCACTTAAACAACTTTATTGCCCCTGCCAGGAGATTCTAAACAAGCTAGTCTTTCTAACTTTTTCCACTGAACTGATTACATCTCTAAGCTATTTTGATATCCTATAAATGTTAGCTTTTATACAGTGTAGTTAAATTCACTTTCTAAAATGTATAGTCATGGGTTACCCTTTTATAAAATAGTTTCTAAAATATTTTGCATAATTATTCTGTAGAGCTTTGAGGACTGTTACAAACTTTATATTTAGTTAGTTAGCTTGCTGCGAGGGTGTTAATTATATCAGGTGCAATCTCCACTTATTATTATTATTATTTTGAGATGCAGCCTCCGTCTGTCACCCAGGCTGGAGTGCAATGGTGCTATCTCAGCTCACAGCAACCTCCACCTCCTGAGTTCAAGTGATCCTCCTGTCTCAGTCTCCCGAGGTTACAAACATGTGCTTATATTTTTAATCAACTTTTATTTTGGAAAATTTTCAGGTTGACCAAACAGTTGCAACAATAGAACAGTGGGTTTCCATGTACCTAGTGTCCAGTTTCAGTTTCCAACAATGTTATCTTCTGTGGCCCATGTAGGTTTGACAAAATGAGAAAAACAACATTGACCTATTACTATTAACCAAACCCCAGACTTAATTGAGATTTCACCAGTTTTACCAACAATGTCCTTTATCTGTTCTGGAGTTTCATCCAGAGAACCACATTCCATTTAGTTGTCATATGCCCTTTAGTCTCTGCCATACTGTCTACGTTTCTCCATATTTCCATGGTTTTCATGACAGCTGAAAGGAGTACTGCTCACTATTTTGTAGTTTGCCCCTCAGTTTGGATTTGACTGATGTTTTAATCATAATTAGGCTGAGATTATGGGGTTTTAAGAAGACTATGGTAATTCAGTGTCCTTTTCATCACCCCAAATCTATGGTCTCTTCAGTGGTCAGAAGGAATAAGGAGAGTTAGGCTAAAGTATTTTGGAAATTGTAGGACTTTGTGGAGGTGGTGTTCTAGAAATGTATGGGGCCAATATTGATTGACACCATGTTTGAGGTCAATATATGGCATCAAATGGGCAAGTGTCAGACATTCTAGATACTGTGCAATGTGTAGGACTCTTCTATACAAAAATGAAATGCTACATTTTACATAAATGTGAATTCCCACCAGATGGTCCCTATAAAAATGTATATACATATACACATATATTAATACATTTTGAAGGCAATAACTCTGCTGTACAAGTAAACACAAATATTTTTATGAATTTAATTTATATTAAAATTTCTAGGACTACAACAATCATGAATGTTAAGGTAAAGTTATTCATTATTTTTAAAGGCATAATCAAGATTTTATTAATCAATTTGGAAAATTATGCCACTGAATGTAGCATCACTCCTATTTGAATTTTCAATACAACAAACCTATAGAGTAGATACTGTATCTTTTATGTGATTCTTTGTATGAAAATAAATGCATTCATTTAGTGTTTATTTTTAAAATGTCAAAGAAAAACTGATAATATTCAGTGTTAAATATTACGTTACATTTCTTAAATCTAAACTCATTTTTTTCTAAGTTATTGTAAACACCTGGATCCTTACTGTAGATATTCTAAGCATTTTTTTACTGGATTTACTGGATATACTTTAATTTATTATAAATTATTTTGATTTTATTAGAATAAGGGCACTACATTGATTTTTTTCAAAGTAATGTATATGGGTTGCTTATAGTTTGTATCAATATCAGGATCGTAAAAGGGTAGTAAATGTTAAAATACAGCGGCAATAGCATAGAATGCGCCTTCCACAGAGTGATCCTAGCAGATAGCGGACTAACGAAGGCAGCAAAAGTCTCAAGATTATTTTGTTTATTCCACATTTATTCTATGACTCTTTTAAGTGAGATATTAGAGATAGAGGAGAAAGGTGGCATCCCTCATTACACAGATCTTAGAGTTTAATATAAATAATCATGTCTATATGGATAAATGGCATTCATTCATTCAATCATTCTCATAATGCCCTTCAACCAATGCCACTAGGAATACACAAATAATTGAACAATGGGGACTGGTGAGGTATCACAAAAGAAAGTGTTAACAGGACTTAGAATAGCAATCAGGCTTGTGTTAGGTGATCTTGATGAGGACTCAGTGAAATAGGGTTTGACTCTGGATGGGATGCTGTCACAATATGGGTTATTCTATGCTGAGTATCTTACATTTTTTTTTACCTAGAAAGTGGGAAGAACACCAAGAAGCTAAAGCTGTGATTGTAAAAGAAACGCTAATCACTCATATTAGCCAGGATGGGGGATATTTGGCCATTTTTGTGGTTTAAGCAATGTTATGTTTTTGTCTTGATTCATCAGAGTCACTGAGTACCCTTGTCTGATGTTGGTGTTCTGTGGCTTCATGTCCAACAGGAATACAGCAAGGCCAATCTATGAGTGCCAGGCCTGCCCTGGGCCATCATGGGCTACTTTTCTCTTTCTCATGTCATTTATTCAATTTGCGTATATATATATTTTTTTATTTCACAAGTAATACACAGTATTTTAGAAAGTTTGAAAAATACAAAAATGTTGAAGGATGAAAAAAACCACTCATAATCCATCCATCAAATATGAAATACGTTTATGGTTCTAAAGTCACAAGTATATATTTGGTAGCCCCAGCTCTCAGAAAAGAATTGAGGTTCATTGTTACAGTCCATACATTAGAATTATATATTTGAGGATGGCCAAAATAAAGACATTTTCAGGGTGGTGAGAACATTTAGTAAAGGTACCACAGACAAGAAGTGGTATTTAGCCGGGCGTTGACAGATGCATAATTTCTGCCAGTTTTAAACTGAGACCATTGTGGGCACACGTGACCACTGGGAAAGTCATATTATGTGAGGAACACTATGAGTGCTGTGAAGAGTTAACTCCTTTTGATTCTCTTTTGACCAGAGGCCACTATGGAAGTATTTCCTACAAGGGAAGCCGAAGATCAAATAGGTGCTTGGCCGAGTAGTTTGTAGAATGGGATTAAAAACATATATGTTAGAGTATGTTTTCAGAACAAAATAAATGCATGCCAAAAGAGCCTAGTACTGAGCCTGGCAAATGCTTGCTGCATGGTCAATGGTCGTGCCTCATGGGTTTCCCACGTTCTTCCCAATGAGGTTGCTAATCCCATGGGAAGCAAGCACTGCTGAATGAGAGAACACTATCTTAATGGAAGAAAAACTGTACTTAAGGAGATAGAAATCATTGAGTCGTTGTAGTAATTTCACCTGACTTTGAAGGATAAAAACAATTCAGAGATTGTGCTTCAGTGCTAAGAGTATTCTCTGCTTTCCAAATCAGTCAGTCTTTCAAAACTCGTTTTTCCAGGTTACCATTAAATACAGAATTTAAAGTATTCTGACAGCAAAACATTAGTAAGTGCTAAAAAGTACCCGCAAATACATGGCAAGTTCTCAAAAGGTCTAAAACGGGATGGATTCTAATCTTTCTTGGCTAATTTAAGAGGCATCTTGTGTGATGATAAGGAAATGAAGTAGATGACCTCTCAATGTCCTTTCTAGACTAGAAATTATATAACAATGTATTCTAACAAGTCTTCATAGTTAATGAAATAAGAGACGGCTTCTTTTTAAACTCTACATTTTTAAAATTATTTTTTTCTCTGTAAAATTAAGGCTAAAGTTAAATTGGGTGTGAAATTGTTTCTAAAGTATTTTAAGCAAAGGGTTGCGTATAATTTTTTTTTTTTATTTCACAAGTAATAGTATTTTAGAAAATTTGAAAAATATGAAAATGTTGAAGGATCAAAAAGAATCACTCATAATATACTCACCCATATATGTTTACGTTTAATAATTTGGCCCCTATTTATATATTATGTTCAGTACATGAAATCACCACAAGTGATATTTTATTCTTAGCCCTTCCTAGGTTCAACTCACCCTCTAAACTCCCTACCTGAATTCCCACTCTTTCAGTTATCACTCTTGCTTTTCCTTCTCATCACATCTGCTCTCACCTGCCATCACAAATAAATAACATCTCTTAGGTCATTTAATAATTCTGTCTACCATATCTACATGGAAAAACAGTGAAGAATAGAGTTGAAGATAGAAAGCATCGCTTTATTTTTTATCAAAGGTCTTTCTTATCTTCCCCTCTTCTCCCCAGAGATTCATTTATCATTAAATGTGGTCTGTTGAAAACTGTCCACAGAGATTTTCAAGAAATAAAATGGTACAAATAATTCAGGGAAACCACTCAGCTGTCTAATACGGAGACATTAAGGTGGCAGATGGCCCCCTAGACATAATGGTCACAAAGTAAAGAGGGAAGTCTTCGTTACATAACTCAGTGCAAAATATTGCACTCTGCTCTATTATTTTTGCGACAGCACAAATTTCACTGAAGGAGCTAATTTTGGTACAAACATTTCAAAATACATATTACTTGTATTTCTTTCAATAAATAAGAGACAGTGTTGAAAGCCACACAGATTCTAATATTAGGCAGGGTAGGTCCAATATATGTCTAATTATCACAATAATTAAGATATAAAAAGGTATAATATCTCTACTAAGAGTTTGTCTTTTGGTTACTAAAAAGAAACTATGTTTAAAAGGTGGCACCTCACCACACCTCCCAAATGGGTTCAGATGGGATTCTAGGGAGTAGCCATGAGCTCTGGGGTGATATAGGTTTTCTGCCAATTGGTCCACTCTCTTTTATTTTTTTTTTTCCTATTACTCAGCATATTTGGGGTGAAAGGTCATCATTAAATGTGTTATGTGATTCTAAGTGCTTTCTCTGATGAAGATTTACCAGGTAACATCTTATTATAAACTCAAGGTAAGTACTACTAGTATATAGATTTTGCAGCTGAGTAAACAGATTCTGAGAGATTCAGTCACTTGCATACATCACATTGCTTGTGAATGTCCCAAGTCTATCATCAGAGCCATCATATTTAATGCTTGCACAGAGACCTAACCTGTTTTTCTTCTTAATATTATTTTATTCTGGAAATAATATCTATCACTAGCATATTTCATTTATATATATGTGTGTATGAAATATAATGTTTTAACTTTTGATGGTTGATATGGTTTGGCTCTGTGTCCCCAACTAAATCTCATGTTGAATTTAATTCCCAAATAGGGGGAGAGACCTGGTGGGAGATGACTGGATCACGGAGGCAAATTTCCCTCTGCTGTTCTTGTGATAGAGTGTGTAGCACGTCCCCCTTCACTCATTCTCTCCTGCTCTGCCATATGAATATTGTGCCTGCTTCCCCTGCACCTTCCACCATGATTTTAAGTTTTCTGAGGCCTACCCAGCTATACCTCCCATATAGCCCACAGAACTGTAAGTCAATTAAACCTCTTTTCCCCATAAATTACCCAGTCTCAGGTATGTCTGTATGGCAGAGTGAGAACAGTCTAATACAGAAAATTAAAACAAGAGAAGTGTGGTGTTGCTATAAAGATACATGAAAATGTGTAAGCAACTATGGAACTGGGTAACATGCAGATGTTGGAACAGTTGGGAGGTATCAGAAGAAGGCAGGAAGATGAGGGAAAGTTTGGAACTTCCTAGAGACTTGTTGCATGGTTGTAACCAACATGCTGATAGTGATATGGACAGTAAAGTCCAGACTCAGGTGCTCTCAGATGGAGATGAGGAACTAATTATGAACTAAAGTAAAGGTCACTCTTGCTATGCTTCAGCAAAGAGACTGATGGCATTATGCCCCTGCTCTGGAGATCTGTGGGACTTTGAAGAGAGAAGATTTAGAGTATCTGGTAGAATAAACTTTTAAGAAGCAAAGTGTTCAATAAGTGACCTGGCTGCTTCTAAAAGCCAACACTCATTTGCATAAACAAATTACCTGAAAGAAGAACGTCTGTGTAAAAGGGAAGCAGAGCATAAAAGCTCAGCAAATATGCAACCCAGAAACATGGTAGAAACAAACAAACAGAAATGTTCTGGGGAAGAATTCAAAGCTTCAGAAATTTGCACAAGCAAAGAAGATCTGAACGTTAATAGCCAAGACAACTGGGAAAAATGCCTTCAGGGCATTTCAAAGACCTTCACAGCAGCCCCTTCCATTTCAGGCCTGGAGGCCTAGAAGGAAAAAAATGGTTTTGTGGGCCAGGTCCAGGCCCCTGCTGCTCTGTCTAGCCTCAGGACATGGCACCCTGTATCCCAGCTGCTCCAGATCCAGCTGTGGCTAAAAGGGGCCAAGATACAGCTTGGGTCATTGACTCAAAGGGTGCAAGTCTCATGCCTTTGTTGCTTCCACATGATGTTGGACCTGCAGGTGCACAGAAGATGAGTTGAGCTTTGGGAACCTATGCTGAGATTTCAGAGGATGTATGGAAACAGCTGTGTATCCAGGCAGAAATTTGCTGCAGGGGTGGAGCCCTCATGGAGAATCTCTGTTAAGGCAGTGTTGAGGGGAAATGTGGGATTGGAATCCCCACACAGAGTCCACCACTGGGGCACTGCCTAGTGGAACTATGAGAAGCGGGCCACTGTCGTTCGGGCTACAGTAGGGTAGATCCACTGACAGCTTGCACCATAAACCTGGAAAAGCAGCAGACACTCAACACCAGTCAGGGAAAGCAGCTGTGAGGGCTGTAACCTGCAGAGCCACAGAAGCAGAGCTGCTCAAGGCCTTAGAAGCCCACTCCTTGCATCATTGTGGCTTGGATGTGAGACAGGGGGTCAAAAGAGATTGTTTTGGAGCTTTAAGATTTAATATCTGCCCTGCTAGGTTTTGAACTTACATGATGTATTAGTCTGTTTTCATGCTGCTGATAAAACATATCTGGGACTGGGAAGAAAAAGAGGTTTAATTGGACTTACAGTTCCACATGACTGGGGAGGCCTCAGAATCCTGGTAGGAGGTGAAAGGCTCTTCTTACATGGTAGTGGCAAGAGAAAAATGAGGAAGATGCAAAAGCAGAAACCCATGATAAAACCATCAGGTCTCATGAGACTTATTCACTACCACAAGAACAGTATGGGGGAAAGCGCCCCCATGTTCAAATTATCTCCCACCGGGTCCCTCCCACAACACATGGCAGTTATAGGAGTACAATCCAAGATGAGGTGTGGGTGGGGACACAGAGCCAAACCATATCATTCTGCCTCTGGCCCCTCCAAATCTCATATCCTCACATTTCAAAATCAATTATGCCTTCCCAACAGTCCCCCAAAGTCTAAAGTCTTAACTCATTTCAACATTAACCCTAAGTCCTCAGTTCAAAGTCTCATCTGAGACAAGGCAAGTCCCTTCTGCCTATGAGCCTGTAAAATCAAAAGCAAGCTAGTTACTTCCTAGATACAACAGGGATACAGGTATTGGGTAAATATAGCCATTCCAAATGGGAGAAATTGGCCAAAACAAAGGGGTTAAGGGCCTATGCAAGTCCTAAATCCAGCAAGGCAGTCGAATTCTAAAGCTCCAAAATGATCTTTGACTCCATGTCTCACATCCAGGTCATGCTAATGCAAGAGGTATGTTCTCATAGTCTTGGGAAGCTCTGCCCCTGTGGCTTTGCAAGGGTATAGCCCCTCTCCTGGCTGCTTTCACAGGCTGCCATTGAGTGTCTGAGGTTTTCCAGGTGCACAGTGCAAGCTGTCTGTGGATGTACCATTCTGGGTCTGGAGGACAGTGGCCCTCTTCTTACAGCTTCATTATGTAGTGTCCCAGAAGGGACTCTGTCTGGGGGCTCCCACCTCACATTTCCATTTTGCACTGCCCTAGCAGAGGTTCTCCATGAGGGCCCCACCCCTGGAGGAAACATTTACCTGGACATCCAAGTGTTTCCATACATCTTCTGCAATCTAGGTGTAGGTTCCCAAATGTCAATTCTTGACTTCTATGTACCTGCAGGCTCAACACCATATGGAAGCTGCCAAGGGTTGGGGCTTGCACCCTCTTAAACCATGCGCCAAGCTGTACCTTGGCCCCTTTTAGCTATGGCTGGAGCAGCTGGGACACAGGGCACCAAATAGCTAGACTGCACACAGCATAAGGACCCTGGGCCCAGTCCATAAAACCATTTTTTTCCTCCTAGGCTTCCAAGTCTGTGATGGAAGGGACTGCCATGAAGACCTATGACATACCCTGGAGACATTTTCTCCATTGTCTTGGGGATTAACATTCAGCTCCTTGTTACTTATGCAAATTTCTGCAGCCAGCTTGAATTTCTCCTCAAAAAAAATAGGTTTTTCCTTTCTACTGCATCATCAGGCTACAAATTTTCTGAACTTGCATGCTTTGTCATTTAAAACTGAATGCTTTTAATAGCACCCAAGTCACCTTTTGAATGCTTTGCTGCTTAGAAACTTTTTCCACCAGATGCCCTAAATCATCTCTCTCAAATTTAAAGGTTCACAAATCTCCAGGGCACGGGCAAAATGCCACCAGTCTCTTTGCTAAAACATAACAAGAGTCCCCTTTGCTCCAGTTCCTAACGAGTTCCTCATCTCCATCTGAGACCACGTCAGCCTGGACCTTATTTTTGACATCACTATCAGTATTTGTGTCAAAGCCATTCAATAAGTCTCTAGGAGGTTCCAAATTTTCTCACATTTTTCTGCCTTCTTTTGAGCCCTCCAAACTTTTCCAACCTCTGCCTGATACCCAGTTCCAAAGTCGCTTCCGCATTTTCAGGTATCATTTCAGCAATGCCTCACTATACTGGTACCAATTTACTGTTTTAGTCTGTTTTCACACTGCTGATAAAGACGTACCCGAGACTGGGAAGAAAAAGAGTTTTAATTGGACTTACAGTTCTGCATGGCTGGGGAGGCCTCAGAATCATGGCAGGAGGTGAAACGTACTTCTTATATGGTAGCGGCAAGTGAAAAATGAGGACGATTTGAAAGCGGAAACCCGTGATAAAACGGTCAGCTCTTGTGAGACTTGTTAACTATCACTTGAACAGTATGGGGGAAAGCGTGTTCATGATTCAAATTATCTCCCACTGCATCTTTCCCACAGTGTCTCTCCCACATGGGAATTATGGGAATGCAATTCAAGATGAGATCTGGGTGAGGACACAGAACCAAACCATATTACATGGGGTCTGTAGCCCCTTTGTTTTGGTCAATTTTTCCCTCTTGTAATGGACACATTTATCCAATGCCTGTACCCTCGTTGTATCTTGGAAGTACCTAACATGTTGTTGATTTTACAGGCTCATATGCAGAAGGGACTTGACTTGTCTCAGATGAGATTTGGGATTTGGACATTAAAGCTAATGTTGAAATTAGTTAAGACTTTGGGGGACTGTTGGGAAGGCATGATTGTGATTTGAAATGTGAGAAGGATATGAGATTTCAGAGGGTCCATGAGTGGAATGATATGGTTTGACTCTGTATCCTCACCTAAATCTCATGTCAAATTGTAAATCCCAATGTTGGGGGAAGGACCTGGTAGGAGGTGATTGAATCATGTGGGCTAATTTCCTCCTTGCTGTTCTTGTGATTTTGAATGACTTCTCATGAGATCTTGTGTAAAAATGTGTAGCACTTCACCCTTCACTCTTTCTCCCTCCCCGGCTCTGCCATGTGAAGACATGCTTGCTTTCCCTTTGCCTTCCGACCTGATTGTAAGTTTAGTGAGGCCTCCCCTGCCATGCCTCCTGTACAGCCCACAGAACTGTGAGTCCATGAAACCTCATTTCTCCTAAATTAACCAGTCTCAGGTATGTTACAGCAGTGTGAGAACAGACTAACACAAGAGTGGTCACTATATTCATTATCTTGGTTGTGGTGGTAGCTTTAGATGTATATTTGAAACGTATTATATTTCAATTATGCCTCAATCATGTTGTCAAAACACAAACTATATTTTCTTATATTAAGAGTGAGAATGAAATAAAATTAAATTTAATAAGAGAGTGACAGACAATATCTTCAAAGGGAAATACAAAGAATCTCAATCAGATTGAAATGAATAAATTAATGGAAACTTTTCTTGGAGCCAGAAGGTGCTGATGCAGCATAAGGACCAATTCTGATAAGTAGAAAGATTCAATTAAGATGTTATTATCATTATTAGTAGTAGCAGAAGTGGAAGAGTCATATGGGAACCTGGATATGGAAGAGAAAATAGAAAGAAAATAGCTACTTATCTTTTCTTAGGTACTTACTTACTTTAGACATCATTTCATACTCTTTGAGGAAGATGGATGAATGGGGAGGGTAGATAGAAATATTAACTCTTATCCATGCAACAAACATATGTTGATATTCAGTCTTTGCACTAGATGCTAGGAAAACAAGATGTACAGACACAATTTTTGTTGTTATGGAGCTCCTTTGTAGAGCTAATACAGTGTACTAAAGAACACAAAGGAAGGATACCTATCCACCTCATGATAGAGTTGAGTTGGAGGGTGGGAGAATTTCCTAAAGGAGATGTCTTCTTGAAAATTTGGAAAAGAATGGTTTGATTAAGAAGACAAGAAGGTGTGTTCCTATAAAGCATTGCTATAAAGAGAACAGTGTGTGCTAAGACAAGTATTTGACAGGGCAGTAAGTCTGGGGAATTTCAAGTATATCAGGGTGACATCTAAATGAGCAGGATGAGATAATCAGGGAACAATCAGTGGGGTCAAACACGCTCATAAGTGGTCAGAAAGAATTCTACATCTATCTAATTTTAAGCCATTTAGATTTTATAATGACACAGCGTACAAAATTTAAGACTAGACTCAACTTGTATAATCCACTTCAGTAACTTCTACATAATGTTTTTCTATATCTTCATAGTCTTTGAAATGTATGTAATAAACCGTCCAAATAAAATCTATTTTTAAAAGAGTTACAACAGAGAAAAACTAGTTTAAAGACAGAAGGTGCAAACAACCTCCTTCTGTGTGAGTTCTAGAATCTTGTTTCGACATTTAAAAACAGCGTAAAGTGTGTACCATTCTGGGCCTATTTTATTGAAATTTTCTTCCTATTAGAATAACAGTGACTAAAATTTATCAGCATCTTAAAATCATGAAATCATAAAACACCAGATCCAGATTTTTTTAAAAGTCTGAAATCATCTAATCCCATTACAGTTATAGAAAACAAAAGTTAAGATCAGAGAGAGAAGTGAATTCTCCCACTGTCAGTAGTTGAGAAAGCAAGGTGTACAATCAACAACTGCTACGTTATAGTCCTGATTTCTTTAATGTTCACCAGTCTGCCTGATATTTCACTTTTCAACATCCATTACTGTGAATGAATGGAAAAAATTTACTGATGGTCATTTAAATTATCTTCTGCAATTTTCAACAAATGAAATAATTTGAAGCTGTTTTAAAAGCTCAAAACAAGACTATTTGACAAAAATATATGGTAGCTTTCCAAAGTTCCTTGTGACAAGGTTAAAACAAAATCTATACTTGAAAATCTTTTCCAATTTACAACAAATTGAAGAATTCATAAGATGCACACAGGCTTCTGATTCAGGGAGGTAAAATCATCCTCTTTTACTCTCAAAATTCAATTAAAGTGATAATAAAGAAATGCAATAATAATAATAGTGCTTACCAGAAGTTTTGGGGACAGACATCAGACCACATCAGTAGCCTGATAATAATGACAGGCTTCTAAAAACAGAACTCATTTGAGATCTTATTGATAGACAACCCAGAGAACAGAAAATTACAGTTAAAAACATCCGCTGAAAAGTATAGCATATGTAGTGGAAAAGTCACCATCTCCTCCCAAACTGAGCCTCAGAGTGTCTGAGGTGAAAGCTGGCAAATATGAGCTGTGTTTTAGATATTAATTAGAAGAATATTTAGAGAAAAGTGTGACAGTTAATTCCTCCACACTTCCCCCACCTCATTATACTCTAAAAATACAGAGCGACAGTAACAGTGGCATTCAGGTGTAGGAACAATCCTAAAAAACTACTCTCCAAAGGAGTTGGCTTATTCACTCATTCATATCAGGGGCCATTGAATGAGTTTGAGAAACTCAGAGCATGCTCTTTAAGCATCGAGGCTTAGCTTTGCGTGTCTAGTTGCTTAGCACCCACTCAAACAAGAATAAATCTTATAGTGACATATCCTACCGATTTACATGGAAGTCAGAATCTACTCTCCAGTTCTGGAAAAACAGAGAACTAGTGTGTAAAGAGGTTTATATAACAAGAGGGTAAACTCATAGCAGCTCTGTTAACTACCTAGTACATCATTTAAAAGAGATAAGAATAAAAACCAACTGTACAAGAAAAAAACACTAACAAATAAAAGACTATGTTAATCAGGATAGGGAAGATTTTGCTGAATAAACAACTCTGATATTTCAAATGACAATAATGCCATCTTAAATCTGGCTTGTTATTATGACACAAGATAAAATGGCCCGTGCAAAAACAACCGAAGCAAATAGCTTTACCTAGAAGCGACACACATTGCTTCCCATCAGATTACACAGACTAGTACTAACTTCATGGTCCTACTCACAGACAGGAGGGGAAATACATCAAGTTTCAAACATACTGGTATGTATTCATTAAATGGCCTAATTAAATAAAAAAATTCCTAGGAAGTGCCCAGATGGTAGAGGAGTTGAATTATTTGATGAGAATCAATACTGATCCTGGAAGAAATAATAGCTTTAGAAGACAATAACTTTTTTTAAAATGTAATTATTCTTTTCAGCAAGGTTAGTTATGATGTATACCTGAAACTAATTTCAGGTGCTATGAAAAAAAGAGTTGTTAATGAATAAAACGGATTTTGTTTTGTTTTAAAAAGTTATCATTAAAAGTGTATAGATATAAAAGCCATAAGAAATGAAAGGTAAATTTGAGCAAATCCTGAAAACAGCTTGTATGTCTATGTGTGCACGCATGTGTGAAAGAGAGGATGAATTATTCAAGAGCAAAAAGAACAACCCAGAAATTCCAAAATCCGTCCAATGGGATATTTACAGGAATAAAAAAAAAATCAATAAGGGAAAGAATGAATGCATAAATAAAGGAACAAACTAGTTAATTAAATAATTATTGTTTTTAAAATTTCAAGCTCAAGAAAACTGAAAATATTCACAATAAGAGGACCTATTAAGTACTGAGTAGGAAGAATAGTAAGACTCACATCTAGAGACACCTTTATAGAATTTAATAACATTAATAATAATGGGAAAATCCTTTCAGAACTTTTTGTTGGTTGATTGGTTGTTGAGGACTAAGCTCTGATTTTTTATCTTGCCCATATTCCTACCTGAGAGGTCTGGGGGGTCATGTCCTACAAACCACAAATTCTCATCAGATGGATTTTCTTTGACCCTATATATTGGGACTTACTTTTCAATCTGACTTTGACATAACATTATGAGACAAGGAAAAAAATATCTAACCCCAAAATATATTTCCTTGCCATACCTTGAAATTGTCCTGCAAAGTCTCTTGTGGGAAAAATCCATGTTCTATAAAGAATCACCTTCTCCCTTTGTTCTTTGTTTTCCTTCCTCCCTTCCCAGATCTAGGAGATAGTCAACTAAGAGCCAGGCACCCTTTTAAGTATGATAAAAAAACAATTTACAACCTGCTCTCTCTAAAGTCTGCTAAGAGCTTCCTCTGCACAATAAAATTTGGTCTCCACAATCATTTATCTTTAACCTGAATGTTCCTTTCTATTGATCCCACGTCTTCAGACAAACTCAACCAATTGCTGACCAGAAAATGTTTAAATTTACCTATAGCCTGGAAGCCGCCACTTCGAGTTGTCCCACCTTTCTAAACCAAACCAATGTATTTCTTAAGTGTATTTGATCAATGTATCATGCCTTCCTAAAATATATAAAACCGAGCTGTGCCCCAACCACCTTGGGCAGATATTTTCAGGACCTCCTGAGGGCTGTGTCATGGGCCATGGTCACTCATATTTGGCTTAGAATAAATGTCTTCAAATATTTTACAGATCTTGACACTTTTCAACAACAGTTTTTTTTATTTTTTATGTTCTCCACTAAAAGATATGAATTATGTCTGTATATTCTCAACTAAAACATGTTTGTATGTTTTCTACTAAAATACATACATTTTATGCCTGAGCTTCACATCTGCACTTCTGGATATTAGAAGATAGTAGAGTATCATGTTCAAAGTTTAAAGAAATATGCTGTTGAATTTATTATTCCATACCCTTACAAACTATTAATCAACTGTAATAATTTGACCATTGCAAATCTGATTAATGCAAAAGTAAATATCATATAAATGCTTTGAAAATCTTGAATTTAAACAATCTAAAGTGTGGAGGTATACCAATAAAATGAAAGACATCTAAGAAATAAGAAAGAATAGAATCAAATAAATAAGAACTAAATCATAAGTTCAGTACAAAGTAATCCAAGGGTGAGAAATGAGCTATAAGCCTAGAATGGATTAGCCCCACAAAAAAATTTCTTCTAGAAGAGAGTGAATTCTAGGATACACATTCCATGAATGAGAAACTAGAAGCTCTAAATATAATAAAGCTCTTATTTGTCCTCAAAATAACCAGAAGAATGACAATTTATAAAGTTCAAGAAAGCCCAGAAGAAGCTCTAAAAAAATATGCTCTCGGTACAAAAAATAGCCACTATAAATAAAACCTATATTTTAGAATTTATGACATTTGAAGTTTCTATCTCACCGGTTTTGTTAAAATGTGTCCTTCAACGGGTACATCTTATCTCAAGAAAAGCAATATTTAAACAAAGGCAATCTTATCTAAGAACACACTAGTATCTACATAACCATTATAAATACCACTTATTGGTCGTCATTTTTACAAAAGAAAAAAAAACAGTATATACAGAAATACAGAAGACTAAACAACCGTATAAGTAAATGTCATAAACTTTTACAGTCCATACTGTATTTTTATAATTTTACAGTAAAGAAATTTAAGAGAATTTGTCTAAACACAATGGAAATGGAGTTTGTTACTTAAATAGTATAGTAGTTTGTGAAGCAACACAAATAATTTAACTGACTATACCTGGTATACAAAGAGGGTTTGGATAATTTAAAATAATGAAAATTACTGTTTCAATTTCATGGTAACAATTACTATGAAAAAGGGCTTGAGATTTTCTAAGGAAGATGCCAAGCAAAAAATTTATTTATATAGGCTTGATTTTTATTCCCCCTATTTTCCCAAAATATACTACCCTAACTAGGTGTATTTAGTACTCTGATGCTATTGTCTTTTTATTTGCTCACTATTGAACTAACGATACATGTGGCTTTAAACTAAGTACACATATCTCTATTGTCAAAATATTTTAGTCTAAGAAGATGGATTGCAAACTACCCATTTTCTTTAAAATAAATCAACACTATTTCGGTAAAAGCTTAGAATTTGAAAGAATTGTGAAGATTGTAACTCTAGACACTATACATACATGTATGTAAAATGAAGTACAAAGACTCTGGGAGAAAACTCAGACCAAAGTCATTAACTCAGCTCCTCGTCTGCCATGTCAGTGCTAGGCGGCTGCTAGCGGTCTTCAATTCTGTGACTACAGTCCCCTAACCGAAGCCCTTGGCAGCTTCCTCATCTTGACTCTTTATGTATAACATATACCACTAAGCTCTCTCAATTTTATTTTTGAAATATATCTCAAATCCACTGACTTCTCCCTATCCTAATTACAACCACACTAGTCAGTTAGTCGACCATTATTTATAATGTTTCTACTAGCTTCCAGGTACATTTCCACTTGCTGTACCATTAAAGTAGAGAGGAAGAGTGTCTATATTCAACATGGTTACCTCACAATGGGAGTAACAAATATGAAAAAAAATTGACTAAATGAATCAGATAATAGAGGGATGAACAATATGAAGAAAACCAAACCACAATTTAGATCATCACACTGTTAGTAATTCTTAGGGGGTGTCATGCTTAGATGTCCCACAAGTTCCATGCATCTCTCTGACCAAATCCCTTACTCTTTACCATCCTAGTAGCTTGTTACTCCAATCACTCCCAAGCAGTAAAGAGATGAAGATATACAAAGATATCTGACATTATCTGGAAATTCCAGGTCTGGAATGGCTCTGTTAGGAACTCTGCTGACTTATCGGCCAGGGAAATAACCATAACTAGGGAATTTCATAACAAAACAAAGCAACTTTATTTTTAAAGTCTCTGAAAAATGTCCTTAGGGTACACAGCCAATAAAGAAACATTTATTCAAGAAAATCTGCTACATCTCAGTAAGAACTGTTTGAATCTGCAGCTCTTCAGTCATACCACGCTCTCTTTCTTCTCCTCACCCCTAGTTCAGCATAATAAAAGTTCTACTCTAGGTGGGTTTTGTCAAGAAAACCATGATCCTTTTCCCACATCTCTCAATTAAAGAATACATGAGCTCCTCCAGTGGGGAAGGATGCTAACAGTTTTCTTCCAGCTCTGTGTTAGGAAGACAAATTTCAGGTGTCTCAACGTGAAGTACAAAGGCTTTAAGCTAGCTGTGGCAGAACGTGTCTTGGAAAAGTGTTCACCACAGATGTCTAGGGGAGAAATACATTTCATTCCATCTTTCCCTCTTCATTGACTATAGTGACCATATCTATGCCATTTACTTTCATGCTTTTTCATTTTAAATGGAATAAGGGAGGTATTCAAATACTTGTTGAAAAAAGAATGGTATAAAAACCCTTGTATGTCGAGTTATAAAATCGTGTCCATCAAAACAGGGTGGAGCAGTGTCCCCCAGGAGTCATTCCCCAAACCTAAGAATATGTTCTTATATGGAAATAGGGTCGGTCATTAATCAAATATGATTGGCGTCATCATAACAACAGGAGAAGGGACATAAGACAGAAACACAGATGGAAACAGAACCTAGAGTTATCCTGCCCAAAGCCAAGGTACACCAGGGAATGCAGCAACCACCAGAAGCTAGAAAACAGGCACAGGGCAGATTCTCCCTCTGAGCCCCCAGGAAGAATTCAACCTTGCCAGTGCCTTGATGCCAGACTTTTAGCCTCAACTGTGAGAAAACACATTTTTGTTGTTTTAAGCCTCCAATTCTGTGGTACTTTGTTATAGTAGCCTGAGGAAACTGTTACATCATCTTCTTAGATTTAGCTCAAATGCCCTTTCATCCTTAAATCTTCCTTGATTCCAACTACAAATTGAGTACTTACAGAGGAAAAGTTATGTCTTTTTATTTGCACCCTCTCTGACTAGCCAAAGAGGTACACAAAAGAAGATTTTGTGCCTTCTTTTGAAAAGATAAGGTTTCTTCCCTCTGGAAGCAATTCTTTCCTCTTCCGAATGCTTACAGCACTTAACAAAGAAGGAAAAAACAGATTCAGGTTAAGGTGTCTGAACAATATAGTGACTCCAATGAAAAGATGTAGAACAAAATTTGCAGTACATACTAAACAATAACTATAAACTGATACAAATGCCCCAAATCAGAAAATTGTCAATATAGTGTCTTTCATGGTTCCTAGGAACTGGGGCAGGCTCCTCAGTCTTCTTCCTGGAAACACTTATTTTGTCTCTCCAGGAACGCTTGAGACCCATAGTGAAATGAAGAGGATCTCTTGCTGAAAGTGTGCTCCCCTCTCCCTTCAAGAGATAAGAGTTGTTGACGGGAAGGATGAGACTAAATTTCCTCCTATGCTGTTCTTAGAAGAAACCCAGCTTGGATTCCTTATCACCATTCCAACAACCTACATCTGGAGGTGAAAACAATAGGCGCAAGTGTTGTCATTGGCTGTAGGGTTGCCTCTCTTCTAGTAGCGGAGAATAGCGGTGTAAAATACCAGCGGAGAGCACAAAGCTTGACATTTTATTTGCGTGTTCAGAAAACACCCTAGAGACTAAGAAAAAAAATAACCTCTCATTCCTAGTGTGCAATTTATAACAAAATACAATCATAGAAAATCTTATTTCTTTCCCTGGATTCTGTTTCATTTTTGTGGCTCTTGGCAAGCTTATTATGACAATATAGACCTAGAGAATGGCTGACATTCTTATGACAAACACAAACCTTAATGATACATTTTATGGTGTGTGATTTGAGATGCTCATCCTTGAGTGTGCATAATGCTCTGAATCATCATTGTTTTGGCATCAAGGTATGATTGATATTAGATGTTACATGTAGTATTTTGTCACCTCCAAGATGCAACTTTTAAAATTGAATTCTCTCGAACATTTACCAACTGTATGTTATTATCTCTGGAGGAAAGAATATTTAGATAATTGGGAACTCTAAAACGTTGATGTAGGGATTTATGATTTGGATAAAATTGCCTTCTGCAACATGAAGTTTTGAGCGACTGGAAAAATTCTTACATCCCACAAATACTCAGAACTTATGAAGTATATCCAGATATATTCAGATTCATACTGAGTCTTTATTGAATTTTTCGTTTAACAGATCTGTGCCTTTGATCTTTGATCCCAAAAGACTCAACTCAGCATACTACCATATCTCACTGAAACGTGTATTTTCGTGCTCAGTGAAATACAACTTTTCAAAACTGAGCACTGTTTTACAAAATGTCTCATGTGAACTTAGAAGATTTTCATATAAGGAAACTGTAAAAATCAGTTCTACATTTTAAAATTGCTTAATATTTTTAGGGTCTACAATTTACAGATAAGCACCATTCCTGTCTTAACCTACAATCATAGCCCAGGACACAGGTACCAGAAAAATAGACAAATTCAGCTTTGTAATTGTTACAATACAATCTTCATCACTTCACTTTAACAATAAGTGTGTCTCTGCCCAACATCTAGGATTCATTCACCTGATTATGTTTCATGATCCAGATAATATTGCTGAGTTCAAAATAGATCTAGGTATAAGCAAAAGAGCTAAGAAATCTCATGCAAAAGCAATTGTGTCAATCATGATGCTCTCTCACCTTTTCTTCCAACAAAGACAGATATTGATTGAGCTCATTTTCTATATGAAATGTTACCCTAAATTCTAGGTAGAATTCAAATAAGAAAGCGGCACAATCCCTAATATCAAGAAATTTTAAGAAGCACCTTGCTTTCTAAGGCAGTGTTGAGTCATCCTCAACATGGTGACTCAATAATTGCAGAAAAGGATCACAAGCAAGCAAGTTTCTGTGAACAGAAAAAGTCTATTGCTAAGTAGCTGTGGGGGTCTATACTGTGACTCCAGAACCAAAAAGACAGACTGCTTGAGGCACCAAGCATTTTGGTTTTTAACGTCTGTTTTTTTTAAGTTTATTTTTACAAAATGGTTTATGAAAGTATAAAAATTAAGTATTACTCATGTAATTATGGAAAAAATGCCATAATTCATTCAGTCCTAGAAAGTCTTGTACAGACAGCCCTATACAATGAGAGTTGCAGAAAGATTTAGTTACAGATAGGAGGAAGGAAAAAAAAAAACCAGTGGAACGGAGGTATGAACAATCCAATCACTTTGATACTTTTCTATTTCCATTGGTGATTTTTCTTATTTTCCACTTTCTTCAAAACTCATCACTCTGTGTTCAACATGTTGCAAAATTTAGAGACTGAAGCATACTTATACATTACATTTGTGCATAGTTCTTAGTCCTGTAAGGTTTAGCAGAGGTACCTCTGAAGCTGCCATGTGCAGTAAGTTTAAGGAAAAAAGCTGAACTCCCTTCTCTTCCTCATACCTGAGTCCACCTTGCTTCAATCAGAGGAGCTCTGCTTTTATCTAATTTTTTAAATGTTGGACTTCTGCATAGTATTTCTAACAAAAGGGGTACATTTTGAAAAAGTTAAACTGTCTATTTCAATTCTCTCATTTTGAAAATGAGGAATATGAAAGTGCATAGAGATTAAGAACCTTCACAAGGTCACAACTAAGGAATTGAAAAGAAAATTAGGGGCCGGGAGCAGTGGCTCACACCTGTAATCCCAATAATTTGGGAGGCTGAGGCAGGCATATGACTTGAGGCCAGGATTTAGAAACCAGCCTGGCCAACATGATGAAACCTCATCTCTACGAAAACTACAAAAAATTAGCCAGGCGTGGTGATGCATGCCTGTAATCCCAGCTACTCAGGAAGCTAAGGTAGGAGAACCACTTGAACCCGGGAGGCGGAGGTTGCAGTGAGCTGAGATTGCGCCATTGCACTCCAGGCTGGGAGACAGAGTGAGACTCTGTCTCAAAAATAAAATTAGGAAGAAATTAAATTTAAGTCTGAGTAAAAAAGTTATTTTACATGTCCCTTGTAGACTTATTTTTTATTTTTCTTTGTCATCAATCTATATCATCAAAAGAAGGATATAAAATACCTGCTTTGAAACTCAATGCTCATAAGTACAATTACTTTTTTTTCTTCATTTTTTTTTTTTTTTTTGAGATGGGGTTTTGCTCTTGTTGCCCAGGCTGGAGTGCAATGGCACAATCTTGGCTCACTGCAACTTCCTTCTCCTGGGTTCAAGTGATTCTCCTGCCTCAACCTCCTGAGTAGTTGGGATTACAGGCGCCCACCACCGTGCCTGGCTAAGTTTTGTATTTTTAGTAGAGACAAGGTTTCACCATATTGGCCAGGCTGGTCTCGAACTCCTGACCTCAGGTGATCCAACCGCTTTGGCGTCCCAAAGTGCTGGGATTACTGGTGTGAGCAACCACACCCGGCCCATTGTTCCTTCTTATTTATGGTTTTGCTTTCTGTGGTTTCAGTTACCCTGAGGTCAACCACAGTCCAAAAAGATTAAATGAAAAATTCCAGAAACAAGTCATAAGTTTTACATTGTGCATCATTCTGAGTAGTTGGATTGAATGTCATGTTGTTTCCTCATTTCACCTGGGACACAAGTCATCCCTTTGTAAAACATATCCAGGCGTACTCTATAAACCTGATAATCATTTTATAGCTATCTGGGTTATCAGATCAACAGTCCCTTTATTGCAGTACTTGTGTTTGATTAACCCTTATAAGATTTAATAATGGCCCCAAAGCCCAAGAGTAGTGATGTTGGCATATTGTTATAATTGTTCTATTTTATTTGTTAATTTGTCAATCTCTTATTGTGCATAAATTATAAATTGAACTTTATCATAGATATGTATATAGAGGAAAAATATAGCATATATTGGGTTCAGTACCATCTGCAATTTCAGATACTCACTGGGGGTCTTGGAAATTATCCTCCATGGAGAAGGGTGGATTACTGTATATATGTACAGACAAAACTGTAGAATGAGTCAGTTTAAGAGAGCCTAACCTAAAATAAGTACATTGCTATATTTAGATATTATAAATGCCAATGTTTTAGAAAACAAATTCATAAAATAGTTTCAAAATAAATTTTGCCAAAATGCCTATCCGTGGATGTTCTGATAATATTTACAAAACAGGGAAAAATATATTAATATATAAAGGTATCTTAAGATGTTTTGTCTGATGCCTTACAGAATTCTGTTTATCAATAATTAGAACATACAGGGTAGCTAAGTGTAGTTCCAGCTTACATTTTACCATGTATTTCAAATGTGCAGGATTCCTACAGAGAATATATTTCCAGTTTGTTAGCATTTGCTATAAATGCAATACGAGTAAAGACATAAAAAGACAACGTTGCCATACAGAAAACAAAATAAACTTCAGGAAAACATCTAGATCAAATAACCTCATTATTTTGCAAATGATGTCACTTAATAGGTCACAAATTTGCAAACAATTAAAAGAAACCATAAACATTACCTGCTGTGAAGCACAGAATAACCTTAACTTAACATAATAGAATGGTCATGGCCTTTATAGTCAAAGAGAATTAATTATAAATTCGAGCTCTGTCAGTACCTCTCTGAATCTCTATTTCCTTTTATGTTTACTGGAGATAGTAATATGTTATTAAGGTCAGGTGATTAAAAAATGAGAAAATACACAAGGACTTTTTTAAAAAAGTCCTTGCCACAAAATACTTTCTACAGACTGAAAATGTGTGTTCACCCAACATTGATATGTTGAAACCCCACCTTTAATGTAATGGTATTGGGAGGTGGGGCTTTTGAGAGGCGATCAGGTCATAAGGGTGAAGTTCTTATGAATGGGATTAGTGCCCTTACAAAACAGTGTGCTTCTCTTGGCCATGTGAGAGCAGAAAAAGAAGATAGTCATCCACAAGCCAAGAAGCCAGCCACACACCAGACTTGCTGGGACTTTGATCTTGGAGTTCTTAGCCTCCAGAGTTATGAGAAATAAATGTTGTTTATAAGCCATCAGTTTATAGTATTTTGTTACTGCAGCCTGATCTGGCTAAAACAATACTATAAACCAATATTAGGTCCACTTACATGCTAATAGTGGTACCATAACTAGAATCAATAGTAGTAATAACAGTAATGGTAGAAGTTGTAAATTTCTAAAAGTAAAGAAGGCAGATAGAAACACTACATCATTGCTTCTCCTTTCCAGTATTCCATAAAAAGATAAAAATGGAATGTATAAAATGACGTTAACCCTTAACAGAGCATAGAAGAGAATGGTCCCAAAGCCCAAGAGTAGTGATCCTGGCATATTGTTATAACTGTTCCATTTTATTTGTTAATTTGTCAATCTGTTATTGTTCACAAATTATAAATTGAACTTTATCATAGGTATGTATATAGAGGAAAAATATAGCATATATTGGGACAAAAAATTTCAACAATTATTTGAAAATGGAAAGGGTCAGAAGTACTATTGAAAGATTCAGTCCCAGCTTTGGGCATGCGACCTGGGGCAATAGTCACAGAGGATGCCCAGCTGCCAGCAGAGCTTCAGAGACACTTTATATTCAGAAATCTTCGCTACAGTGTGGGCCAGAGTGAGCATCCAAACTTAAATTGTGGGCATAAATAAGTACACATCCATGGGAGCAGTTCAATTCATGTAACACACAAAGCAACTTATGGTCAAGAATCTAGGGCTAGACAAAATATTCTCCTGTATTTAATGTCTGTGTAAAGGCCCTGCTGAGGAGAGCCCTCCCTAATCTGACAGTAAGGGCTCCCCTGGCACAGCCACCAGCTCCACTCAGGAGCCTCCCTGTCAATAGCCTGTCTACAAACTGTGAGCACGTTGGCCCTTCTGTTGCTCTACACATAAATATAAATCCAAAATGAAGAATCCATAGAATTTTGAAGAAACTCTGAAACATGAAAAGCACTGATAATTAAAAGAAAAGAAAAAGAACTTTAAAAATAGGTGCAGGAAAATATATACATTTTATGTATAGACAAGAACAGGATATTACAAAACAGAAAAGTTATAAAACCTGATATTAAAATACCATTTTCAAAATTAAAAAAATGATAAATGATACAGGAGAGTAAGGTAAAGAAATGTCTAGAGGATATAACAAAAGATGACACAGAAAATGAGGAAAGAAATTAGAAGCAAAGAGGATGCACCATACAGAAGTTTCAGAAGGAGAGACTAGAAAAAAAATAATGGGGAAAAATTTATTCAATAATTAATTTAAGTAATTAATTTATGAAAATTTCTGATATCTGAAGGAATACATGGTCAAATTAAAGGCAAGATGCATAAAAATAAATAAAAGTTCTATGGATAAATTTTAAATTGCAGAATGCTAAAGTCCCTAAAATTCTCAAAAAAGAAAAAATAATAGTCATTTATGAAGATATGAAAAATTGAATGAGCTCAGCCTTTTTCTTAATAACAATGCATATAAAAAGACAATGAAAAGATACCTTCAGAATTGTGAGAGGAAAATATTTTCAACCTAGAATAGAATGTACTGTCAAGCTACAATAAAATGAGAAGACAGGATAAAGATAATTTCAACATGAAAATACAATTACCTTCTTTGTACACTTAGGAAATTACTTGAGTCTATAGTTTCATGAAATAAGAGATTCATTTAATTAAAAGGAAGATGTGAATTCAATAGAGCAGGAAAAGCAAGTCCTGTGCTGACAGCAAGGTGGCCTGGAGAGTTCAAATGGGAGCAGATCAAAGAGTCTAGAAGGGATTTCCCTTGAAGAAGAGACGATTCTAGGAATGCAGATCTCGAAAGTTTTCAACAGATGAAAAGATAATGGTCTAAGAATTGTGCTTTAAGTTGTAGAGGTGACCAAAATAAAAACAAGTAAAAAACTAAGCAAAAACACAAAGCTTTTCGGAGGACGGGGATGGAAGCTTTCTACAGCAAAATTACATGTGAGTTGTTTCTTAATATCTCCTAGGAAGTGGGTGGTACAAAATCTGATATATAAAGCAAGAGCAGTACATTGTTTAGTGATGTGAAAAAAACATGCCATACAGTTAAACCATGCAAAAAGGATACCCATTCTGTCTAGGATGAAAGAATGAAAAGGCAGGATTTGTGGTCACTGTTGATTTACAATATGAGCCCCTTGTATTACTGTGGTCTTTAGATGAGAATTGTTTTTGATAAAATAAACAATAATTTTAAAGGATCAGTTCATGTTTACAAGGCAGATTTTGAATAAGCAGACCGTAATACATGTTTTCTTGTGCAAAGGTTTTATTACTGAAGTGTTCCTTGGAGAAACCAGTAACAAGACTGCATGAGGAGAACAAGGAAGGAGAAGAGCCAGGCAACAGGATGATTTCAGAGAAAAGTCTTGGTTTCAGCCTGAATTTCTAAGGCCTTGTCCTCATTAAAAGAGGGAGTTGGGCTCTTACACTCCACTCTAGGTTTCAGCCTGTCTCTGAGAAAGGCCATACTGAAGAAAGAGGAGGAGGATATGACCTTCCAGGCCTTGTCCCCCTCTCTCTCTGGGAGGCAGGGATAGGCCTTTAGAAACAAGCATAGTAAACCGGGGGGAGGGTGACAAAGAAAAGAGAAATGGATATAAAGAGACCTGAGTGGAGCACTCACAATGTCTACTACAGAGTGTTGGTCAAGATCATTGAATCTGATATTCCAGCCAGTCAGTATGAGTCAGTTACAGCTGTAATAGCTCCTCCCAACATTCTCAAACACATTTAATACACATCTATTTCCTGCTCTAGAACAACGTTGTTCATTTAATTGTACATTAATTATTAAATGTTATCATAAAGTATGCTTTGAAAAAGGCACTGGGCCCAGGTAATTTGATTTTATCATGGTTTGGGAAGTGGGGCGGGATAGTATTCCAAAAAACCTACGAGGAGTTGATGCTTGCGTTGAAGCATGCATAAGTCTTGGTCAAGCAAATCAGAGAGAAAAGTTCTTTCTAAGAAGTCACAGGTGTGAGCCATATGCAGAGGAGGAGACATGACTGAGTTTGGCACATTTTGAGAACTGTTAGTATTTCAGTGTGGAGGTAGGTGTCCATTCATCAACCACTTTTAATAGGTAATTTCTAATGATAAAAAAGTTGTCTCTGTTTGCAGATGGCATGATTGTATATTTAGAAAACCCCATTGTCTCAGTCCAAAATCTCCTTAGGCTGAGAAGCAACTTCAGCAAAGTCTCAGGATAAAAAGTCAATGTGCAAAAGTCACAAACATTCCTATACGCCAATAATAGACAAACAAAGAGCCAAATCATGAGTGAACTCCCATTCACAATTGCTACAAACAGGATAAAATACCTAGTAATACAACTTACAAGGGATGTGAAGGACCTCTTCAAGGAGAACTACAAATCACTGCTCAAGGAAACCAGAGGGGACACAAACAAATGGAAAAACATTCCATTCACATGGGTAGGAAGAATCAATATCATGAAAATGGCCATACTGCCCAAAGTAATTTAGATATTCATGCTATCCCCATCAAGCTACCATTGACTCTTCACAGAATTAGAAAAAACTACTTTAAATTTCATACAGAAGCAAAAAAGAGCCCCTATAGCCAAGACAATCCTAAGCAAAAAGAATGAAGCTGGAGTCATAACACTACCTGACTTTAAATTATACTACAATGCTACAGTAACCAAAAGAGCATGATACTGGTACCAAAACAGATATATAGATCAATATAGCAGAACAGAGGCCTCAGAAATAATGCCACACATTTACAACCATCTGATCTTTGAAAAGCCTGACAAAAACAAGCAATGGGGAAAGAATTCCCTATTTAATAAACGGTGTTGGGAAAACTGGCTAGCCATAAGCAGAAAACTGAAACTAGACCCCTTCCTTACACCTTATACAAAAAGTAACTCAAGATGGATTAAAGACATAAACATAAGACTAAAAACCATAAAAACCCTAAAAGAAAACCTAGGCAATACCATTCAGGATATAGGCATGGGTAAAGATTTCATGACTAAAACACTAAAAGCAATGGCAACAGAAGCCAAAATTGACAAATAGGACCTAAACTAAAGACTGGCACTGCAAAAGAAGCTATTACCAGAATGAACAGGCAACCTACAGAATGGGAGACAATTTTGCAACCTATCCATCTGACAAAGGGCTAATATCCAGAATCTACAAAGAACTCAAACACATTTACAAGAAAAAATAAAATAACCCCATCAAAAAGTGGGTGAAGGATGTGAACAGACACTTTTCAATAAGACATTTATGTGGCCAACAAACATATGAAAAAAAGCTCATCATCACTAGTCATTAGAGAAATGCACATCAAAACCACAACGAGATACCAACTCACACACACGTTTGTTGCAGCACTGTTCACAGTAGCAAAGACTTGAAACCAACCCAAATGCCCATCAATACACTGGATAAAGAAAATGTGGCACATATACACCATGAAATACTATAGAGCCATAAAAAAGATGAGTTAATGTCCTTTTCAGGGACATGGATGAAGTTGGAAACCATCATCCTGAGCAAACTAACACAACAACAGAAAACCAATCACCACATGTTCTCACTCAGAAGTGGGATTTGAACAATGAGAACACATGGACCTTGGGAGGGGAAGAGCACACACCAGGGCCCATCGGGGGGCTGGGGGGCTGGGGGAGGGTTAGCATTAGGAGAGATACCTAATGTAGGTGATGGATTGATGGGTGCAGCAAACCACCATGCACGTGTGTACCTATGTAACAAACCTGCACATTCTGCACATGTATCCCAGAACTTAAAGTATAATACATTTTTTAAAAAGTTAGTTACATCTGATAATGAATGTGGACCCAGTAAAATCTCCAATACATTAATATTTCCACGTTATTTTGATTTTTTGATATATCTTTAAAAGCAATGCGATTTTGTAGTAAATGCCTTCATTGATTAACTTTATACCCACAGGCAAGTGGTCCTTTAAAAGCAAGCTCCATCTCTACCTCTCATAAAAGCACAGTGAATGTATGTGTTCACCATATACATAAGGGTAGAGCAGAAATGAGAAAGCACACCTCAATCTAACATTATCATTCTTATTCACTTTTGGTATCTAATTATTATTAATGACTTTGTTGCTAATTCGAAAACTTTCCTATCCTCACTACCTGAGTAGTATATCATTTTGGGCAAATTATTTCACCTTTCAGAGACCTATATTTTCCAGTCATAAAGTAAGGATATTTATAGTCAACTCACAAGGTTATTATCTACATTGAAGAAAGTTTTGTCATACACACAATGCAAATAACCACATGCCTGGCTCATACTAGGTGTGAGAGTTCACTGCATCTTTCCTTTTCCAGATGTTGGCCCCTACTTGCCTACTGTAATTTCAGGAAACTATTATTTCTTGATTTGATTTCTGTGTTCCAGAAACCCTGGTTATGTTATCATGCCTTGGAGAAAAAACTTGAGGTAGATATCATAATTATTATATTTTATACATTAGTAAGTAAAGGAACAAAAAGATTAAGTATCTTTCCCAATGTCACCTGCTGGATAAGGAGATAAAACCCAGGACTTAACTTTGCTGATTCTGACTAAAAACTTGAGTTCTTTCCACTAAAAAAATTTTTTCATTTTTTTTAAGCATCTGAGGTAACCCAGAATCAACCATAAGTAAAACTCACGCTTGAATGTAAAAATTTATTTTGAATGTTCTCAAGAAGTTATTTTAAAGGTCAGAGAAAAGAAAATAAGAGAACATGTTTGGGCATTGACACTGCTGCCCATCTTGCTTGGCTTACCTGAACTTTTTTGTGTTCTTATTGGGTAGCTAGATTATGTAAACATTATAACCTTTACAATTGAAAAGAACATAATGATGATGCACACGTATGTTTATTGCGGAACTATTCACAATAGCAAAGACTTGGAACCAACCCAAGTGTCCATTAGTGACAGACTGGATTAAGAATATGTGGCACATATACACCATGGAATACTATGCAGCCATAAAAAAGGATAAGTTCATGTCCATTGTAGGGACATGGATGCAGCTGGAAACCATCATTCTCAGCAAACTATCACAAGGACAGAAAACCAAACACCGCATGTTCTCACTCACAGGTGGGAACTGAACAATGAGAACACTTGAACATAGGAAGGGGAACATCACACACCAGGGTCTGTCGTGGGGTAGGGGGAGGGGAGAGGGATAGCATTAGGAGATATACCTAATGTAAATGACGAGTTAATGGGTACAGCACATCAATATGGTACATGTATACATATGTAACAAACCTGCACATTGTGCACATGTACCCTAGAACCTAAAGTATAATAAATTTTTTTTTTAAAAAAAGGAAAGAGCATAACGCTTCCATGCTGATACAGACTGCATCATCCTAAATTGTAAAAGTTGTAGGGAGTCTTTAGAGAATGTATTTTAGAGAATATATTTTAGACGTATTTTAGAGAAATGTTACATTTTTTTCCAAACTAAACAAAGGCATGAGGTATGTGACATTGCAACAGGAAGAACAGTTTCCTAAGAGTCAAAATTATCTTATTCTGAATCATTAACTGCCTCCTGAAAATTTAAAAAATATATATTTTTAGTAGTGTGCTGGTTGGCTCTACAGAAAATGACAGTAAGATGGAGTTAGGAGGGTGAAAGCTTATGGGGGATCACACCTGTGAACATAAAAGGGATGAACAGGATTGGGCATGCCGTGTTGAGAGCCTGTGATGCAAACATGACAAAATCTCATCGAGCCCAGTGGGGACTAGCACAAATATTAGAGTAGTTCTGGAGTGAGCAGACATTGCTAGACCCTGTGTCATGGTCTTGTCCAGTCACTGACTAAGGTCACCAGCAGGCGCACATGACCTCAACTCAGAAGGTAAAGCACACCTGAAGTTAACAGCAGGAAGTTGCCAGTTGACCACACTCTTCATAGTTCAGAAAAGCAGGTCCTTACTTGAAGGAGAACTTGAGTTCTCTCTCTTTGTGTCTGCCTTATCCATCTCCGTGCCCTACAGATTCACTTCATTCATATTCATTTGGGGAATAGCTACTCCTGGGAGGAAACTGAGGCAATAAAAACTAGTGGCTAAAATTGCATTCTCCTTTTAACTTCTCATTTCAGGGCTGCAACTGTGCTTTGCCCATCTCTTTCCTCCTCTATCCATTCAAACTCACATTCTCCTTAGTTATTACATCTGCTTATCTTGGTGGGGAGAATACCTTATGCTGTGTTCAGAACCCTCATTCCTGAGGGATCTGAGTTCTTGGTAAACCTATTCTTCTCAGCCTAGTTTCCTGCCCTTACTCTTTCATTGTTAGTAGATTGGAGCAAAAGAAATTGCAGTTTTTGCCATCACTGTAATGAATGTCATTAATTTAATTTTTATTTATGCCATTTATTTAATTTTCACCATTAAAGTAATGGCAAAAACTGCAATTAGTTTGCATCAACCTGACACAATTGGTCAAAATAGTACCCAGAAGTACTCAGCGGATAACCTGTATTCCACACTTATTTCTACTACCCCTATTGCATAAGAACTGCTCTATCTTCTTTTACTAATCCTGTTCAGTGGTCTGATAAGATGATGACTGATTTCATGGCCTTCTGTTCCTTAGACATGGGTATCTAAAGTGCCAGGTAATGGCCATAGCTTTTAGTTCAGAAGAATTGTTGTGTCTACTGGCAACAGTGTACCCCCTTCTGGGTATCACGACCTCTAAACTTGAAAAGCCAGGAATTGTAGGAATGAGAAGCACACAATTTCCCAGTAAGTCATTAAGAATGCTAGTACATGGGCCACTCCTGATTCAGCAGCTTGATTCCCTATGTATCTCCTATGAAGATCTATGTATTTTTCCTATTGGAGATACAATGCCATAGAGAGGTTTCTAATCCCTGATGGATGGAACCCCAGGCTCACAGAGTATTGTCTCCCAACTAGTACTTCAGTTGCACATTCAACAGACCATTCCATCCCCCCGTCAGGCAGCTTCCACTGATTGGTGTGTATGAGACAACCAGTGGATCTCATGGTTGTGGGACTACTGCTCATCCATTGCTATAAGCGGCTCTCCTGGTCAGAAGCTGCATTGGATGGAACTGTATGCCTACATGTTAGGCACTTTGGGAGCCTCTGGATGGTGGTGCTAACTGAGGCTCTGCAGGGAGGAAAGGCAAACCAGTATCTGCAGTAAGTATCTGTAAGTACAGAAAGTGTTCCTACAAGAATAAATCAATGCCACCAAATGGCTTGCTAGTCTCCTTGAATAGTAGTAACATGGGAGACAAATTGTCTCTGTGGCTGGTAGGTTGGACACTCAGAAATATATGTAGTTATTCAGGCCCTGGTTTGTGGGAATCTCTGCTTTTGGGCTGTTGCATAGCCTCCATCTCTGACTTCATGGCTATGGCATTAGTGAGTCATTGAGCAAGCACTGGGATGGCTGCTGACTTCAACTGGCTGACTCATTTATTGTACTTGGTTGGCAGTGTCTCTGCAGTGTGTTCTCTGCTGGGTACTAATATGTGATGCAGTGATCTTCACACATTGTCTCTACTCTTACATGTTCATCCTTTTGTCTCTACCTTAGACCTTTTTGTCTTTGATCTTCCAAAGCTTCTATTCTAGAGCCCTGACAAACCAGCCAGGTTATTTGCAACTTTATATGAGTCGATATGTTCTAATCCTGAACCACTTTCCTTTCCACACAGAGGATGCCCAGGTGTAGTGGCTAAAGCTTTTCCCTTTAGAAGATTCTCCTTTGCCACTGTCAGTCATGGCCACTTTTGAGTAACTAGCACTCAAAAGCTGAGATGGGTCTCGAGGTGTTAGCAGTTTCCACATTTCGCAGAGCTGGGCAATGAGCCATTTCTTGAAGGAGATGCTGAGCTGCACGTCTTCACGTCTGCCACAAGCAGACTTTTACTATTCTTATATACTCAGCATTCCTTCCCCATTCTTTTGGTAACAGTGTCTCCCTTTGCTTTAATGAAAAACTCCTCTATTTAATGAAGTCCTGGTAAGACTTTGAATAAAGCAGACCTTCTCTTCTGATCATGTTCCTCTGACTCTTGTCTGCCATCTTTGGCCAGAGGATGAACATATGATCAAACTGGGCTCATCATAATCTCCCCAGATAAGTTATAACTGTAAAACTACAGTTATGACAAAACAACAGAAATGTCAGCTCTTGGCAAATTCTGCTTTTCCTGCTGCTGATGTTTCAGTGGTACACTGGTGGTGTCATTCTGAACGATTCTCTAAGCTACTCCAATATCTTACATCAAATGCCTTTTCTGTCCTATAAGTTAACCAGAGTAAATTTTTATTGTTTGCCATAAAAATCTCTAACTGATATGGAACTCTGAAAAATTGTACAACTAGACCTAAAACTCTAGGACAGGGTATTTATTCAAACTGAAAAAGGTGTCTCATTCTGGACAGATGCAAATATATGTATGCACAGCTTGGTGAGCATATGGCCCCTTTGCGCTAATGAGGAAAAGACATCCCTTGAAGTGGCCTTCTCGGTGACACCCTTATGTAGGATTCAACCTTGAATACCTTTGCTTGAGGCAATTCACTGTCTATCTCTTATCAGACAGCAGAAAGAGAAGGAAAATAATGCAGGGATGAAATATTTTTGAACTAGAGAAATATAATGGTTGTTATGATCCACACCTAAGTGGGACACAGAACTGATATTGACTTTGAGCTGAAGATATGGGGTAACAGAAATGAAGTCAATGATTTCCTCAGAGTTGATGGTACAGAGATTATAAGGGAGTAGGAAAAAAAGTCACAATTTAAAAAGCTTTGCTTTTGGAAAAAAGAAACATATAGTTTATCCAGGTGGCTCTAATTTAGAAGTGGAAAAGTTAACCGAAGTAATTATTCTAATTTCATCACAGAAAGAACCATTAAAAGAGAAGAAAAAGTTTATTTCAGAAGGACACAACTTTAGCATAATCTTTCAAAGGAGTTCATTCCAATATTTATTTTAAAAGTCTTCCTAAATGCATAACCTTACAAAATTGGAAGCTTTGTACAATTCTTAGAAGAAACTATTTGATGAAAGAAAAGTAGGTTGAATTAAAAGTTTATAACTGATTATAAAAAGTTTTCAAGAGAAACCACAGAAAACAATTTTTCATACATTAATGGATAATCTGAATAGTAATATTCATGCCCCTGAATGGACAAGAGGGACTTTAAAGGTCATTCATTTGATTTTCCTATCCCAAGTCTTGTCTATCTCCAAGTAGGTCAGATATTTCCTACCAACAACTATAAAGGAAAATTCCAGAGCCTCCCTGGAAGTCACTTCAGGAAAGGAACATACTGGAGAGATTATCTAGCATAGGCTGAACCTGTGTAAACACTAGAAACAAAATGAGGGGCCATTATGTCTCATGTAACTTAACATGGAAATCAATTAAACATTTAAACCCTGAAAATGTACTATCTTCTTATCGGACAAATATTTTTATGTAGTACCAAGTCCGCTGGATACCAGTTTGCTGTCTGGATAATTTTATTGAAGATTCACATTGTTTTTAGGTAGAATTCACCCCAGGTTCTAGAAATGGAACAGGTAATAAGGCAAACTCCAACAGTGTCTTCTGCCATACTGGCCATAAGTTGCCATTTGGGATGGGCATTTGACCTGAAATCTGAGAATATGTGATGGGAAAATTGAGAGAATCATAATTTGCCACTCTGTTGCTTTGGGCACTATAAGGCCTAGTACTTCTACCTGGCACTGTTCAGCACTGGGCCTGGAAAAAAGCAACATTCAGGAGATGAGTGTCCACAGAATAGCAGAGAAATGGAACTGAATTCTTGATATGTCTGAAGCTTGCCTTTCAATTATTTAAGACAATAATCTCTTTCAATTATTTAAGACAATAAAGTTATCTTTATAGCTTAATTTACAGTTTAATTCATTTTGAATAAGGTTTATTTTTTTTTTTTCTTAAAAGCAAAACCACCCCACTTAATATTAGTAAGACTGGGAGTGGTGTGCCGTTAATAGACTGCCCTCAATTATGTTATGCAGGAGAAGAGTGTAGAATTTTCTACCTCAAATGAGAAACTGATGATTTTTCTACATTGATGATCCAATTGTTAGTGAGTGGTCTCTGCAAAGTTTTGTCATAAATGGGTCTAATGTAGTTGCTGCTCAGCATCCACTTTAGTTGTTTGAATCCCTGTTGACCCTGTCACCTTTGGCCTTACTAAAATTTCCCTTCCCTGTGGTTGTTTGTAGTAGAGCCCACTTGTTCCTCATATCACTAACCCAAAACCCAACACATCCTACACCTACTGATCACAAAAGATACTTAATTATTAACACCAGAGTCATGCAAATAAGTTTCCCATTTTCTGATGTGTTTTCTTTAAATTAGCCCTTCCACAAACCACACTAGAAAGCCAAAAATGTAATTCCCATGGACCTTGAGAAAGGCATAGTCCCCTAGGTATGCTCATGCTAGTGGAGCCCCCTACTGCCTCCGGACTTCCCATTAGCTACACCAACAGCTCTGAGATCTCTAAGTAATGCATTTCTTCAGTTTCATGCTTTTTTTTTTTCATTTCCTCATGTGTCTCGCTTGACACATATACCTGAAATTAATTTCCCCCTCAGGGCTCTTATAGAGAGTAGATGTCTTGGCTTATGGCCACTGTCCATGGACAGACCTCAAGACTAAATTAGGAAAAGATCACAACATGGAGTGAATAGTCTAAAGATGGCTAACTCCAGGCATTTGACAGTTGCCTCCTCCAGAAACAAGTAAAATTATGAATAGAAAATCACTCTCGAAAAGAACATATAAGAGAGAACATTGGAATTCAGCAGAGAAGTGACAGAAAACATCTGAGGCACAGAAGGATAGGATAAAAGAATTAGCTAGTGCAGCCAGGATCAGCTGGGTTCCTGAAGACCACCCCCACCCCCCTGCTTCAAGGAAAAGGTAAGTGAGAGATCCTCAGCAGCCACATTCCCACCGAGGACTCCTGCAATCCTAGGTACAGGAGAGCCCCTGTACCCACATAGCCCCTTAGATTATTAGCATCGGCAGTTGCCTGGAGATCCTACAAAGGCACTGCTCCAGAGAGGGAATACATGCTAGGTCATAAACTCCCCTGGAGACCTAAGAAACTTCAGCACAATGTCATTTTGAGAGTCCAGTCTCCATCAGACTGCATCCCGCCCTGGTGCTCAACAGCCCCTGCGTCTCCACATCTTGGGAGTCCCCACTAAAATTTCCCATGTCCACTTGGAGGGCTGCAGTGGTGCAACACCAGGTAGACCCAACAATGTGGCAGCGTCGCCAGAACTGTAGGCCACACAGAGTTCTACACCCCAGGGAAAGGGTGGCACAGCACACCAGGAAGGCTGCCCTAGGACAAAGGAAACCTAAGCTGTGGAAACTCCCCAGGGGTTAAGAGCTGCTTTCCTGTGGCTGCTGACAGCAACTCCATTCCCAGCAGCAGCAGTCTCTGTGCTCCAGTTTGTGCTCTGTGGGCAAACTCCTCCTGCACACCACCATGGCTGTGGCTGCTGCCAGGGGCCAAAGTGAGCAACTCTCAGAGCCTGAAAGCTGCCTATATGGGGCTACTGACAACAAGCAGCGTGGCTTCTGTGCTCTAATATATGCTCTAAGTATGTCCTAAGTACGGGATATCCCTGAATACCACTACAGCTGCTGCTGCCACTGGGGAGCCAAATATAGACTCCCCAGAACCTGAAGGCTGCTTCTGCCTGCCTGAATCTGCTCCCACTGACAGCAACTCATTGCCTCCCAGGAGCAGGACTGCTGCACAATTTCACACACTGTAAGAACAGGCTTTATCTACCACTGCAGATTGTCCCACCCTACCTACTGTAGCCTGCACCCATGTGCACCACCAGAGGGCGTGAGTTCAGGCCGGCTTGGCCTGGGGTCATCCTCAATCAGTACCTGAGCATGCCACCCAGGGACCTGGGGAGCACCCTGGCCGGTCCAGCTTTGCTAGCATCTGTGCACTCCTCCTGGGGACCTGAAGATGGGCCCACACAGCCTGCCACCAACACCACTGCTAGCACTTACCTGCATGCACCAACTGGGTTCCAGCAAACAGTCATGCCTAGCCCATCACAGCCCCATTAACAAGTGCCACCTGGGAGCCTAAGAATTGCCACATCAGTGCTACTACCACAGTTCATGCCACACATGCTATTTGGGGGCCTATGGACCTACATACCCATCTGTCCCACCACCTCCATTGATGGCACCTGAATTAGCTCCCTGAAAGCCGAAGGATCAGGCCACCTGGACCTGCCAACACCAGTGCCTGCATAAACCATCTAGGTGCCCAGAGAAAGAAATATTTGGCCTGCAGCTGCCACTACTGGGGTTCAAGGACTGGCCTACCTGGCATCTTTATCTCTAGCAAAGGTTCACCACAGCCTCCACTAACAATTATACCCAAGCCACTAAAGAATTCACAAATACTACTGATGCTGTTCACAGCTGAATATATATTTCAAAGACTTCATTACTGTATGTACCCAGATTTAAAAATACCATACTCAAGCAACATAGACACATACTCAGTAAAGTCTTCCCCTATGAAAGACAATCCAAAGAATGAAATAAGTGACTATTTCGCCAGATGTGCAGATATCAATGTAAAGATGCCACATATGTGAAAAAGCAGGAAAACTGGACACATCCAAAGGATAGTAATTCTCTAACAAAAAAATTCAGGAAAAAAAAATGATGAAATGCCAGAAATTGAATACAAATAAAATAGCTCAGTGAAATCATGTGAACACATAAACAATATAAAGAAATCAGAAAACAACAATTCAGGATATGACTGAGAAATTTACCAAAGATATAGATACCATTTAAAAAAAGAAAATCCCAGAACTCAACAATATATGAAATTTTAAAGAATGTATTCCAGAGTTGCAACAACAGACTAGATTAAGCAGAAGAAAGAATAACAGTGGATTTCTCAGGAAAAATGAACAAACAAAACCTTACAGGCCAGGGGAGAAAGGGATGATATGTTCAAAATGCTGAAAGAGAAATCAGTCAGTCAAGAATAATATGCCTATCAAAGTTATCCTTCATAAATGAATACAAAATCAATCTTTCCCAGATAAGCCAAAACTGAGAAAGTTTTTTGTCACTAGATTGGCCCTACAAGAAATGCTTTAGAGAGTCCCAAACCTGGAAATGTAAAGATGATATATCGTGGAAACATACGAAAGTATAAAGCTCCTTAGTACAGCAAACACATAAATGAGGAAGATAAAACTCAAATATTACCATTTCAACCAAACCACCAAACCACGATGATAAACAACAGAGAAATAAAAAAGAAAAAAAGGATATACAAAACTACCAGAAAACAATTAATATGAGAGGGCTCAAACGTCACATATCAATAATGACCTGGAATGTAAAGAGATTAAATTTTCCACTTTAAAGATGTATACTGGCTGCATGTAGTTTTTAAAAATGATGCAATTGTATGCTGCCTACAAGAAACTCTATCAGTAAAGACATACATAGAGTAAAAGTAAAGGAATAGAAAAAGCTATTCCACAGAAACCTAAATCAAGCAGGAGTAGCTATACTTATATCAGATAAATGCACTTTAAGTCAAAAACAGTAAAAAGGGAGAAATAAGGTCATTACATAATGATAAAGGGACCAATCCATCAAGAGGATGTAACAATTATAAATATATATATACTCAATACTGGAACACCCAGATATGTAAACCAAATATTACTAGATCTAAAGGGAGAGATAGACTCCAATACAATAATAGTGGGGAAGTTCAACATCTCATTCTTGACATTAAACAGATCATCTAGACAAAAATTCAACCAAGAAACATTGGATTTAAACTGAACTTTAAACGAAACGGACCTAACAGACATTTACCTACAAAACATCTTGCACAACTGCTGCATTCTTCTGATCAGCACATGGAACATTCTCTGGGATATACCATACAGTAGGCCAAAAACCAAGTCTTGGTGAATTTTTAAATATTAAAATTATTTAAAATATCTTCTGAGATAACATGAAATAAAACAAGAAATCAATACCAAGAGGAGCTTTTCAAACTATACAAATATATAGAAAGCAAACAACATGCAAATGATAACAAATAAATACAGAAGATCATCAGACACTATCATGAATTACTATATATGAACCAACTGGAAAATATGGAAAAATTGTATACATTTTTGGACATATGCAACTGACCAAGACTGAATCTGGAAGAAATAGCATGGATTCACTGCTGAATTCTACCAAAATTAAGAACTAACACCACTTCGCCTCAAACTCTTCCAAAAATTGAAGAGGAGGGAATTCTCTCTAACCCATTCTGTAAGTCCACATTATCTTGACATTGACACCAAAGACACATTTAAACAACAGAAAAAGAGAAAACATCAGATCAATATCTCTGATGAACATGGACACAAATATCTTCAACAAAATACTGGAAAACTGAATCCAACAGCACATAAAAAAATAATACACCATGTTCAGGTGGGTTTTATTCCAGGGATACAAGGACCGCTCAGTATATGCAAATTAATAAATGTAATACATTACATCAACAAAATGAAGGACAAAAAATGTCTGATCATTTTTATACATGAAAAATAAGGATTTGATAAAATACAATATCCCCTCTTGATAAAGAAAAAAAAAATCCATAAACTAGGTGTAGAAGGAACATACTTCAACATAATAAAGGCCATATATGATGACCAAATAATGAATGTGGAAAAGTTAAAAGCCTTTTTTCTAAGAACTGAAACTAGACAATGATGCCCATTTTTTTCCACTCTTATTCAACATAGTATTGGAGATTATAGCCAGAGTGACCAGGCAAGAGAAAAAAAAATCAGGCAAATTGGAAAAAGGAAGTCAAATTGTCTCTCTTGGCAGAGGACATGATCTTTTATCTAGAAAAACCTAAAGAACCCACCACAAAATTTAGATCTGATAAATTCAGTAAAGCTTCAGGATACAAAATTAACATTAAAAATGTCATTCGTGTTTCTATACATAAATAATGAACTAGCTGAGAAAGAAATCAAGAAGGCAATTCCACTTATAATAGCTACAAATAAAATACTCAGAAATAAATTTAACCAAGGGGGTGAGATACTTTCACAAGAAAAAAATAAAATAAAATAAACTGCTGAAAGAAATTCAAGAGAATATGCACAAATAGAAAAACATCTCACGTTCATGGATCAGCATAGTTAATATTATTGAAAGAGACTATACTACCCAATCTATTAGATTCAATGAAATTCCTGTCAAGCTATTTACATCCGTTTTCACATAAATAGAAAAAAAAAGTCTGAAAGTTCATATAGAACCAAAATAGAGCACAAATACCCAAAGCAATACTGAGCAAAACAAAGTTACAACAATTATACTACCTGACTTCAAAGTTTATTACAAGGCTATAGTAACGAAAATAGCATGGCATTGTTATGAAAACAGACATACAGGCTAAAGGAACAGAATAAATAACTCAGATAGGCCAGGAGCAGTAGCTCACGCCTATAATCCTAGCACTTTGGGAGGCCAAGGCAGGCAGATCATGAGGTCAGGAGATCAAGATCATCTGGCCAACAAGGTGAAACCATGTCTCTACTGAAAATACAAAAAATAAAAATAAAAAATCAGCCGGGTGTGGTGGCGGGTGCCTGTAGTCCCAGCTACTCGGGAGGCTGAGGCAGAAGAATAGCTTGAACTCAGAAGACAGAGATTGCAGTGAGCCGAGATGGCGCCACTGCACTCCAGCTGTGACAGAGTGAGACTTCGTCTCAAAAAACAAAACAAACATACAAAAACCAAAACAAACAAACAAACAAAGAACTCAGATGCAACATATTTATAGCCAATTGATTTTTGACAAGGCACCTAGAGTATACATTGGAGAAAGAATACCCTCTTCAATAAATAATGCTGGGAAAACTGGATTTCCTTATGCAAGAGTGAAACTCAACCCCCATCTCTTTTCATATACAAAAATCAACTCAAGATGGACTAAAGACGTAACATAAGACCCAAAACGATAATGGTACTAGAAGAAAACATAGGAAAATCATTTCAGGACATTGGTCTAGGCAAAAATTTTATGGTTAAGACTTAAAAAACGCAGGAAAGAAAAACAAAAATAGACCAATGGGACTATATTAAACTTAAAGACTTCTTCACAGCAAAGAAAATAATCAATAGAGTTAAGAGAAAACCTGTAGAATGAATGGGGGAAAATACTTGCAGACTATTCATCACACAAGGGACTAACATGCAGAATATACAAAGAACTCATTTCAATAGTAAAAAAAAAAAAAAAAAAGGAAACACAAAAAGAATTGCATTAAAATGTGGACAAACGACATAAACAGACATTTCTTGAAAAAAGACTTACAAATGGCCAACAGGTATATAAACCAAGGTTCAACATCACTCAGCATCAGGAAAATGCAAATGAACACCACAATGAGATATCATCTTACCCCAAATAGAATGGTTATTATTAAAAAGACAAAAAAATGACAGATGCTAATGATGAAAGAAAAATGAACATTGATACATTGTTGGTAGGCACGTGAATTAGTACAGCCTCTGTGGGAAACACTATGCAGATTTCTCAAAGAACGAAAAATAGAACCAATCCCACTACTTGGGTATTTATTCAAAGGAAAGGAAATCAGTGTATCAAAGCGATATCTGCAGCCTTATGTTTATTGCAACACTATTAGTAATAGCAAAGATATAAATCGACCTAAGTATCCATCAACGGATGAATTGATAAAGAAAATGTGGTATACATACACAACAAAGTACTATTCAGCAATAAAAAAAATGAAATCCTGTCATTTGCAGTGGCATGAATGGAACTGGAGGTCATCATGTTCAAGTGAAATCAGCCAGGCACAGAAAGACAACTATACCATATTCTCACTCACATAGGGGAGCTAAAAAAAGTGGATCTCCTGAAAATAGAGAACAAAACAATAGACATCAGAGACTGAAGAAGGTGTGTGTGAGGTGTGGGGAAGATAAAGAGAGGTTGGTTAATGGGTACAAACATACAGTTATAAGGAATATGTTTTAATGTTTCATAGTAGAGTAGGATGACTATAATGAACAAAATATTGTATATTTCAAAATATCTACATGACTTGAAATGTTTCCAACACATAGAAATAATAAATATTTGAGGTGACGGACACCCTAAATACCCTGACTTGATCATTACATTCTGTGCAGGTAACAAACTATCACATGCACCCCACAAATATGTAAAATATCCTGTATCAATTAAGAAAAAAAAGTAAGTTTGGACATGGATTTTGTGCTTAGAAAGGACACAGCATTAGGGCACATGGCTCAAAAGTCAGGGTAGTGCTACCTGATTGCTATTTTTGGTACTTTCAGTAAGTTCATTCATCACAGAGGTAAGCTGCTTTGAAACTGTTCAAAGCAGAGGAAGATCCGCACCTTTGCTGTGAGAGGCGTTTCTGCCTGTGGCCTGCATTCCATGTTGACGACACTCAACGTTATGAAACATTTAAGACTTAAGAACTAGATTTTCTACCTCAAATCTTGTCTAGTGGAAACAGTAAAGTTAAAATTATGATGGGTTTAAGACTGCGACACAGGAAAAGCCGAATCCCCAAAGTCTCCTCTCACAACTCCAGCGAAGTAATCTCTGTTTGTTGTAGGAAATAATGACTTCAGTGTGAGAAAAAGCTGGGAAGCTGCCGGGGTTGAAAGGACAACTTACCTTTACCTTGTTTCCCTAGGCCCACTTTGTTCAATGCGCCCCAAAACACATTTCAGTTGAAGATTGGAAAGACAGAAGCACTTGCTGAGAGTCGACAGAAAACCTTAATTAAGCTCATTAGTAGCTCCAAATACTGGCCAGATGAGTCTATGACCTCGACTACATGAAAAACATTGTAAGTGAATATAACAGTGTAGATAAAAAGTCTGACTGCATTTTTAAGAAAATATTTGATAGCTGACATCTTTTAAGCCTTATCCTTACCTCTCCCCATTGTGGCCCACTTCTGAGGAAGCCGATGAGAAAGCATGGCTGCCGCCTCTTTTGAAGCCAGCGGAGATTTAAACCATGCAAGCCGTGGCTCACTTGTAAGAACCCTTGGTAGAGCTGCAACCCCTAACCACAATAAACCACCTCAGCCAGCCTCTTTCCTGACCCTTTTAAAGCTTTGTTAGGAGCAGCTTGGGAGGCCTGGCCCACCCTTCCCACAAAAGCCCCAATGTATGTATATCCTTTTCATACCTTCTTGTATGTGTGGCAACATCAGTCTCAACAACTCAAACTAACTTTTGAGCGGGGGTCCTTGCTGCCTTTGTAGGGCAACCAAAGCAGACCTGAAGCCTGCTGAATACTTAAGGACAGTGTATCACCAATAACCTCAAGACTGACTTGCAATGGCTTACAATTTTTCAAGCTATGGGATGATCTCCGGGCCTCTGAATAATCATTATCACATGGAAATGGAACTGCTTTTTAAGATTTCTTAAAGGAAAAGCCTCCCCAAAGTGCAGTACCTGTGACCATGGAGAAGATTAAAATGTACAGGAAAGTTCTTCCTGCAAGAGCAGAACAAGGCCCAGACAGTGGACCGAAGAACTCACTCCAACAATACAGAGAGGCGTTCTTATTATTGCCCATAGGATATCCTGTGTGTGTTATAGACAACTTACCACTGTTTGTTTCCAACTGCTCCTTCTCCAAAAGGTAATTTTTATGAAAAATTATATATTGGACTAAAGTTTTATTTGCCCATAAATACTGAACTGTGAGAAGCTGTCTATGAGCCTGATGAAGAAGACAGGTCATCTGGTGAGCCTAAAGATCAGAGCTAGATGTTATAACAAGATAATACATTAAAAAAATTTTTTTTTTTTGAGAGAAAATGAGCAAATCCCAGGTTGATGAAAACATATTGGAAAAGGCATACGTTACAGAAACTTGTGCGTGTTTATCTGCCCAAAAATGTTGTTAGGAGTAGCTGTTGGCTGCTTCTCTAATATCCATTTTCCTTTTTCAGATAACCCCCTGTGTATAGTAGAATCTGTGTGGCTTTGAGCGATGTTATTCCATTCTTAGCTCCTGGAGTGGCACATGTGTTCCAAGGCTAAGATAGTTATTCTCAGGACTCTTCTGAGAAGTTTTGTAATAGAGATGCCCTTTTCTTGCTTTGGATGACATGGTGTTCAGGGTTAACTTTGGTACCGCTATAGGCCTTTTCTTACATAAGGAATACCAGCCTGAGTCTGAAGACAAAACAGGATTTGAGGAAACCTCAGGAAAATGGAGCTGGAGCACTAATCAAATGCCACCTGAAGTCTACCCTGCCTCTGCATTTATTCATTTCTATAAGTAAAATAATCCTTTTTTAATAAGTTAGAGTTTGGTTTTTGGTTATTTGCAATTATAAGCATCCAAAGCATTGTGGATTAAGAAAAAAGACTGAGTTACAACACATCATTTCTGACGAGGAGTCTGTATAGCTCTCTTCTATAATACTACAAGAAAAAATTCCATCCAATGTTAAAAGACCCATGATTATCGTCTATTACTTCTAAGGCAAAATGAAAGGAAAATAAATTCAAACTCTGAGTTATACCTAAATGTCTAATGTGTAACTAGAATTTTAAATCTTTAAAATCAAAACTCTTATTCAACATACCTAAATTGTCAATCTTCATCTGAAATCTGCTCTTATTCTCATGATACTAGCAAATGTCACCACTAATCTTAAGGCCAGAAGCTGTGGCATCACTGTTAACCCCTCGTTTCTTTTTCAGGCCCTATATATAACCTATCCCTGTTGATTGTAGAATTACCACCTGAATGACCCTCACTTGTTTTCTCCCACTTGTTCAAGCTATAATTATTTTCTCCCTGACCTGACTTTCAAGGTCAACACTTGCTTCTTCTAATCTGGCTTCTCTAGCACAGGCACAGCAATCTTCCCATTACTCTATTCCTCTCACTCCCTGCTTTACACCCTCCAGTGCCTTCTCTTCTCTCTACAGATAAGTGCAACGTTTTTTGACATAAGTGAGCATGATATAGAATAGAAAGCCTGAACAAGTCTAGGTGTCACTTGTTTCTCTTGTCTCTTTTTGCAACAGGTGACCCTTGTAGGCAGCACTCCAGCCTGCTTGTAGCCTCCAAGTCTGACCTGAAGCTTCTAGAAGGTCTGTTTCTCATGTTGTGGCCTCTGCTTGGAGGTGCCTCACTTTGCTTTTCCTCCTGGAAAAGACCTTTCCTCACTCCACCACCAAGTCCAATTCCTCCTATTCACCCTAGAAGTCTATTTATGTAACCTTTATCATGATTTACAATTATGGAGTTTTTACTAGATTATGTGATTATTTGATTTATATATGTCTTCTCCAGTATGCTTTAAACTTCCTGAAGGCCAGATAGATATCCGTTTATCTGCTTTCATACAGGATTGTCTGAGGTAAAGGGGATACTCAGTAAATATTTTCTAAACAAATGAATGAACATAGTCCAGGGTGATAAGTGAAGTGCATTTATTCTTTTGATTAAGCAACAAAAATTAACCCTGTTTGATCTTCCTTCCAATAACATTATAAATTCTATCACAAACTTTGAAGACAAGCATATATGGGTTGAATATATGTGATGAATCCCAGCAAAAGCCCTACAAAATTGAATATAGCCTAAAGGAAGGATATGTTACGTGTGACAGAAGAAAGACTGCCAATTTAAAAATCAGAATAGCAAAGTCCCAGGTGTCTTGTTGTACCATACATTAGCCATGTAGCTGTCTTAGTCAGCTTAAGCTGCCATAACAAAAAGCGCATAAACTGTATGGTTTATAAACAATAAGCTATTATTTCTCACAGTTCCGGAAGGTAAAAGTTCAAGATCAAGGTACCAGCAGATGGGGTGTCTGGTGCAGGCCCACTTTTTGGTTCATAGACTGTAGCTTCTTGATGTATTCTCCCATGGTGGAGGGAGTAAGGCAGTTCTCTGGGGTCTCTTTTTTAAAGACACCAATCCTGTCCATAAGGACTGTCCCCTTATGACTTAATTACCTGCCAAAGGCCATAATTTCTAAGATCATTGCCTTGGGTTGGAATTTGAACATATAAACACTGGGGAGGACACAAACATTCAGAACACAGCAGTATCTTATAAAAAAGCACAGTTCTCCAAAGCCTCAGTTTCTTCTTCAATAAAGTGAACATAAGAACCCATCAAACTCAACCAATGGGGTTACTTACATAACGTGTTCACCATAAAAAAAGTCCAGGCAGTTTTCCAAATAGACTTCAGGTGTCTCATTTTCCTTAAGCAAAGGTGGACACCCCAATCAGGGGTGAAAACATTTTTTGGAACCCCAGAAACCTGTTGTTCTTATTTCTACAATGGTATTTTCTCCATGATGCCTGTTAGAACCACAGTCTTTCTTCCTGGAATACTCTTGTAAGTTTACTTCTCCTGATACTATAGAAAGTGACTCATATGCAAGTCAACCAATACGTTGCCAGATTGAGCACAAAGGGACTTATATCATCTTATACGAACACTAAAGAACCTCAAGCATACAAGGAAGAGACATGCACTTTGAAGGAATGTAGTTGAACTTCACATACTGCTTCCACGTGACTATCTGTGACCTTCAACAATCATAATTCTCAACTACATCAAAGTTCTATGAGGATAAGAAATAATGGGTCTAAAACCCAGCAGAGTTTCTACTATGCAGTATGTGAAAAACAAATGTTAACCATAGCTGTTCTGTTATTATAGATATTGCTGATCACCTTCCTCACATTCATGATATAGAAAAATTTAGAAATAATCAGTCTATGGTATAACCATGTTGTATACTTCTTTATTAATAATTGTATATGGTATTGCAACTCACTCAAAATTTAATAAAGATTTCTGCTTTATATGGATTACCTAAGTGTTCGTGTTTCTCAAACCTCAGAGGAAAATACTTTGTAATTTCTCTACCTAGGAGGTCACATTTGTCCAATACGAAGTAAGAATGTGACTGGGCTTCAAACTCAAGCAATGTGATTATAGAATACCTTGACCACTATTCTTATTATTTCACAATCCTTGATATGCATCCCTATACAAGCAGCCGTCCTGATTCTACAGTTTCATATGTCATGTGATTCTCAAAGATGAATGGCCTCAGTGCAACTTTTTGCTATAAAGATGAATATGATACAGTCCTTGTTACCAGCACTCTTCTAAATAAAACATGATACACGACATTATTTGTTTTTAAGTGTGATGATGCATGCATACACAACGAATGAGAATTACAAAAAGGAAAACTCCCATATTTCATCGTTTATTACTGGAGAGATCTGATGTTGTGCCTGTAAATTGCTGGTTCAACAAGCTCCCTCAATGATTTTTTTTTAAATCAGTAGAGCCCTGGATAACAGTTCGACAAGCTGTATGCACTTGGCCTTGCATGTATTAGGAATTCTATAAACAATTAGTGGGTTTGATTGGCACTGATATGCAATAGCATTATATAATAGAACCTATTTTTATCTATGTGAACACACAGATAGGTTCAAGCATTTATGAACAAGGTTAATTTAAGGTATAGTGGAATGAAGTGATTATAAAATGGTGATCAGTGCAAAGTAAATATTAGTAAATACAACAACCATGTTAGTGAAAGTTTTAATGTCTTAAGGAGGTGACTGAAGGGCCAAAATTCAAATGTCAATGTTTGAACTATAGGAGAGGTGGTAAACCTTGAAAAATTTAGCCAGATTTCCTAGTTATAAGTAAAATTTGACATAAATAACCACTGGCTTCAAGAAAGGTATCACTTTAGTATATCAAAAAATTTTGTGAAAAAGGAAGCAAGAGTAGCAATGAGAGAGAATAAGACAGAGAAGAGAGGAAGGTGGGGAGTTGTAGTAAACTGAATTGTGTTCCTCTAAAAGATATAGCCACTGGAGCCTAAGAATATGATATTATTTGGTAAAGAGTATTTGTGGATGTAATTTATTTCATGTAAAGTATCTCAAGATGACATCTTTCTGGATTTAGAGTGGGTCCTAAATACATTAACAGACATCCTTATAGAATAGGAAAGACACCAAGGAGAAAGCCGTGTGAGGATAGAGACAGAGATTGAGGATATGCAGCTACAAGCCCAAGAAACTGAACGGGGCTTTCGGAAACTCCCAGATTTGTAGCCAAGTCAGATGGAAATGCAGGTAGCCTGGGGATGCTTTCTCATGGCTAGCATCTGAAGTAAGAGCAGTCCTGTTAAGGACCTTGCCCTTTAACTTATAGGATATGAGGCTATTTCTAAGGAGTTAACATTGGAATTGAAAGAGTTAACCCTTAACTTGTGGGGTCTGCACTAATTCCAGGTAGTTAGTGTCAGAATTGAATTGAATTGTAGAACACTCAGTTGATATTAGAGAATTGGTGTCAGAATCTATGGGAGATTCACTGTTCAGAAAGTGTGCTCTGGAAAGAAGTTCAAGTGTAGGGCTTAACAATCTTTAGCTAAAGACTCCAAGGGTGTGACTCATGCATCTAGTCAAATATCTCAGCAGAAGCCAGAAATAGAAATGAGCTTATCCATGAAAGATAGTGGAGAACTGTTGTCTGATGGCTTATACCACAAGACATACACAAGACACCAACATGGTTTTTAAGAATATTATATCAACAGAAACATTGCCATCTTGGACTGAGACAGAAATAGGAAACAATGACAAAAGACTGTTGAACTTCTACAATTCTATAAGCAGGAAATGGGATCATGGTGCTACTTAGCTGCATATGTACTATCCTATGAAAAAAAGGAAGAATAGCTCTTAGGCTGACATAGATGTTAGAAGGACCACCTGCATCACAGAGGACAGAACATCAAGCCACAGAGGATGATCTCAGGCTTTGAAATCCAACAAAATTTTTTTCTGCTGGGTTTTGAACTTCCTTGTAACCAGTGACCACCATATTCCTTGTATTATGCAATAAAAGTGTCTATTCTATACCTGGGCCACTATTGTATTTTGGAAACAGATGACTTGTGCAGTTCCGTACATCCACAGATGGAGAAGAATTCTACTCCCAAAAGGATCCTACTCAGAGTCTCACTCATATATGACTTAGATGAGATTAGGGACTTTTATTTAGATGAGATTTTGGAATTAGAGTTCATGTTATAATAGGTTGGGGCTATCAAGGATATTGAGAGGTGGTAAATGTAGTTTGCATTTAAAACAAACGTAAATATTTGGAGGCCAGAGGGTAGATTTTTAATAGTTTGAATAATGCCCCAAAGACATATCTACCTGGAAGCTGCAAGTGGGACTTTCTCTGGGGTGGGGTTGGGGGGCGGGAAACAAGTCTTTGCAGATGTGACTATGGTAAGGATCTCACGATGGTATCACCCTTGATTTAGGTTGAGCCTTAAGTCCAAAAACAGGTATTCCCTATAGAGCTGGTAAAGTACAGAGACAGAGAAGACCATGTGAAAACAGAGAGGCAGAAGCCACATGGCTACAATCCCAGCAACACCAAGGATTGCCAGCAGTTACTAGGAGCTAGAAGGGAGGCATGACACAGATCATTCTGCAGAGCCCCCAGGAAGAATCAACCCTGTTAACACTTTGATGTCAGGCTTTTGGTCTCCTTAATTGTGGGAGAATATATGCCTGTCATTTTAAGCCACCGAGTTTGTAGTAATTTGTTATAGTAGCCCTTGTTTGGAGACAAAAAGAAAAACTAGACATTTTCATTACTAGTGCCTTATACACTATAAAGGCAAGATGACTATTCCACATTTATGTTCTCAGCAAAGTGATTCAAAACAAATATTCAAGCAGAGCTCTGACCCACCTGTTACATCTCCAGTATCTCCACATTTTTGACAGAAATAGCTCTGTTTAACTACTGCCTTTGCACATTGAAATTTTATGTTTGTGACTTCATTTCACACTAAAAAAGCAACTTGGATACCTTAACAAGGCACAACATTATTTATTGGAAAGGACAAAATCGGTGTTATTACTGACATGATATGAATTTTCACTTGCAGGCCTATAAATGGAACACTGACAAAAAGAACAGAAAAGGTAAAGCAAAATGACCAAAAACTACATAAGAAAGGTTTGAAACCTAACAGGATAAAATAGAAACATTAAGACATTATTAATAATAAATTTAGAGAGAAAAAAAATCATTTTCCTACCAAAATTCATAGCATACATAAATCCAGAGCAGCAAATGGAAAAGATTCCTCTTCCGACAGAATCAGATTCTAACTTGAAATGTGGTATCTTAATTCCCAATTACATGCGCATTTTTTCTATAGCAGACATTAAGCACAGAAAAAAATTTTTAAAATATATAAAATGTATAGAACTTAGGTAATAAAAAAATATACATACCTCAAAACCCAGAGGCCATTGTGAATGTAACTAACACACACACACACACACACACACACACACACACACACATATATATATATATATCCAGCAAGGGTAATAAATGTTGCAAAGTAAGTTATATAATAATTTCACTGTCACGTTGGTTTCTATGTGAGAGACACACATGGGGTTTGAAAGCAAGTCAGTATTTATAATGCAATACAGAGCGTAAGTCATAGTCCAAGATGGGATTTCTGAAATGTCACCAACACATAAATTTACTGCTATTGCCAGAAGAAAAATAAAAGCATTGAATACAACCAATGCAGACTGAATGTTAACAGAAAATCTCAATTGCAAACCATATTCTCTCCTTTAAATTTTACATTCCTTTAAGGACAGCCTCAGAGGTTTTGAAAGAAGAGAAAGAAAAGATAAAGAAATAATATTCACTATTTACTTAGAAGAATGCTATTTGACATATTTATAACTGGATCAGAAATTGATGACTTTAGATATGCTTCAATCTATAAAGTTTTTTTTTTCTTTTTGTCAAAAGCCCTATAAAAGAGAGCTGCTTCGTCAAATCCCAAACTGTATCTTGTTTGCCAGAAAAATAATGATTGGAGCAGATGTCAGTCGCTTTTATAAACATGAGTCAACAAATCTAAGATGTAAAGGAATTTTCAGGCCAATGAGAATTAAATAAATGGATTTCAAGAGTTCTAACATCAGAAATTCAGTTTCATACATACGTGTCAATCTAAAAGGATACTACATTTAATTGATGGCTCCATACATTTTATTTATGCTAATATGTAATGTGTTTGCCTCTTCAGTGAAACTGAGTGACAGTAGTTAGGTTGGGTGGCAGAGATGCAGCGATGTGAAAGAAAGCAGTATTTGATACTGCCAATTATTCATTCTAATGAATTTTTCCTTAAGCAATGGTATGTTTACACTTGTCATTTGAGTAGATGGTATAAATAAAATGACTTTTCTTCTTTTCCTATGGTAAAGAGAATGACAAAAAAAAAAAGAACAAAAAACGACCATGATAATACTATGTCACAATAAGTTTAGAATAAAGACATAGTTATGCTGGCTAGTTGTGGTGGCTAATGCCTGTAATCCCAACATTTTGGGAGGTTGAGGCTGGAATATTCCTTCAGGCCAGGAGTTTGAGACCAGCCTGGGCAACATAGCAAGACGCTGTCTCTACAAAAATTTTAAAAATTAGCTGGTGTGGCAGTGCGTGCATATAATCCTAGCTACCTGGAAGGCTGGGGCTGGAGAATCGCTTGAGCCCCAGAGTTTGAGGCTGCAGTGAGCTATGATTGCACCGCTTTACTCCAGCCTAGTCTCAGCAATAGAGCCACACCCGATCTCTAAATATAAAAGTAGTTATGCTTATATCTATTTTATGTTTTCTATTAACAAATTTTGCTAAAAAATACTAAAGTAAGCATATTAAAATGACATATATACTATCTCTACACCTTGCTTTATACAAAGCCTGGTAAGACAAGGCAATGTGCTCTTCACAACATAGAAAACCCTTGATATACATCTGTGATGGTTTGAATGTGCCCCCTAAAAGCATGTGTTGGAAACTTAACCCCTAGTGCAACAGTGGTGGGAGATGGGACCTACTGGGTGGCTTTGAGGTCATGAGAACTCTATCCCCATGAAGAGATTAATGCTGACTATAAAAATGTTTGAGGCTGAGATTTCAATATTTTCCTTTCTCTCATCCTCACTTTGCCCTTCCACCATGGAACAATGCTACAAGAAAACCCTCACCAGATGTTTGACCCTCAACCTTGGACTTCCCAGCCTCCAATACTGGGAGCCAATAAATTTCTGTTCATTTTAAAGTACTCAGTCTCAGATATTCTTTTATAGTAGCACAAAACAGACTAAAGCATTATCATTATATAGATTTGTGATTTTGCAATTAGATTGTGTGTGTGCGCGCATACCCTATTGGGGAAAAGGAAATATCATGAAACTAGAAGAACTAATTACAATTGATTTCATGAATTTTCAAGTGGTATTAAGTAACTTTAACTTTTAGCATCAATTTGTTGGTTTCTGTTCCCTAGGTTGGCTGAGAAAAAGGCATGTGTTATGGTGAAGTGGTGCTTTGTAAAAGGCAATTAGACTTTCCTGACTCCTGTTACACAAACTGTCCTCAGAAATGCCAGCTTGCTTTATGAGATGATAAATTTTATATGTCACCTTGACTGAGCTATGGGATGCCCATATAGTAGTATAACATTATTCTGGGCATTTCTGTGAGGGTATTTTTGAATGAGTGTAACATTCAAGTTGGCATATTGAATAAAGTAGACTTTCCTCCATAATATAGGCAAGCCTGAGTAAAACAAAAAGCTGACCCTCCACTGAATAAGAGGGAATTCCTCCTGCCTGTCAGACTTTTATAGCTGGTACGTTGATTTTTTTTTTTTTTTTTCCCAGACTGGAACTACACCATCAGCTTTCCTGGGTCTCCAGTCTGCCATCTGCACATCTTGAGACTTGTCAGACTCCATATATATATATGTATGTTTATATTTAAACATATATACATACATGTGGTTATTTTTGTGTGTGTGTATGTGTGTGTGTGTGTGTGTGTGTGTGTGTGTGTGTATCCTATGGTACCATTTCTATGGAGAACTCTAAATTTAATTCTGGTAATTTTCCATGTTTGACTTTTTTTTTAAGGTCAACTATGCTATTTGTGTAACTATCTGTAAGACTTTGGTCTTGTTATTCTACTTTATGGAGAAAGCCTGGTTTGGACTTTTTTTCTGGAAGTGCCTGTTTAGTAATTACTGCAACCAGGTATGCTCTCTTGATTGGGCTAACACAGAATGCATTTGATTTCTCTGAATATTTACATGAATAATTTTTTAAACTCTACGTTTTATTTTCTATCCATTAGGTCAGTAGTGGATAAACTGTAGCCCCAAGGCCAAAGTCACTCTGTCACCCATTTTTCTGGTAAAGCTTTATTGGGACACAGCCATCCCCATTATTTATGTACCTGTTGTCAATGGCTAGTTTTGCCCTACAAGGATAGGGCCAAACAGTTGTAACAAAGACTAAAAGCCAAACGTATTTAAAATTTGATCCGAATAGACAAAAGTTTGCTGATCCTCACATTAAATAAATCTCTAGATAGTTCATTTATATCCCTGTAGATACACTGTCTACTAAGCAAGGAAAATGGCCTTATCATCCACATACCCTGTGTTTCCATTAGCCCCTAATGGACCTCATGGCATGGCAGATGATTAAATATGATAATGACCTGATTTCTTGACTTGAAGATGAAACAAAAGGAAGTAGGGAGGAGAAACAGACCAGGGATATTTAGGAAGTGCAATATGTTTTCTTGAGGGCTGAGAAGCTTCTGTGTTGTACTGTAGTGTTTATTATTATTATTATTATTATTATTATTCCAAAGAACACAAAATAATGTGCTTTCTTACAGCAGAAGCAATGTTTTCATTTTTAAGTTACTAACAGCAACCACAGTTTCTTGCTTAGAGTAGGTGTCCAAGAAATGTGTTTAATGAATGAATAAAAATGAGTAACCTAAGCAAATGTTCTAAGGCCAGAAACACCATGGTTGAGAGCTCAGGGCTATATAAAAGGCAAAGGAGGGAATGGTGAGAAATCAGGTCAGAATACTAAGCATAAATCATATTATGAAAGACCTACAAAACTAAATTAAAGACTTTGATTTTATTATTTAGGTGATGGCATGACCATTGGAGAATATTAATTAGAGGAGTACTATGGGTTGAGTTGTGTTTATATAGAACACCTTAAAAGGTCAATATTAGAATATTAGAATAAATGTATGAAACAAGAAATGGAGAAATAGAGGAATATTATGTACCTGTTAAAGCAAATAAAAATGTACTAAATATTTGACAAACAACTAAATATAAAAATTAAAAGTATATTTTAAATTCATTTATACATTTATTTATAGAACTAAATAAATCACCCACATAGAAAAACATGTAGAGGAAGTAGAATCACTTTATTAGAATGTTTGGAAAGGGTTATGTAATTCACAACTCCATGTCTCTATATCCTCTAACAAGAGATTACACTTTATTCATGTAAGTTGCACCTTGCTGAAAATATGTTCCCCTGGGAAGTTTTATTGACTTCTACTTTGTATGTCAGAGAGAAATATAAATCTCCAAATTAGTAGAGCATATTGATAAAATTTTGCCTTATGTTCCAAATTTTCTAAAAGTCAGTTTGATACCTTAACAATGGCAATACTAATATCATACTGAATGGGCAAAAGCTGGAAGCATTTCCCTTAAAAATCGGCACAAGACAAGGATGCCCTCTCTCACCACTCTTATTCAACATAGTATTGGAAGTTCTAGCCAGGGCAATCAGGAAAGAGAAAGAAATAAATGGTATTCAAATAGGAAGAGAGGAAGTCAAATTGTCTTTGTTTCCATTTACATGATCCTATATCTAGAAAATGCCATCAACTCAGCCCAAAAGCTTCTTAAGCTGACAAGCAACTTCAGCAAATTCTCTGGATACAAAATCAGTGTGCAGAAATCACAAGCATTCCTATACACCAACAACAGACAAAGAGCCAAATCATGAATGAAGTCCCATTCACAATTGTCACAAAGAGAAGCAAATACCTAGGAATACAGCTAACAAGGGACGTGGAGGACCTCTTCGAGGAGAACTACAAACCACTGCTCAAGGAAATCAGAGAGGACACAAACTGATGGAAAAACATTTCATGCTTATGGCTCATGAATAAGAAGGATCAATACCATGAAAATGGCATTACTGCTCAAAACAATTTATAAATTCAATGCTATCCCCATTAAACTACCATTTACTTTCTTCACAGAATCGGAAAAACAAATATTTTAAAATTCACATGGAACCAAAAAAGAGCTTGTATAGCCAGGACAATCACAGACAAAAAGAACAAAGTTAGAGGCATCATGCTACTTGACTTGAAATTATACTACAGTGCTACAGTAACCAAAACAGCATGGTACTGGTACAAAAACAGGCACATAGACCAATGCAACAGAATAGAGAACTCAGAAATAAAACCGCACCTCTACAACCATGTGATCTTCAACAAACCTGACAAAAACAAGCAATGGGGAAAGGATTCCCTATTTAATAAATAGTGCTGGGAAAACTGGCTAGCCACATGCAGAAAACTGAAACTGTACCCTTTCCTTAAACCTTATACAAAAATTAACTCAAGATAGGTTAAAGATTTAAATGTAAAACCCAAAACTATAAAAATCCTAGAAGAATATCTAGGCAATACCATTCTGAAAATAGGCATGGGCAAAAGATTTTATGATGAAATCACCAAAAGCAATTGCAACAAAAGCAAAAATTGACAAAAGAGATCTAATTAAACTAAAGAGCTTCTGCACAGCAGAAGGAATTATCATCAGAATTAACAGGCAACCTACAGAATGGGAGAACATTTTTGCAATATATCCATCTGACAAAGGTCTAATATCTGGAATCCACAAGGAACTGAAACAAATTTACAAGAAACAAAAACAAACAACCCCATTTAAAAGTAGGCAAAGGACATGAACAGACACTTCCCAAAAGAAGACATACATGCAACATACAACATAGACATAGAACAGTGTAACCAAACACCACGTTCTCACTTTTAAGTGGGAGCTGAACCATGGCACACATTTACCTACATAATCAACCTGCACATCCTGTAAGTGTAGGCTGGAACTTAAAATAAAGTACAATGGCAATACAATCAAAAGTAAAATGTCAAATGATTGAGTTAAAATAGAGAATCTCTTTAACTAGAAAATGTTAACTTAGAAGATTATTAGAAACATGATGGACTTTTTCCAATTATTCATATTTTACTTGCATGAAAATATATTTAAACATAAGTAGCATTCATATAGAAGACAAGCATAACATAGTAAAAAGGGAAGGGACTTTGGAATCAGAGAGCTGGATATAACTTCCAGTATTATCAGGCTAAACATGTGGAATCTTTGGACAAATCAGATACTTTTCTGTGCCTCAGTTTTGTCATCTGTGAAAGGATGGTATAATACCTTCTTAGCTATGTTCTTATATGTATATTATAGATACTGCCTGTAAAACCAGTGTAACTAAACCAGAAAGTTCTATGTAGATCACTTGAATGTATATTTTATAATTTATTCAGCTAAGTTTAAGTACACATCAAAGTTATAGTTTTCATTTGTAAAAGAAAATACGCATCTACATAATACATTGATGAATCAGTTTCCATAAAAGTTACCCCATGTATGTTTCAACAAGACAAATAAAAATTCTCAGTGATATCAGACACCATTTACATTTTTACTTCCAAAGACTCCAAGTTTTTACCAACTTTTTCTGTCATTATATTATGCATAAGGGAGACAATGTTGATGATGCTTTAAAAATTATTTATTTCATACTTTTTATTTGAATGCTCAAAGAAAACAAAATGTGTGTTCTCAGCTGGGTGCGATGGTGCATGCCTGTAATCCCAGCACTTTGGGAGGCCGAGGCGTGTGGATCACCCGAGGTCAGGAGTCCAAGACCAGCCTGGCCAACATGGCGAAACGCCATCTCTACTAAAAATACAAAAATTAACTGGGTGAAGTGGCAGGAGCCTGTAATCCCAGCTACTCAGGAGGCTGAGGCAGGAGAATCACTTGAACTCAGGAGGCAGAGGTTGCAGTGAGCCAAGATTGTGCCACTGCACTCCAACCTGGGTAGCAGAGCAAGACTGTCTTAAGAACAAAACAAAACAAAACAAACAAACAAGAAAAAAAAAAAGTATGTTCTCTGGGAGTTATTGTCATATACTGATTTTACTTTTTATATTCACCCTCCCCGCAAAAAAACTACCATGACGCATGATGCATGATGAATGCTGTAAGTTCAGCTTTTATAATGCATTTACTGAGACCTGTTAGAATTTCTATGCACTCTTGCATAGTATTTCTTCCAATTAGTTTTATTTGTGGCTTTGGGGACCTTCTTTTATATCGCAGATCTTACGTAAAGTAACCAGGAATTGTTCTCATGTAAATTATTGAGAAAACCCTATACCACCTTTTTCAAAGAAAAATGAAGGAGTGAACTTTATATTATAATCTCATTTAAAATGTTCAAATATCCCCATGTGAATGAAAATCACCCGAATGTTAATTACTGCTACTAAAACATTACTTTCTAATTATTATTACCTTTATTATTGTTAATGAGATGGAGTCTTGCCCCATCACCCAGGTTGGAGTGCAATGGTGTGATCTCAGCTCACTGCAACCTCCACTCCCCAGGTTCAAGCGATGCTCCTGCCTCAGCCTTCTGAGTAGCTGGGACTACAGGCACGTGCCACCATGCCTGGCTAATTTTTGTATCTTTAGTAGAGACAGGGTTTCCCCATGTTGCCCAGGGTGGTCTCAAACTCCTGACATCGCGATCCCCCTGCCCCGGCCTCCCAAAGTGCTAAGATTACAGGCGTGAGCCACCGCGTTCTGCCTCTATTATTTTTTTTTGTCTGTGGCCAATTAGTCGAGTTGCTTGAATCAACAGGCTAATAATGAATTCTGATTATTTGTTCCATCCTTATCTAGACCTGCTAAACTTAGTTCAATCCTGCATTAATCCTCATCACTATCCCCAACCAACTGCTTTCCAAAGAAATGCCAGTTATACTTTTTCTCACTAAGGTAAAATAAAAATTAAAGAAAAATAGCATCATTATGTTTTTATTTACATAATGAAATGGCTAAACATTTATCTATTTACACGTATACTTCAAACCCAATATATAGTGTATGCTTCTAGGTAATAGCAATTTGGATCAGACAGATAGCCACTGTTCAGTAGGCATATATGGCTACTGGCTACTTACATTGGAGAGTCAGAATTAAATCCTTGCCCTAATATCCCAAAAGAAGATTATAGCCCCATCAGATAAACTGTGTATAGAATGAGAAAAACGCAATGTGCTAGGCAACATTGGTGACTCTTGATAACTTACTGAGTGAGTGAGAAGGGAGAATCAAAGCACTTTTCTCATTTGTTGACTTCAAGGAAATATTGCTGGAAAAGAAAAGGAGAATCAGTGGAAAAATACCCACATGGTTTTGTAGACAAGAAAAAACATACTAGATATTCCACACAAGCAACTACCATATCTTACAGGAAAAGAAATCACCCATATATGTAGAAGATATATGGAAAAAATTGATTTCTTTTAATGCTAATTTGAAAAATGATTTCTTAACGCAGAACAATCAAATATCTCTCTAACCTTTATCCAAAGCTTACATTTCATTCATATCAATTATTGCCTTTGGAAAACATGTCTCCTTGGAGAGCTTTATACAACTGCCATTTTTTTCACAATAGTAGACTAAGATATAAATCATCCAATTAGTAGTTTACATTGATCTAGTTTCATGTAGCAAATTTCATCAAGAAAAGCCAGTCCCATAACAGCTTCCATGAAACAAAATCACACAAAATGCCAAATAGCCAAGTTGAAAAATAGAGATTTTTCTTCATTTGATATTTTTAAATAGATTTTTTTAATGTGTACATTTTGCTTTTATGAAAAGTTATTTAGGAAATAACAGCAGTGAAAGATATTGTGACGATCTATTAGAGTAGAAAGGGCATAGTCTTTGGAATCAAAGTGAGCTGGGTTTAACTTCAGCATTACCACAGTCTACCTGGGTGGCTTTGGGCATGTTATTTAACTTTTTCTGCTTAAATTTCTCCATCTGCAAAATGATGATATATGTCTATTTAGAAGGATCCTCACATAAATTTGAGATAATACATGTAGAATATCTAATGTATGTAAAAGTTGAGTGAATATAAAGTGTCTATATTTAATAGGCTTTCAAAATATTATAATAGTTATTCATATAGATAATGAGTTCTGATTCTGTGTTGCTTTTTTATGTAAGAAAAAAATGTAAGTGTAACCTCAAAAGAAAAACGTAATGAACCTTCTCATAGATAATTTGAGGGTTTTATTCATCTCTTCAACTAAATTCAAAAGTACATTAGTGTTATTGTTTTCATTAGTACTAAACAAATACACATCTCGGCATTACGAGGAAGAATCAATTTTTATACAAGTCACCCCGAGAGTAATTTCAGTGGGATGGAAAAAACATTGCAATGCAATCAGCTGTAATCTGTATCTTTTCTTCTAAAGAACCAAAGTTCTTCACCACTATTATTGGCAAAGTCATTATGCAAAAGTGAGAGAAAATTGAAGGTGCTCTTTTAAATCCTACTCATTTTCTGGGTTTTTCTTTCTTTCCTTTAGGTTCTCAAAGAAATACAATGAAGTTTCTCTGTCCTTTATCTCTGTAGTCTGAAAGTATTTTATTCTTCATCTTTCCTCTGAAATATCCATGTAACTGTTTCTATAGCTATTGAACGCTGAGTCCATTACCGCTCTTTGTGGGGTCACACCTCAAGTATTTGTAATTATCTTACTAAAATCCACAGGATCACCATTAATCAAACTATTGGTGATAAACAACCACCTCTAAAAATCCCAATCCATCACAGTCCAAAACATTTTAAAAAGTTAAATGAATTACTAGAAAAACTAAATAATAAAAATCTATGAAATAAAACCCAAGATTTTTCATGTTTTATATCCATCAAGGCATATCAAATGGTAATATAATAACAACCAACACTACATAGGGAAATAATTAAATATCTATTTAAGTCATTTATTGCAAATGCGAGTAGTCAATTAATAGAGAAAATATACACAAAGTTTTTGTCATTATACAGATGAAACTAAATAAAAATTTATGAGGGAGATGATTATTCTCCACATTAAAAGCATGCAAACACTCTCTGGGTAAATATTAATAGCAAATATTAATGAGACAAACTCACTTATTAACTTAATCTAGTTTGCATTGGCAGTAGTGCTATCCACAGACAATAATGTATATCTAAACTGTTTCAGTATTTTGTTTGATTACACTCAGTAAAAAACCGGTCTCGCAGTCCTGCGTTGAGAATAGAAACAGTTTTAAAGCAATTTCAGTAATCTCATATGAATCTCTTAAACTTCCCTTCAAAATGTAGCAAGTGATGCTCTATTTTTAAAATTCATTTTCAGTATTTTATCACTCGTTGTATTTTCAACAATTAACCTTGTCAAATTAAAGTGTTTTGATGAAATAAATAGGCTTATTATAAAATTCCTATACATAAATCTTCTCTTGGTGAAAATAAAACGCAAAATGATCTATCAATTTTTTAAGGGTTTGGTGATATCTTCTCACAGATGTGCAATGTCAAGATGACCGGTATCATTAATAATTATTCCTTTTTTGAACTTTCATTTCAGGTTCAGAGGTACATATGCTAGTTTGTTATATAGGTAAACTTGTGTCCCAGGGGTTTGTTGTACAGATTATTTAATCACCCAGGTACTAAGGCTAGTACACAATAGTTTTTTCTGATTCTCTCCCTCCTCTCACCCTTCACCCTCAAGTAGGCCCCAGTGTCTACTGTTCCCATCTTTGTGTTCATAAGTTCTCATCATTTAGCTCCCACTTATAAGTGAGAACACACAGTATTTGGTTTTGTTTCTGTATTAGTTTGCTAGGGATAGTAGCCTCTAGCTTCACCCATATTCCCTCAAAAGACATGAGCTCATTATTTTTTATAGCTGTATAGTATTCCACGGTGTATATGTACCACACTTTCTTTATCCAATCTGTCATTTATGGGCATTTATGTTGATTCCACGTCTTTACCATTGTGAATAGTGCTGCAATGAATATTAACATGCATGTGTCTTTATGGTAGACTGATTTCTATTCCTCTGGGTATATATGCAATAATGGGATTGCTGGATGGAATGGTAGTTCTGTTTTTAGCTCTTTGTGGAATTGCCATACCGCTTTCCATAATGGTTGAACTAATTTACACCCCCAACAGTGTGTAAGCATTACGTGAGATGATACGTCATTGTGGTGTTGATTTGCATTTTTCTAACAATCAGTGATGTTGAGGGTTTTTTTTCACAAGCTTGTTGGATGCATGTATGTCTTCTTTCAATAAGTGTCTTTTCATGTCTTTCGCCCCCTTTTTAATTGGGTTTTCTCTTGTAAATTTGTGTAAGTTCCTAAGAGATGCTGGATATACTCAAAAGAAAGGAAGTCAGTCTACTGAAGGGATATCTGCACTCCCATGTATATTGCAGCACTATTCACAATACCTAAGATTTGGAAACAACCGAAGTGTCTGTCAACAGATGAATAGATAAGAAAATGTGGTACCTATACACAGTGGAGAACCACTCAGCCTTAGAGAAAATGAGATTTTGTCATTTTCATGAAAACATGGATGAAACTGGAGGTCATTATGTTAAGTGAAATAAGCCAGGTGCAGAAAGACAAATGTTGTATGTTCCCATTTATTTGTGGGAAATAACAATTAAAACAGTTGAACTCATGAAGATAGAGAGTATAAGGATAGGTACCAGAGTCTGGGAAAGGTAGTTGTGTGGGAGGATGGTTAACGGCTAGAAAAACACAACTAGATAAAATGAATAAGATCTAGTATTTGACAGCACAACAGGGTGATTACAGGCAACAAAAATTTATTGTATATTTTGAAATAACTAAATGAGTAAAATTGGATTGTTTATAACACCAATAATGAATACATGCTTGAGATGATGGATACTCCATTTACCCTAATTTTTTTTTTTTTTTTTTTTTTTTTTTTGAGATGGAGTTTCACTCTTGTCACCCAGGCTGGAGTGCAATGGCACAATCTCAGCTTACTTCAACCTCCACCTCCCAGGTTCAAGCGATTCTCCTGCCTCAGCCTCCCGAGTAGCTGGGATTACAGGAGCCCACTACCACGCCCAGCTAATTTTGTATTTTTAGTAGAGATGGGGTTTCACTATGTTGGCCAGGCTGGTCTCGAACTCCTCACCTCAGGTGATCCACCCACGTCAGCCTCCCAAAGCGCTGGTATTAGAGGTGTGAGCCACCATGCCCTGCTCCTGACATGGTTATTAAGTACTGCATGTCTTCAGCAAAGTATCTCATGTTCCCCATAATATATATGCCTACTTTATACCTGTAAAAATTAAAAATAACCATTTTTCAGAAATGCATACTCGTTATTTTCTCAACTTTTATTTTAGATTCAGGGAGTACATGTGTAAGTTTGTTACCCGGGTATATTGCATGATGCTGAGGTTTGAGGTACAAATGATCCTGTCACCCAGATGCTGAGCAGAGTAACCAATAGTTTTTTCAAACTTTTCCCTCTAGTAGTCCTCAGTGTCTATTGTTGTCATATTTATGTCCATAAGTACTCAATGTTTAGCTTCCACTTGTAAGTGAAAGCGTGTGGTATTTAATTTTTCTTCCTGCATTAATTCACTCAGGATAATGGCCTCCAGCTGCATCCACATTGCTGAAAAGGACATAATTTTGTTCTATTCTATGACTGCATAGTATTCCAAGGTGTATATGTACATTGTCTTTGTCCAATCCACCATTGATGGATACCTAGATTGATTCCAGATTTTTGTAGTTGTGAATAGTACTGCAATAAACATATGGGTGCATATTGTCTTTTTGGTAGAGGGATTTATTTTCTTTTGGATATATACCCAGTAATAGGATAGCTGGATCAAATGGTAGTTCTAAGATTTCTGAGAAATCTCCAAACTGCTTTCCAGAGTATATGAACTAACTTACTAATTCTTGAGAAAAGTGTAAAGTGAACTTGTTTCATCATATAAAAATTAGGGTGAAAAATATAATAAAAATACTTTCCTAACTTATGAATACTATAAAATACTTTCCTAACTTATGAATACTGTAAAACTATAGTGTTATATAAACTATATATATAACTATACATATATAACTATACATGTTAAAAAGTTTTGATACAAATGATGTTTATAAAAACAACTTGTGTACACAAGTAAATTCTTAAGCTATTTGATAGTTTTGGGTTTCATTTAACAGATTCACTTTAAACTGTCACACGAGTAGTTATATCAGACACAATGTACCCTGTAAGATGGACAACATTTACATTGATTTCATTCATATTCATTGAGACAAGTTTCTTGATTACGCACTTTGAAGATTGTAGTTAGGCTTACGACAAAAGTTTTTAAAACACTTTCAATTTTTATGTCATCTTGTCATGGCCCAGTAACAAACTGTTCATAGACTTGCACCAAACCACAGACCACACTAAAAGTCCTACGTGATCTGTATATAGGTTTTGTTTTTGTTGTTGTTGTCGTTGTTGTTTGCATTTGACTTCATTTGTGTGAAAGATAGAGAACCCCCAGGTGGTATTTGATGTAGTAAAATAAACATAACACACATGTATGATATTTTTAGATTTAGATAAATTCATTCTATATTAGATTAAAAGTATGTAGGAAATGGACATTTGCTTCTCCATTCAAGATTCTTGCATGTGACGGCATATCTGAGTTTGCTGGACCACTCTATTAACATGACAACTTGTTTTTGCAATTCATGTTCATGTTTTTTTATTTAGAATATTACCTCTTTAAATACACATTTATAAGCATTATGATGTCCCAATTCTGCATTCTGTTCTCTCTGTTATTTGCTCTTTCTGCTGACTTTCTCACATACTGTATTGTTTCTTCAACTGACCAGTAATTTTTGTTTGTGAGTCCCTATTCAGCTGATCTTATTCAATGAAAATCCCAAAGTACCTAAGTTGAACTTGAGCTTTTGTAGATAATATTTACATGTGCTTCTTTCAGGTTTCTAAGGTAGTGCTCTCTCTGTCTTTAATGTTTACAGTAGACAGAATAAAAGCCCATCCATCCCCCAAATATGCCCAAGTCTCACTTCCTAGAAGCTGTGTATATGTTACTCTATATAGCAAAGGGACATTGCAAGTAGGGTTAATCTAAGAATCTTGGATTATCCAGGTAGGACCAATGTGATCAAAAGGGCCCTTATGCAGGGAGGCAGGAAGGTCATAGCAAGGAAAGTAGATGTCATTATAGAAATGGGGTAAAAGAGAGAGAAAGTTTTGAACTGTTACAGGCTGGCCTTGAAGATGGAGGAGACTCTACAAGCCAAAGAATGCAAAGAGCCTTCAGGAGCTAGAAAAGGCAAGGAGACAGATACTCCCCTACAGCTTCCAGGGAAAAAAATCTTCACCTTTTGACACCTTGATTTTAAGACTTCTGATCTTCAATAAGATAGTATTAAGTGTTTTATTCTGCTAAGTTTGTGGTTACAGCACATTGTTCCACTAAGTTTGTTACTGCAGCAATAGAAAACTACAGCAATATGCATGCAAATCACCTCGGATCTTGTTTAAAAATATAATTTGATAGTATGCCTGGAGAAGAGTGACAGGGTCTGTATTTCTAACAAGCTCTTGATAGTGCAGATACTGCTCCATGTTTGTGGATCCAACTTTTAGCATCAGAAAGTAGGACAATATTATCTTGAGAAGGCATTAAATAAAATTTGCTATTATTGAGTTTTCACAGAATATGCAGGTCATTAAAATGCAAATCTCAAACACCATGTGAAGACATTTTCTTTTAGCACTATTCATGTAGATGAGCTCCCTAACTTTATGAAGAGATCTCATCTCACTTCTCTTCTGGTATAAACTGAATGACCTGCCTTTGTCTCCTGAAGAATATTTAAAACTCAAGGCACTAAGTTTATGGTATATGCAAACACAATGCCATATACCATGAGTATCTCCTCAACGGTATCTGTGTGCTTTTTGGTAATGCTTGCCAGTATGAACAATTAATTGCTAATTTAAACTTTTGGGTCCTAAATAACAGTAATAATTTTGAAAAGTAAAAGTCAATATCAAAGAGATTAAGAGGTTGATATAATGTGCATGTGGACTTCTTTATATGTTTGAATTAAAGAAATGAAGTTAGGGATAAATAGTGAAATCTATATTTTCCATTAATTTCAGTCACTAATTTAAGTCTCTTGTAGATGCACTAAACCATGAACCATATATACATATTTAATTATATTAATATATTTAATATTCTTTAACATATGTTTATATATTAGTTCATTACTATCCTTACTTTATAAAATTTGTGTGTATGTGTGTGTGTATGTGTGTATATATATACATATATATACACACACACGTGTATATATATATATACATATATATACACACACACATACATATTAATTAGTTCATTTGATCTTCCAAACAACTTTATGGAGTAAGAATTATCCTAATTTTAGAGATTAGAAAACTCAGACACACACACACACACACACACAGAAAAGACTTCTAGAGAGTCCGCCTAGATATGTAGTAGAAATTTACACATTTAAGAATAACTTCAATATTTACGACCTGGTTGAGCCAAGATCAGAAGGAAACAATACCTTACAACTTGAAAGAGGAAGAGTCAGGAGTATAATCCAGGACTTTCTTATTACCAAGCCGGTGCTCTTTCCTTTGTTCTCTGTTGATTCTAAAGTTATCCAAAGATAGAGATTTGCAACTGACTTTCAGTACTGTGTAGAATTCTACTACAAGATTACTTACGCATTGACATAGTCTCTTTCATCTACTCCCAGTTAAAAGGATGGCTGGGGAAAATATTTATGGAAAACCATTTGGCCAAAACAAAGGTATATTACTGATGTACATGAGCAGATGAGTACTGGTTGGAAACATAAAGACACACACATAGTAACACAAGCACATGCCTCCACATGCCACTGATTGTTCTTATTACATATTATTGAGTCGCACATTTCTGACCTAAGCTCCTCAACATACTCTATTTCTAATTCCTCCAAAGAGCCTTACCTTTCTCCTAACTTCATCAATCTCCACAGATGACTTTACATCCAGAATATTTAAATCATTAAGCATAGAATTCTCTGATTTCTACTACCCCATATTACATATTTTTTTTACATCAAAAACATTGCCCATGCCTCCAATTTCAAAGGATTAGGCATCACATTCTTTTCAAAGCTAAACCTTCCACAGGTGCTCTTAACCCCACCTTCTGTTCCCCGGAGATTGGGTTTTATTGATTACTACTGTATCTTTTATCTGAAAATTTCTCCCTCTAACTACTTGTCCTTTGTTAACATGCTTATAGCTCTCTCACCCTAAAAATTAAATCCTTCTTGTCCTTCTGTGCCATATGGCCTGGAAGATAATATTTTATCTCTTTCTGTTTTCATTTAAACTTTACAAAGAACAGCATACCCTAGAGGTCTTTGTCATCTCGCCTAACATTTTCTTCCTAACTCATGATAGTTTAGTTCCTATTCTAGAAAAAGAACTAAACATGTTTTAATATAATTGAATTGCCAAATTCAATGGATGTCTCTTCATACTTCATATTAATACAGTGTTCTCTAATATTTGGCATCACTAATCACTCCATACTTGAGGAAGTATCTAATTTCCTCTCATGGCTACTTCTACAATTTTCTTAGAAATTATTAAATATTAGAGTTCCCTAGATTTCTGTCCTTGAGTTTCTGTTTTTATCATGCATCATACTTTGTTTGGGTAATCACTTCCACTCTCATAATTTTGACTTGCTCTTGAATGCTGATGACTCAGTAATTTATATCTCCTATCTGTCCTCTCTCCATCAAACTGTAGTTACGTTATCTCACTGCCTGATGGCCAATTACCTCAGAATGTTCACCGAGTGTTTCCCATTATCCAGATTTAAACTGGAATTGATTTTATTTTCCTACTTGCTACTACTTCATGTATTATCAGTCAACGATTCTACATCTTAGAATCCTCCTTGACATTATTCTTAATTTCTACAATTAATTAAGCAATGATCCATATCAATTAGAATTCAATCAGGATAAATAAACTACACATTCATTTTAAATGGTAAAATTTAACATAAAGAATTATCAATTATATCAGAAGAGTAAAAGGTAAGGATAATTATTTTAAAAATACCCTAGGACTGAAAGAATCGAAAGAAGAGACAAACTTGGAAGTGGAATTTTCTTCCCAATATTGTGTTTCAGACATTAATGGAGCAGGTATGGTGGCAGCTCACCAGATGATGAAGTAATTCTCTGGGTTGAACTTGGCCAAAGTTGGTTTACAATTGCCAGGTAAGCAGAAAATGCCTGTTCAGGGTATAGATTGGTAAAAATTGTGGCTGGGATTTTCAAGCGGGTGACAACACTATGGGGCAGAGATGACAAAGCCTTGTGGAAAGGTCCACAGAGAAAGTCCACACCCAGGGGTTTCTAAATGGCTGAGTGGTGTGGGGCTCTGTCGGTGTCAGGTGATTCCCGATATACCTGTGGGATGCAGGTAGACTAGGGCATATGGATGAGTGCATAGAGGGAATTAAGGAATGAGGAGCCTGTTCACAGAGTGAACAACAAAAGGCCTGAGGTGCACTACGTCCCTCCTAAGAGAACTGTGATGTGGTGGTAACCAGGCCAGAAATGAGGCTGCCAACTTACCGAGGAACCGCATAATATGGATTGTATCTGTCTAGCAGGAGGAAGAAAAGGGCGCAAGAAGCACACACAAACCAGGAGGAGAAATATTTTCCTTTCTATAACAGAAGATTTCTTTCCTGCTGTAAAGAAGAAATGCTCTACAGTGCCCATTTTGATTATCACAGAGCATGTAACAGACAATAAATTTGGAGTGGAGAGGTAATACCTCTGTACTTGCAAATAGCTGTCAAATAACTATTATGTTAAGCATAATTGGTATTGAATTTGTACGTACAAATTCATGATACAAATATATAATTTGTATTGAATTTGTATATACATTCCCTTTCCTCTATCACTGTCATCTTTAAACTTCTGCCACCATCCCGATTCAGAATATATGTTCTGCAGATTCAGTGAAATGACTTATCTAAATGGGAATTTGGAGTCTTCCTAAAAGTCTTTCAAAATGACTTCCTATTTATCTGTCAAATAACTTAGGTTTTGTCTAATTTTCTGGCCTAATTTCTTAGCACTCACTGGGTACAGCTGCCAAAAACAGTGCAAAAAATAAATAAATAATATCTCAGTATCATACTATAAGGATTGCTTTTCCTTGAGTGTTTGTGGGTTGGCTGCTGTTTGGGGTGGGCAAAGCTAAGTGGTTTTAAAGACCTGTTTGGAGCAAGTTCTATTCCAAAAGTGTATTTCAACAGCAGGCTAGAGAAAGTACATTTTCCTCATGTTAACAGCAAAGATGCAAGGAAAACATCAAACTGTATAAACTCATTTTTAAGACCCTGTGTCCATTGTCTGGCATCCCTGACCTAAATACTTCCCATGCTGAATCTAAAATCAAAGGCCTGGGTAGCATAAGCCTCCCGTGAATGTGGTAGGGAGAAGGAGAACATATTTTTGAAAGGTATACTACCTCTTACATTACTCCCTGCCATCACTAGTCTACTAAAATGATAGTCATGTAAGCTGCATTCCCATATCATAGTAACGTGCCTCTAAAGCAAGCAAAAACACTTGGGTTTATAGTTAGTGTGTATAAACTTCTCATGGCTAAGTGTATACTTTGTTAGGATTTCTGAAGTGGTGAAAATACCAGAAGTGCCTTACAGAGCTTTCAATCATTTCCAGTTCTCTATTGATCTCAAGTCAAGGACTTCTGTGATAGAAAGTATCAGTCAAGTTATTCTTTCACAGAATCCTGTTGCCCATTGGAAAAAAAATATTTTTCTTAAGATTTTACTTCTGTTTGCATGTTTCTCATGTTCATTGCACCAACCAAATGTCATGTTCCTAATTTCTCTTTTGGTTCCACATTTCTAGCTAAAGCTTCCCAGTAATACCCTCAGAATCAGGTGTTGACATTGCAGTTCTTTGTCACCCTTTCCTCTCCATTTTTCCACTGTTAGTAGGGGGTCCATGTGCTTCATAGTCCACCTTAAACATTTCAAATGGTTACACATTCACACTTTAAGACTAAGATCAGGGACTTAATTATCACTAAATATTCATACCAAGTGTGCTACCTTCTGGCTAATTACTACTTATTAATAGCTACTGAAAAGAATTGTCCTTACACAAGAAACTTAGAAGAACAGATGCTTAAAATATTAAACAGGACTTGAAATGTTTGATGAAATATTAATTGGCCATTTTGCACAAAATATAATTTAGCCAGAAAAGATGAAGAGTAGCAAATGGAAAGAAAGATTAAAAAGCATGAGAGTACACTATCCTGACCCCTACCATGTCAGAACAAAAGGGGTTAGAAAGACACTTTCTAGCAGGAGTACAGAGATAAAAGATGAACACTTATTATGAGACAGGTGTTCACTTGTCAAGAATCCTCTTTGGTGACAGAAATCTATATCACTTTGTTTTTCAGCCAGCTACAATTTATCCTAAGAAGTTCTCATTCCATGTTCTCATGCATCTCTTCTCTGAAAAAAAGAATTCTTTCTATTTGGTCTGGCTCCAAGAAAACTGCAACAGTGTTAAATGGTGGTTCCTAAAATAATTGTAGGGAAACTAATTCACACTGTAGTTCCTAGGGCCAGGACAGACATTAGATAAATAGGGACAATGAAGATTTATAATAATTCTCTTTGTTAGCTGCATCTCTTAGCACCTACTGCATAAAGAGCAATGAGAAAAGAAATAACATCCTCTTTTAATGTTTAGATTATATTTTAATATACAAGAGAAGAGTTTTCACTGGGTCTTAATCATTTTATGAAATGTGCCCCTTTTCTGCAGTATTCAATGGACAGAAATACTAGGAAGGCTTCAGAACTAGTTGACCCACTCAATCTCCCCTTCAGCTCATCTACTAGTTTAGGGTCTTGGAAGTCAAAGACCCCCACAGAACCATCCCAATGCATTTTATTCTCAGGTAAATTCTGCACAATAACAGTGTTTGCTTGGATCCCTTATAACCACAAATACTTAAAATATAATTTGTCAAAATATATAGAGTAACTTTATACAGCAAAAAATCTCTGTCTATAATTTATAATATAAATGTCACTTGCATGGGAATAGGAGATATAAAATTCAAGTTAATCTGCTGTATAATGCAATTGCAGACGTATATATATATATATACACACACACACATATATATGCACACACATATATACACACGTACACACATCTTTTTTTAGATGTAAATATTATGTAGAAGTATATAGTCATAATCTAATTATAAAGAGTTTCTTTGTGTTATCTAGTTTCAATTTCTTAATTAAATATTTCATTAGCAGACATTGAGTAGTTTCATAATATAACCAAATAAGTTTCATTTAACCAAAATCATACACTCTCAGTACAATCCGGGTTTTAGAAGAAAAGAATGTCATAATGAATGCTGACTATGTAAGTCCCAAGATCTTTAAAAAATGATAGGATCATGGAAATATTGAGTCCACTAAGTAAAATAAATGTATTATTTTGGGGACGGTGGGAAGGTGTATATTACAATCCAAATAATCCTGGTAAATTCTAATATTTGTTCTAGGTAGCTATGGTATTTATATCCTTTAATAAAAATTATCATTCAGTTTACAGATTTTTATTAAATATTTATTAAGAAAGTGAATAAAATATATAGACTAGTATGTTATACAACCCCAATCTCATTTAAGAAAGACAGAAATTTGGTAGTTTTATTTGCAATTTTTGCATCTCCGTTTTATACATTTGTCTCCTTGCTATTAATTCTCCTTGAATTATGTAGTTCTGTGTATGAAAAGGATGACCTGGGGTACAAAAAGTTCCAGGCAAATTATTTAGGACTTGTTAATACCCTTAAGAAATAAGTGGGAGTTTTGGATTTTCCTGTGAGACAACCATGTTGCTACTAATTAACTCAGATGAAGCAAAGAATATCCCTAAAACCATAGCCTCTAACCTCAGATGTCAGACATCCTCATTCTTCTGACTATTAATCTTCATACATAAAACATTTGAAATTGCCAAGTTTATTTGAGAGCAGTAGAGAAGACTTCTGGATACAATAAAAAAAAAGTATATGATAAGCACAAAACTTTTCATAGCAACTTGAAAAGGTTAAATTAAAATACATACAAAATAGCCAAACCACCAATACTTACTGTGCTTCTTTTTGTCCAACGCTAAGATGTGAAAACATACTAAATAAATTAAATCTAGAAACAATCTTTACTCTCAAGAAGTTTAAAATCTGGTAGGTGAAGCCTGCAGTAATAAGCACAATGACATCGATTAAGGACTGCAGCCTTAAGTGTACCTTCACTAGCTTCTGCTTCCGTTGAGTACAGAAGAAAAAAGTAAATCCTACAGTATGAAAGGACGAATATACCATGATCTAGTGGGATTTATATCAGAAATTAAAAGGTTGGTCCAACAATCAAAAATCCGTCATTGTAATTCAGCACTTGAATGAAAATGCAGGGCAAAGATGTAGACAAAGGAATAGAAGAGGGCTTTCTTAACCTGACACAGGGTATCTACCAAAGCCCTACAATTAACATTATACTTGACAGTGAGGTATTGAAGAGTACCCGCCCCCAGGTATCTTTTCCACTATACCACTTTCACAGAATTTTCTGTCTCAGGTTCAGCTTCTACAAAATTCAACCTCTAACAGATATAAATAAATCAATTTAGAATTTTTCTTAAAATATTGAAAAACAATGTAATTTTAATGATATAAGAACTAAAAAAAGATATTAAAATTAAATAAAAAGGAATACGTGAATATACATAAATCCAAACCAGTCTGTAGGAAAGATAAAGGAATAGTCTTCATGAACCCAGTTAATTTAAAGAGATTAAAAAAGAAACAAGATTAGGAATAAAAGCTATATTTTGTTTCCTATACTGTTGTTATACATAAGATAAATAAAAAATAAATAAAAACGCCACCTGCAAATCTATGCAAAAAATTAAATCTAGAGTAAATTATTTCTAAGCAAAATTTAAAACATTTTAATAACCTTAGAATAATTAAATATTCTCACATAAAAGTAGTTGCAAAGGTGATTCCAGCATTCAAAAAGTTATCAGAATCAGATGATTGTACAGTTATGTTAAAGAACCAATAAGTCCATTATTATTTAAAATTTTCTAGAAAATGTATACTGTATAAATAGCATTCTAATATTAGAAATAATATTTTAAGAATATCCTAGAAAAAGTTCAGAAAAAGATGGAACCCGCTTTTGTTTATTAGGCTAATATACATTTATTACCAAATTCTGTCACAACTATTCAAAAAAAAATAAATAGATCAATCTCTTGTTGTATTGTAAATCTAGAATTTCAAGTCTGTCCTTGATATCTGTTAGCCTCATGGGATCCCCAAAGGCCTGATCATGAGCATCCCTGCTCTACCCAGATAAGGCTCCCACCCAGCTGGAAATGAGCCTCCTCTGACCAGTTTCCTTATCAGCCACACCAGCTGCAATCTCTTGATTTTCACCTTCTTGCCAGCCCATGAAATTTTTCCAGCAAATCAATCTCATCGCTTTCATGGAACCAGGAGCCTCCTGACCCTCTGGTTACTACAAAGTCTGCCTCCAGAGTCCCTGTTGGTTAATGTACCCTGCCCTCCACCACCCAAAGGGAACCACTGCATGGACTTGCATGCTGTGTGGTAACTCTTCCCCCATGCAGTGAGTATACGTAACTAGTGAACTGCCACCCAAACTAATCCATCTAGTGGTGGGTATCATATATCAGCCATCTCCTACTATTTAGAGAAGGGGATTCCTTCTTTGCCAACAGGATCAATAAGGGGTGTGCAGAACACTTATGAATATGGTTACAAAATACGTTAGAAAATATACGCAATGTTATTCAGTAAAGTATTAAGTAACAATATATGATGACCAGTGTAGATGTGAGTAATGCAAGAGAGGTTTAGTGTAAGGAAATCCACTAATCTATTAATGTATCTAAACATAGAATAAGAAGCCTCAGAAGCACATCATTGGATACTAATAAGATATTTCATATATGAAGTGATAAGATTTAATGTGTTTTAAGAATTCAAGGTAGCTAAATAAATACGAAAATTATTTTCCAAAGTCAAACGTATGTTTATAATAGAAGAGCATAAATATCATTAGAATTAAAATCTGTAATCTTGTAAAGAAGTCTGCTACTTTTATAACTCTATTTCAGAGGCTCCACAAAAATGCAATAGAAAGAAAAAATAATTGGAACAAACATTAAAACAGAGATAAAACTATCCCATTTTGCTAGGGATATGTTCATGTTTATAAAATTGAGGACACTAGTGAAATGGAAAGAGCCATTGATACATATGAATTTTTAAAATATTTAGTTATTGGTATAACTCTTTGGTAACAGATTTTTTGAGAATTAGACAAAGGGTTACATTTCTAAGAAAATATAACTTAAATGTCAGAATAAATGGAAACCTAAATACTCTGAAAAACACTGTAAAAACTGAAAAGGTAGTCCTGATATACATCATTGAAAAATGGGCAAAGGACATGAAAGGACATTTTTCAAAAAAAGACATGCATACAGCTAACAAGCATATGAAAAAAGCTCAACATCACCGATCACTATAGAAATGCAAATCAAAACCACAGTGAGATACCATTTCATGCCAATCAGAATGTCTATTTTAAAAAAGTAAAATAACATGCTAGTGAGGTTACAGAGAAAAGAGAACACTTTATACTGTTGGTAGGAGTGTAAATTAGTCCAACCATTGTGGAAAACAGTGCGGTAATTCCACAAAGACCTAAAAACAGACTACCATTTAACACAGCAATCACATTACTGTGTATATACCCAAAGGAATATAAATGGTTTTATTATAAAGACACATTCATGTGTATGTTCAGTGCAGCAGTATTTACAATAACAAAGACATGGAATCAACCTAAATGCCCATCAATGGTAGACTGCATAACAAAAATGTGGTACATACACACCATGGAATAGTATGAAGCCATAGAAGAGAACAATAGTATGTTCTTTGCATGAATATGGATGGAACTGGAGGCCATTATCCTTAGTAAACTGCTGCAGGAACAGAAAACCAAATACCACATGTTCTCACTTATACATGGGAGCATATTAATGAGAACAGTGGACACATAGGGAAACAACAGACCCTGGAGCCTACTGGAAGGTGGAGGATAGAAGGAGAGAGAGAATCAAGAAAAATAACTAATGGGTAATAGGCTTAATACATGAGTAACAATATAATCTGTACAAAAGAAAACCCATGACATGAGTTTACCTCTGTAACAAATCTGCATTGAGTACACCTGAACTTAAAAGTTAAAAAAAATAAAAAAGAGACACAGGCAACGAAAAAACATTCATGAAGAAGATTGAGGAGGAGGAGATGGGAGATGAAAGATGTATAGGTGAGATTGTTTTCCCGAAAGATCAGAGAGGAAATGATTACATGGATGGGACGCCCAATAATTATGGTTTCCTTGGAAATTCATGTTTTGGGTACAGTAAAACTATATCATATACTATAGCATTCTAACTGGTAAAATAAACAATATTTAATTTAAAAAACTATGAGCAAAAGATATGAATAGGCAGATAAATACTAAAAACTAACCAAATATTGTGGGGCTAATTTTGTGCCAGTTGTTTCTCTAGTGCTGTACATTTGTCTTCACTACTACTTTACTAGCTAGATACTAATTTCCTCTCCATTTTACAGTTGGGAAACCCAGGCAAAGACTGGTTACATTTTATAGACTCAGTTTTATTATATAGGTAAACTGTGTATCACAGAGGTTTGGTATATAGATTATTTTGTCACCCAGGTAATAAGCCTATTTCCTAATAGGTATTTTTTCTGATCCTCTCCTTCCTCCCACCCTCCACCTGCCACCCTCAAGTTGGCCCAGGTGTCTGTGGTTCTCCTCTTTGTGTCCATGTGTTCTCCTTGTTTAGCTCCCACTTGTAAGTGGGAACATGAGGTATTTCGTTTTCTGTTCCTGCATAAATTTGCTTAGGAAAATGGCCTCAAGCTCCATCCATGTTTCTGGAAAGGACACGATCTCATTCTTTTTTATAGCTGTGTGGTACTCTATGATGCATATGTACCATGTTTTCTTTATCCAGTTGACCATTGATGGGTATTTAGGTTGATTTCATGTCTTCGCTATTGTGAACAGTGCTGCAATGAACATACACGTGCAATGTTTCTTTGTGATAGAGTGATTTATATTCTTTGGGTATGGATTTCTCTAATAAGATGTTGAGCATTTCTTACATACTTGTTGGTTTTACGTCTGTCTCGTTTGAAAAGCATCTACTCATTTTCTTTGCCCATTTTTTAGTGGGGTTGTTTGGTTTTGCTTGCTAATTTAAGTTTCTTATTGATTCTGGATATTAGACCTTTGATGCATGCACAGTTTACTAATATTTTCTCCCACTCTGTAGTTTATCTGATTACCACTCCCTTTTTGTTGTTTTTGCTGTGCAGAAACTCTTTAATTAGATCCCATTTGTCAACTTTTGATTTTGTTGCAATTGCTTTTGGCATCTTCGTCATGCTGGCATCTTGTTCATTCCCACGTTTCGAACAGTATTGCCTAGGTTATCTTCCAGGGTTTTTATATTTTTGGTTTTACATTTAAGTCTTTAATCCATCTTGAGTTGATTTTTGCACAATGTGGAAGGAAGGGGCCCAGTTTCAATCTTCTGCATATGGCTAGCCTGTTATCCTAGTACCATTTATTGAATAGGGAGTCCTTTCCTCATCGCTTGTCTTTGTCAGCTTTGTCAAAAATCCTATAGTTGTAGGTGTGCAGACTTATTTCTGGGCTCTCTATTCTGTTTCATTGGTCTATGTGTCTGTTTTTGTACCAGTACCATGCTGTTTCGGTCACTGCCATAACTATACTAACTATACTAACTTTCAGTTACTATAGTTTTAAGTTGAGTAACGAGATGCCTCCAGCTTTCTTCTCAGAAGATATTAACACCACATTATTAACAATGTTTTGCTTAGAATGGTGAGGTTTATTAGTATCTTTTATAATTCCTGCTAAGAAAAGATTCTAATTTTTATACAACAATTAACTACACAAAATACCTTACATTTTCTCATGCCACTGCTACGTGTGCACCCTTGTTAGCTCATTTTAATTAACGTATTTGTATTTTATCATTTTTTAGCAATTTGCTTTCTTTATATTAATTTTTGGACATTAACAAAAGTCCTACAAAGTACTATGCTTACACTATATATGAGAAAACTTAGTTTTATATAAGTAACCTCATCAGGCCAGTGGGACTGGGAGCCAGGCTCACCTCTGGATCTAGGTCATACCAGTATCTTTGGTCTTCCTGCCACATTTAATGTAGCAGGGATATAAATGTTACCAACACTTATATTGAAGGAGGACCCATCCTTTCCCATGACTCTGTCAATCTTCCCAGGTAGGTAAAGCCTGAAGTGAAGTCTGCCGCCATTATTGCTTAACAGAATTATGTTTCTGAGGTAGAGGCTTAGGGCAGGCCATTGTTGAAAACCATCATTTTGAATACTATAAAATTTAATCCTTCAAAAATCCCTAAGAAATAGGGACTATTTATTCCACATAGACTTACAGGGATGATAGCCCTAGAACTGAAACTAGGTCATATTTGTCAATTAAAAAAAAAAAAAAAAAAAAGACCATTTTCAAGACAATAAGGATTGTTGACCTAACTTTTGTACATCTGAGTCAGAAAGTCTTTTTAGGATCTTTGTGCAAACCCAAATAGTACCTGGAAACAGATTAAATTGTATGTTATATTTTTGAGAATAAGAAAGTAAAAACTGATTTAAATTACTAATGAAAGACAACTGCATTTTATGTACTTTCTCAATAAATAGAAAATTTTTGTACCACGTGAGGGTCAACAAACCCTTGTATTAAAAATTGATTTCCTAGTCCAGATTGTTAGAAACTCCTGTTATCCATTTTATTGCTCTTCATTCTTCACAAAAAGAACAGTGTTAGGGAACTGCCTAGACATGTTGTTTCATATAGCAAGTATTTAACGGCGAGGTACTTGATTCAGACCTGGGAATATAGCAGTAAACAAACAAACAACACATTGCAATTCTTGCCCCAGAAGAGCTTATATTCTGGTAAGAAGAGATAGAAAGAATAAAAAAAGAATTAAATGATACATTAAAAATAACTTCTATCAAGGAAACTATAGTAGATAAGAGGCTAATATGAAAAGTGTGTGTGTGTGCACGTGATACAATTTTAATGGTAGTATTACACAACATCTCAACGTGCAAATGTTATATAAACAAAAACTTAAAAGAGAGAAAGGAAGTAGCCTATGTATAAGTCTGTGGAAAGCATTCTGGACAGAGAGATGAGCAAATGCTAAGACTGCAGAAATACCTTTGTGCATACCATTAGCAAGAAAGGCAAACTGAGCTAGAGGGGGAGTAGAAGGTTTTAAGATCAGAGAGCTGACAGGGCTTGCTGGGTAATGATAGGATGATGGCTTTTACCCAGATATGGGGACCCCACTGGAGATCTCTGAAAGGAGGGTTGTCATGTCATGACCTGTGCTTCTCCAATATTACATGTCATGGTGTTGTGTTAATGCCATCTTTTAAGACTCTTCAGGAAAACCAGTAGAACCCATGAGAAGAATCATGTTGACTAGAAGAGCAAAGAAGATTAATTTGTTTGACTAAGCCACCATGGAGTCAGCAGTGAGCAAGCAAGAAGGGCATACAAGCAGCGCGCTGGAGTAGTACTAGAGAGAATTATTTATTAGTCTGGCATAAAAACAGAACAGGAGTGACATTGTAGATGCAGTTTTTAATATATATGTTCATGACAATCAGCAGGCTCTCACACATATTAAAGTAGCATGTAAATGGTAGCTTAACTTTGAGAGCACGAAGGTAGAATGAAGACAGAAGAGAATGGACTGTCAGTACCCAATGAAAGTTGTGCCACAGTCTGAGGAGTCTGCAAATATTCAGTAGGAGAGAGGGAATAAGAAAAATCAAGAGGATATCCCTGTGCTGATTTCAGCCCTTACAGTTTTTCTATTCATGGGTAGTATAAGTGATGTTCATCAACATGAGAAGACACACCTGAATGCATTTAACTAATAAGATTATAATCAACATTGACACTACATTTGAACCATTTTACATTTACAGCTTCAGACAATTAATTGCATTTATGGGGGTTCTCGGTGTGGGTCTGCTCTTCAAGTGACTCTCAACTCACCATAGACTCTCACAGGTAGCTTAGAAAACCCACAAGCAAACGTTTTCTCTATGGCAACAGTGCCTCGGCGAGCTCTCCTGCTAAGGGCATGTATGACTCACGGTCATGGTGAACATCGGCTTCAGGATGTAAGGAAAGCATTTATATTCTTTTTTGCAACTACTCCTACGTGCAGTTGTAGTTTACCATCCAGCATCATAGATGCATAACTTTTCCAGAACTGTTGCTAGGATGGGAACTGCCCAGAAAATAAGCAAAGTCCAATATAGGCTAAAGGGGGTTGCCAATAGCAGAATTAATTTTGTATCCCACATAACCTTCATGACCTTGAATGAAGAATTTAAATGCTCTGAGGTACATTTTCTTCATTTTTTGAAATAAGTGCAATAATTTCTACTTCCCTTCAATGTTAGGATAGCTACATTAAATATCATAAAAAGATAATAATGGTCTTCAAAGTAATAGACACTTGTAAGACATTAGTTGTAATTATGATATTAATAATAACAACCGTCTTTCAACCATTTAGTAATTCACCTTTAATATATCAAATCGAAATTCCATTGGGAACTCTAACCATATAGAAAATTGAAGGGGTTTCTTTTTTTTTTTTAATAATCAATACCAGCCCCCAATCTCATTTGAAATCTTTTTTTTTTATGTTTTACAAGCTAGACATACAGCCTTGTTTTTTAAAGACTAGAGTATAATTAAATACCACTTTGCATTAAAACGTTTACAGATTTAACAGGATCACGTATTTATTTCTTTTTCATAAGAAAAAAAATCATGCTGAAAAGAATTGCATTACTGTTTAGAATCTCTCTACTCCTCAAATATTGCCCACAGAATGGCTGATCAGAGATATTACCCTATATCTCAGAGAGCTGTGTTAGGAATAGACTAAGTTTCACTTTTTTAGAGTAAGGGAAGAAGTAGCTTTTTGCCTGTTTAAGCTGAAACATTTGTATTTCAATTGACATTATCCCTTGGCATTTTAGAGTTTTCAGCACAGCTCTCACAGGAAAGTGGTTCCTTAATTAAATTCTCTTGTTTTTAAATTTGTGTACTAGACGAGCGAATATGCTGGAAGCATAGTATTGATGGTGATTATTTCATTATTTTAGGCTCCTGTAAAGAAAAGTACATATCACGAAAGCACATGGTATTGAACCACAATAAAGAGACATATACAGTCATCTCTTACCATAAGGCACTGATTGGTGGATTCTAATGATCCAGAACTGTATGCCACTGGATTGCTACCCTTCTTCCTCCTCTGAATCCACTTACAGGAGAAATAAGAAAATTGTCAGAAACAAGCCCATTTTGGGCACTTGTCTCAAAGCTGGTCATTAGAACCCATCTGACATGTCTACAGGAATAGCCCTGTGTTCTAAAACTACCAGCTATAAAAACTGCAAGGTATCTTAGATGACACCAATCCCTACACCCACATCTCACAGATAGAGGAACTGTGTCTCAAAAAGTGGGAAAATGTATCCAGGATTCTAGGAAAAGGTAATAGCAGAGTCATGGCCCAAAAACCAGGTCCCCAATTTGTACTGTAGACTGACCACTTTCAGTGTTGCACATGATCACTAACATCTGGCTAACACACATCTCTTCAAGATTCTCGAGTCAATGACGAGTGATTGGGCTGAGATTATAATTGCTCACTCAATTTCTCTTGGCTCCCTTACCTTATACAACAGTCTTCTTTCTTCATGCCCATCTCCTCCACAAAGCCACTAGTCCCTGAAACTGGCTGCTTAGCATTATCATCTGAGATTAGTTAAAATGATAGGTATCAGGGCTCTACTTAAACCTAGTACATAAGAACTCTTAGGAGAAGACCTAGTTGTCTTTAATTTTAACAAAGTTATTGTGATGCATGGTAAGTTTGGGGATTTGCTACGTAAGATACAGCTCCTAGAAAGCAGGGACACATTCTTCATCTTACAACCTAATGTCTAGTATGAGGTAGACCTCAGTAAGTATTTTATATATTAATGATTAAATTGGCTTCAAGTCATGTAATAGCAAGCAGTAACAAGAAAGATTTAGACATTTGAAATAAAAAGAGAAAAAACAAAACAAAACATGGAACTCTTAAGATTGAGGGAATGTTAAAGGTCATTTCGTCCGACACTCACAGTTGAGATACTGAGGAAAACGAGACCTAGGAAATTAAGCCCTTCTCCCATAACCACACAAGTGATCAGACAACTGTAACTAAAAGTCAGGTCACTGGATTTTTAGCTCTTGGGGAAAGATTGCAATTGACATGTACTAGGGTAGGCCAACAGTTGTCAAGGCTTATTTCAGGACCAGCAGCAGCAGCAGCAGCATCTGGGACCCTGATAAAAATGCACACTCTTATGCACCACAGCCAATCGACTGAATCAGAAACACTGAGACAGGACCCAGTGATCTCTTTCAACAACCTTCAGGTGATTCTGCAGCATACTTAAGTTTGAGGACCACTGATCTGGGCAAACGAATCTTCCTTATCCATATACTTAAAAAGTCATTCTTGGGAGGCAGAGACAGGCGGATCACGAGGTCAGGAGTTCGAGACCTTCCTGGCTAACACGGTGAAACCCCGTCTCTACTAAAAAATACAAAAAACTAGCCGGGCGAGGTGGCAGGTGCCTGTAGTCCCAGCTACTCAGGAGGCTGAGGCAGGAGAATGGCGTAAACCTGGGAGGCGGAGCTTGCAGTGAGCTGAGATCCAGCCACTGCTGCACTCCAGCCTGGGCGACAGAGTGAGATTCCGTCTTAAAATGAAAAAAAAAGTCATTCTTACAATGTTTTATTTAAATCTGCTGAATCAAAAGTTCATTCTTAATTATATTTTAGAAACAACCCAAGGTAATATATCTTTGAGGGTAGGTGAGTAGAAATTACTTTGGAGCAAATATTCTACTTTATTGTACCTTTCTTCATTTAAAGTTTGTTTCTTCTTTTGGCATCTCCATTTATGTGAGTATCTGTGAGATTCCCAAAAATCCCACAATCGTGTTTTTTTTTTCATTGTATTATTCAAATGACCATCAAGCTCAAATTCCTATAAATACTTATCTATTGACTAGGTTATAAGAGTTTTCCCAGTATAACCTCAACCTTTCCGTTTTATTTCTCATTGTTCAAGTCTTTGATTGTGATTATGTTAAAAAAAAATGAGAGACCATTGTTTTGGACCGAGCTCCTGCACTACGATCCCATAGACCAAACTGATACATTATAGAGTCAATGATGTTAGATGCCATGCAATCAAGCTGAACTTAGAAACAGGACAATTTTCGTAAAAACAAGAGATTCACAGTAACCAATCGTAAGAGGTTCAGTTGATCTGAGTCTACATGTTAAGACAGTTCCCACTGTTTTAACCCTATAAGGAAAGTAACCTAACATTAACCAATCCACCTTTTGCACTATGCTATTCACTTGTTCCTACAAAGCCCACCTTACAAAAACCAACTGTTCTGCCACACACAGCAGAGTACCTTTCTATTTTTAGATGGGATGCTGTTTAATTCATGAATCCCTAATTAAAGATCATTACAATTATTAAACTCAGTTTGTTGAATTTTTGGTTGACAGTTCATAGTATATACTTTGGAAGTAAAAAGTTTTGAGTTTAAATTCTAGCCATAACATTTATTAGCCATGTGACCTGGAAAATTATTTAACCATTAAATATCTCTTAAGATACTTAAAATAAATATTTAATATTAGTAGATTTTTAAAAATATGTCTATCTTCAATATTTGATATATAGTAAAATTTAGTGTATTTTAGCTGGTTCAAGTGTAGAAAATCTAGAATTTTCATTACTGAAAACATAATTATGCTTTGATTGTTAAACTTTCTTTTGCCAAAGAAGGCCCACCCTACCCCTCTAATATGCAAATACTTTCTTATGGGTTATTTCAGTCATGTTTCTCCCAGCCACCAATTATATTCATCGATGATATCCTTCTGTCCTTAGCTGGACACGGTGGCTCATGCCTGTAGTCCTAGCACTTTGGGAGGTCAAGGCAGGTGGATCACCTGAAGTCAAGAGCTCAAGACCAGCCTGGTCAACATGGTGAACTCCTCTCTCTACTAAAAATACAAAAATTAGCTGGGCATGGTGGTGTGTGCCTGTAATCTCAGCTACGCAGGAGCCTGAAGCAGGAGAATCTCTGGAACCCGGGAGGCAGAGGCTTCAGTTAGCCGATATCATGCCACTACACTCCAGCATGGGTGACAAAGCGAGACTCCATCTCAAAAAAAAAAAAAAATCCTTCTGTCCTTAAATTCTCATTGTTTCCATTTCTACCACTGAAGTGAAACCTTAATTCTTCTTTTTTGAACATTTTTACAACCACATTATTTATTTCCAGTGATGCCTGAAACAATCTTCGTAAGCCTTAAAGCTAAAAACAATATTTCTATATTGGTTAATCTAGTACCAGTTGAATATACAGGTAAAAATTGTAATATCTAAAATATTATTATTGTTTTTTTGAGATGAAATCTCGCTGTGTAGCCCAGGCTGTAGTGCAGTGGTGTGAACTCGGCTCACTGCAACTTTCCCTACCCGGGTTCAAGCAATTCTCCTGCCTCAGCCTCCTGAGTAGCTGGGATTACAGACATGCACCACCACGCCCAGATAATTTTTGTATTTTTAATAGAGATGGGGTTTCACCATGTTGATCAGGCTGGTCTCGAACTCCTGACCTCATGATCTGCCCGCATTGGCCTCCCAAAGTGCTGGGATTACAGGCGTAAGCCACGGTGCCTGGCCTAAAATACTATTTCTAAACTAGAGCTGTGTGGATATGTTCTTCATAGTCTGAGTTCAATAAAATTTTAATCTTTTTATGACAATCTAAAAATAATACTATAGAGTTTTTATCCCAGAAATTCAAAATAGGGTCAGCATTTGAAAATGGATCACTAAAATTCACAATATTAACAATCTAAAAACAAACTATATGGTGATCTCAAAAGGTACCAAGAAAGCTTTTCATAAAATTCAACATTTATCCACGACACGACTGTCAAAAAGTAGCAACAGAAAGGCACTTCCTCAACTTGATATAAAGCCATTTACACAGAAGCTACTTAAAGTATGATGTTACTTCTTCCTAATAATGTGTCACAAGGCAACTTTGTACAAAGGATCTAGCTAAGACGATCAGGCAAGAAAAAAAAAAGAGTTATCCAGTTTGGAAAAAAAAAGAAGTAATTTTTTTCTTATTTGCAAACACCCTGATCATTGATTTGGAAAATCCTAAATAATTTACCAAAGTTATAGAAACAAATATACGATTTCAAGGAGGTTAAAGGATACAAGGTCAATATATACAATCAATTAATTGTATTTCTACATACTAGTGTTAAACCAATTACTCATTATACTTGTTGAGGAATAGTAAAGCAGACTTTGTTCAGAACCATCAGGATGGGTATAGGGAGTACTGCAGTGGGGTTCTGCAGTGGAGGAAAGAGATTCTGCTCAACTCTAAATACAACAGAGAAAAGTGGAAATGTATAGTCAAGGAGTAGGGTGGAAAGTTATCAAGAGCAAACATCAGGGCACAGGGGATTCTGATTACATCAATCATTGCTGAAACAGGACAGGGTAATCAGCAGACATAGATCTGGGAGATGGTGGCAGATGAGGAACTGGATACCAAGCCTGATGAGATATTGAGGATGGGGAAACTGACTAAACTAACTCAGTAGGATTCCTGCTAAAATTGGACAATGAAAAGACAAATGCAGAAGCTCAAATATTAGAGGCTAGTTGAGCTGAGAGTGCAGGGGAGCCTGAGTAGTTTGATCAAGGAAATAATCTGTCACTAGTAATGAAAAATCGAAAGTTCTAATTTGAAAAGATCCATTTATCGTTGCACTATAACCAAACAAACAAACTTTGGTGTAATTCTTAGAAGACTTGTGCAAGATATATGCAGTGAGGGCAACAAAACACTGATGAAAGAAAAAAAGTCTGCATACATTGTGAACTATATGATGTTCACGGTTTGGAAGACTCAGTGTTGTTCGTCAGAAGTTTTCCCCAAAATTGATCTACAGATTGAGTGAAACTTCAATCAAAATTTCACCAAAATTTTAGCAAGATTTGTGTAGCAATTGCCAAGCTTACTTTAAAATTTATATGAAAAAAAAAACAAAGAAATTATAGTAGCTAAAGTTTAGAAAAATAAATTTGAAAAAGTGTATTACCTGGAGACCCAGACTACCTTACTAGAAAGCTGTAAGTGTAGCTTTGTAATAAAATTGCAAGTAAATCAATAAAACAGACTGAAGCATACATGAATAATTGATTATCAATAAAATAAAGATAGCAAGGCAAATGGAAAGAGAAAAGATGGTCTTTTCAATGAAAAGATCCTAAGAAAACAAAAAAAAGACATTATAAAAACAAAAAATATGTTATCTCACATGACATACAAAAAATGACTTAAAATTAAGCATAGCCCTACATGTCAAACCTAAAATTCTAACACTTCAAGAATTAAACATAAGAGAAAAACCTTTGTTACCTTATTAAGGAGATGTTTAGGTATAACCAAAAAAGCATGATCTATACATTTTAGGGCTTTTTTCAGTTTGTGTTTCATTTCGGATAGTTTCAATTGCTGTTGCTTCAAGTTCACTAATCTTTTCTTTTACATTGTCAAAACTTCTATCAGTTCCATTCAGTGTCTTCATCTCAGGCATGAAAGTTTTTCATTTCTAAAAGTTTGATTTGAGTAATTTCATAACATTTATTTATTGAACCACTTCTGTATTCTACTTCTTGAACATGTGGAATTATTAAAACAAATTATTTTAATGTATTTGCCTAGTAACTCAGTAATTTTTCTTTATAATAATTGACTTTTCTCTTCATTGTGGGTCAAATTTCCCTGCTTCTTTACATAACTGATTCGATTTTGAGAATTTTAGTTTGTTGGGTTTTCGATACTTTTTATTTCTTTAAATATACCTGTCCATTGTTCTATGATGCAGTTTAATTACTTGGAAACAGCTTAATTCTTCCAAAGCTTCCTTTAACCTCTATTAAGCAGGACACAAATAGCCTTTTGTCTAAGGCTAATTGTATCTACATTGAATATACTTCAAAGTAATTATACCCTACCAATTATGAGATTTTCTTCTCTGATCATTGGAAAAAGACATTTTCTTCCCTTGTATAGGGCTAATAATTATTTCTCCTACAAAATTTAACTCAAAACGGATCAGGAATATAAACATAAGAACTAAAACCATAAACTCTTAGAAGAAAACATAGGGATAAATTTTTTTTTTTTTTTTTGAGACGGAGTCTAGCTCTGTTGCCCAGGCTGGAGTGCAGTGGCCAGATCTCAGCTCACTGCAAGCTCCGCCTCCCGGGTTTACGCCATTCTCCTGGCTCAGCCTCCCGAGTAGCTGGGACTACAGGCGCCTGCCACCTCACCCGGCTAGTTTTTTGTATTTTTTAGTAGAGACGGGGTTTCACCGTGTTAACCAGGATGGTCTCGATCTCCTGACCTGGTGATCCGCCCGTCTCGGCCTCCCAAAGTGCTGGGATTACAGGCTTGAGCCACCGCGCCCGGCCAGGGATAAATTTTTATAACCTTGAGTTTGACAATGGAATCTTAGGACACTGAAAGCATGAGTAACAAAAGGAAAAATTGGTGAGTTGTACTTCATCAAAATTAAAAACTTTTGTGCATAATAACCTACAGAGTTGTAGAGAATATTTGCAAATCATACATCTGATAAGGCTCTAGTACTTAGAATATATAAATAACGTTTACAATAAAAAACAAAAAGACTCCCAAATCAAAAATAGGCAAAATACTTGAATAAACATTTCTTCAAAGAAGGTATGCAAATAGTCAATAGGCACACAAAAAAATTGCTCAACATTATTAGTCATTAAGGAAATGTAAGTCAAAACCACAAGAGGGCCCATTTTATACCCTCTCGGATGGCCATAAAGAAAGAGACAGACCCAGCACTTTGGGAGGCCAAGGCAGGCAGATCACGAGGTCAAGATATCAAGACCATCCTGACCAAACGGTGAAACCCTATCTGTACTAAAAATACAAAAATTAGCTGGGCGTGGTGGTGCACAGCCTGTAGTCCCAGCTACTTGTGAGGCTGAGGCAGGAGAATTGCTTGAACCCGGGAGGAGAAGGTCGCAGTGAGCCAAGATCATGCCACTGCACCCCAACCTGGCGACAGAGTGATACTCCATCTAAAAGAAAAAGAAAAAGAAAGAGACAGAGTGCGTATGCATGCAAGAGAGGGCTAGTGAGCCACGGACTGAAAGAGGGGAGGGAGGTAGGGAGGGAAGGAAGAAGGGGAGAGAGAGGGAGGGAGGGAGAGAGGAAGGAAAGGAGGAAGGAAGAAAAGAAGGAAGGAAGGAAGGAAGGAAGGAAGGAAGGAAGGAAGGAAGGAAGGAAGGAAGGACGGACGGACGGACGGACAGACTGCTGGCAAGGATGTGGAGAAATGGACATACTAATACATTACTGGTGGGAATGTACAATCGTTCAGCCATTGTAGAAAACATTTTGCAGCCCTGAACAAGTAAAACATACGTCAGGCATGGTGACTGATGCCTGTAATTCCAATGCTTTGGGAGGCCAAGGTGGGAGGATTGCTTGAGGCCAGGATTTGAGACCAGACTGAGCAACATAGTGAGACCCTGTCTCTACAAAACAACTTTAAAAAATTAGCTGGGTGTGGTGGCATGTACTTGTAGTCCAAGCTACTCTGAAGGCTGAAGTGGGAGGATTGCTTGAGCCCAGAAGTTAGAGGTTACAGTGAGTTAATGATTGCACCTCTGCACTCCAACATGAGTGACAGTGGAAACTTGTCTCTTAAAAAAAAATGAAAAAAAAAAAAAGTTACCATAGAATTACCATATGACCCGGAAATTGTAGCCAAAAAAAAAAAAAAAAATTGAGACGAGGTACTTAAACAAGTGCATGTATACACACATTGATAACAGCATTATTCACAATAGCCAGAAGGTAGAAACAGCCCATGTATTCATCCCCAGATGAACAGATACTATTGGATATTAGGTGCAGACGCGAGGGTTATCCTCTGCAGATCTCTCTTCTCTTACACTGCTGTAATCTGTACCTGCTGTACCTCACTTTAGATTCTCTGCTCCATCTTTTTTTCTGCTTTCCCTTTCCCTTTTCCTTTTCCTTTCCTTTCTTTCTTTCATTCCGGGAGACTGGAGTTTTAACAAATCAGTCTCCCCAAGCATTTGAGGAGCAGAGTTTTTAAGGATAACTTGGTGGCTGGGGGGAAGCTAGTGAGCCGGGAATGCTGATTGGTCAGGGATGAAATCATAGGGAGTCAGAGCTGTCTTGTTGCGCTGAGTCAGTTCCCGGGTGGGGGCCACAAGATCAGATGAGCCAGTTTATTGATCTGGGTGGAGCCAGCTGATCCATCAAGTGCAGGGTCTGCAAAATATCTCAAGCAATGATCTTAGGAGCAGTTTAGGGAGGGTCAGAATCCTGTAGCATCCAGCTGCATGACACTTAAACCACAATTTCTAATCTTATGGCTAATGTTAATCCTACAAAGGCAATCTAGTACTGTCTTTGAAAAAGGGCTACCTCTGACCTCCACCTGGAATCCTAACACTTATACTTTAGTTTGCAAACTCCCTCTAGGTAATAAACTGGGAAACTGTGGACTCACCTCATTGATATCCTCTGTCAAAAGTGTCCCTGTCCTGTATTGCTCAATGTCCAAAATCTAAAAACCATTGTAATATGTGTATTGTCCCGCGTTAGCTGTTTTGTGATGGCAAATCCAGTGTCTGTTATCCTATTGTGGCCAGAAAGAGAAATCAGAATCTGTCTTTTAATGAAGTGCTCTCAACTTAGAAGTTACGTATTTGTTCTCAGGTTTGAATTTTATAAACATATACATATGTACTTAGGCACACACACACATACAGATACATTCCTCCCTTAGAAGATATCATGTACCACTTAAGCATGAAAAAAACTGATCTAAATCTTCCTGAAGAGAAGTGTACATGCATATAATCACTATGATGTTTCTAATTTTATTTTATTCACTGTAGCAACAGGAATTTCCAGCACCATAGGGCTCTTATCTCAGTGAGTATCATCCTGAAGCTCTTCTCAGAGCACAAATGTTGCTGTCTAATTAGATACCACAGCCAAAAGTGGAAGAAACTAGGAAATACACCTGTCCATGAAACCTATTAATGACGCTTAGCCTTTAATTCTAATGGGTAGATGATTTCCATGGGTTCTTTGATATTCCAAGGGGATTAGACTGACAAGAACAAAAATTTTCTAATGATATATCTTGACAAGGAACCACCACTGACAGCAAAGGAAACTCATATATCAAGAGAAAAGATACCATTTTTTTTTTTTTAAAAGAACGTTTGCTGGGCAAAACAAATTTGATTAGCTGCTTCTGCTCAATGTGTGGATGGAATAGAGAGCTATGCATCCTAAGCTAAAGGGTCATATGTACCTATATTCTATCTTTTTTAAGTAATTGCTTTTAAGTAATTTATTTTAGAGGATTGCTTTTAAAATGAAGAATGGCATGTCAGTCCTGAAAGTATGTTTTGTGGTTGTGTTATTCTTATTCTTAAAATTATTTGCTTAGTAATCTCAGCTCATTTTTTATGTTCCTGGAGCAATTCATAGGAAAAATAGTTATAAATCACCTGGTTTCAGAGTAGAATGTCAAAAGGAAACTTCTATTAGTATGTTCCATGCTGGCATCCCCCTCTGTGTCATCTCCCTTCCACTCCTCCACGGTGATCAGAGAACAAGGTCACGCCAGCCCACACGTCAGCTGTGGCTTGTTTCTCCTAGTGTCCTGTATTCTTTCATGCTTCTACTGCTTTGTAATTGTTGTGCTCCCACCTGAAAGACCTTCCATACAGTCTCCATCCTAAGCAAATTTATTCACCTTTCAAGACCTGTTCCTGTTTTCAGTGGCATCTTTTAATGGAATCTTTCCCAACTTCACTAGTAAGTGAGGTAGCACATCTTCCTTTAAACCACTCCACCATAGAGACTATTGCATTCCAGAACAGATTTGACTACAGAGTTGGAATCTCTCATTACCTCTTGAGCTTCTGGAAAGTCTGGCCCCTGCTTAAACCATTTTTGGATGTTCTGTCCTCAGTACATAATAAACCTTTAAAATAATTACTGGGGGGAAAAAGGAAGGAAGAAGGCACTGAGCACAGTGGATAAAGAAAAACTAAATGAGTAAATACCTTATTGCAGGCATTAGGCAGAACAAAGATAAGAGACTATCCCTATTCTGATATTTGCACACTTGGACAACCCAAATCACCAAAATTTGGCCATAACATCTAAATTAACATGATCTTGATAAACTCATGTACTTTGAAAGGTGCAGATCTTTAAACAACAGGGGAAATCCTAACATGAGACAATGTGATCATGACTTTAAATACCATGAAACCTGAATATATGGAATATATAATAAAATTTTTTATGTGAAATATTAGCTAAAGGGTTAAAGAGATTAATATTTAATGATATATCCATTGGTTAATCTTATGTTGGTTTTTTTTAAATGTTAAACAGACATAGTTCTCTCACTAGATCTCAAGAAGAAATAGTAAGATATCAGGATACACTGTACCTTGCTTACAGTTTAGTAGAGGTGATAAAACACATCTTGAAGAAAGATTTTGAATAAATTTCCACCTTTTGTGGAGGACAGAAAGCAGTATTTTATTTCCAGCCTGGACCACTCAATACTAGCTTGATAAATCATGGAAAAAATATATATATATATATGTATGTATGTATATCAGCTGGGCATGGTGGCTCATGCCTGTAATCCCAGCACTTTGAGAGGCCGAGGCAGACGAATCATGAGGCCAGGATTTCGAGCCCATCCTGGCTAACATGGTGAAACCCTGTCTCTATTAAAAATACAAAAAATTAACCGGGCATGGTGGTGGGCGCCTGTAGTACCAGCTACTTGAGAGTCTGAGGCAGGAGAATGGCGTGAACCCAGGAGGCGGAGCTTGCAGTGAGCTGAGATCGCGCCACTGCACCTCAGCCTGGATGACAGAGTGAGATTCCATCTCAAAATATTAAATAAATACATAAATACATAAAAATAAATCACCCTCTACAGGACTCATTGAAAATATGAAGACCTAAGAAACCTCTGGCTACAATAATCACACACAAGAAAATATTTTCATGATTGAAATTAAATGCAAAAGTATTGAGAGAATGTTAATAAGGAGGAAATTGAGCTATCGGGTCTAAATTAATAAAGAAACCCCAAAGGGCTAGACAAAATGTAAAAACACAAATACAGAGCTCATGGTTGTGACTGCATCCCACTAGTTAGCCATCACTAGGAAAGGTGAGTATTTCACAATAAATAAAGAAAGTTTGTGTACCCATGAAAGAGGCTACCAGACTAATGTATTTACAAAATATTAAGAAAAGTTGCCAAGTACATACAAATGACCGTTCATCAGATGATAGCTTTCTTCGTGTTAAGCTGGGCTATATTAGAAGTTAGAGTGAAATTTTCTTTTGCCATGACTATGCCCTCAAACATTTCTATAAATACTTTCTACAGTTTAAGAAATACTTGTCTTCATATAGGAAAACATGCCAATATTTTTCAGAGCAATCCCAGTTCATATCTGAATTCTGCAATAAGCTATGTAGTACCTCGGTTGCTGTTATTATTTTATTCTCAAGAATGTTGGACTTTCAAAGCAATGATGACCCCTTGGGACACAGATTTAAATGATTTTGTTTAAAAGGAGGTTGATATCTACTGTCTATCTCACTAAACATTAAATTACTCCCTGCTAAAGATATGAAATAATCTGTTTTTGATCAGCTTCCAACAAAGCATATTGTGTCTAGTAGGATCCCATTTGCTATTTTGAGTCCACTGTGTCACAAATTTTCAAGTTTTTAAATCAGGTGTCTTAGTTCAGGCTGCTATAAAGAAGAATATCATGGACTGTGTGGGCTTAAAAAGCAAATATGTATTTCTTATAGTTCTGGAGGTTGGGAAGTCCAAGGCAGCATATTTGGTGTCTGAAGAAAGTTGCCTTCTTGATGTATCTTCACAGGGCTCATAGAGCGCTCTAGTCTCTTCAGATTCTTTCCATGCTTAATCCTATTCATGTGGACTCTACCCTCATGATTTAATCACCTCCCAAATACCCTGCTCCTAAATACCTCACTTTGGGGATTAGACCTCAATTTTGGAGGAACACAGATATTCAGCCCATAGCAGCAAGCAGTGTTTATTTTGGTCAAAATAAAAATAAGATAAAACCTAGACATTTAGATCTCAAAAGTTATATAAAAATTAGATTTAAAGCAGTTGGCATTAAAGCACAAACTCATTTGTGCATCTGTTGCTCACAAAATATATTTATTCGATCCAAATTAAACATTTGCTAGTAAAATCTTAACTACAATTATGCCTTCCCCCCGCCCACCCCTTTTCTTAAGTATTTTCATTTCTGAACAAAATGCACTTTCAAAAATCCTGATCTTTTCTGAATTCATAAGCAAAATAAGAAGGCTAATTTCAGAAATTTACCAATGCTTTTTTTTAACCTTTTATTGTGACCGAATAATAGCATACTACAAGTCAGCCACACTTAAGGGGAAAAAAATGTAGCAATTATTTGAATCATTCTTTTTTAGCAGAATTAGCATAGGAGAATTAGCAGACCTATAAAATTGCAATTTTTGAATACTCAAATGTTTCAAGGAAAGTGTTAAATAGTTCTTGCTTAGCCTAGTGTTCTAAAAGTTTCTTCTAGTACAATGTAATCCAATTTTCTATACAAAGAAAGAAAGCTTTTATTGAAAGGGAGAGCTCAATTTTTACCAAATTATACATAGTTTGTAACTAGGCTCAGTGAAAAAAAAATTGCTATAGTAATTCAAAGATTAATGATTCAAATCTATAAAACATATTACTATCTCTAGATAAATCAGTGATTGGAAAATAAGGATCACATAGTCTAGTTACAAGGTGAAGGGCTATGCCACCCTTGAATATCTGTTTCTATGACTACAATGACCAAATATATGGCTCTGATGTGAGGATTCTGTTTTATTTTGCAGAGTTTGTTTTCTGGCCAGGCTGTTTAATCTGCAGATGAAATCAATTATGATTTCTATAGTAGAATGTTCCAATTGGAGTCTAAGAAATCCAGATATTTCTAGCCTTTATTTGACATTATTGAGCTATTTTGAGAGTAATTACTTGCAATGGCACTAAAAAGCAAATTGGAAGAATACATATTCGGAGTCAAGCGATTGAAATTGTTTGTTCATCAGAGGGCAGTGAAATGATGACTGCATCATTGTTTTTGTCAATAGTGAATATTTTGTAATCTAGGTATGATAAGATTAATACCCACTGAGTGGACAGGGTCTGCTTTCTGTCACATTCAAGACTAAGCATCACTGCTCTGGGGTTTCTCTGATAGAGTGCATTATACAAGGAAGAGACTCAATCTTTCTAATTCTGTATTTTATAAAAATTTGAAATTCTAATTGTTTGGAGGCCTTCAAACATCTCATAAATATTTTGCATGTAATAAAATCTCATGAACAGTTGTCGAACATTGTGAAGATTTTACGTACTTAGAAAAGCATCAACAACTATAAGGGGAGGAGTTGCTGGGGCCTTTATTGGGAAGAGAACCATGCTTGATACCAAGGCTAATGTATCGATAACTTCAGGGATATCATTTGCACTAAGAGCTATATAAATGATGTTCCCTATGCTGATGTGAAATTCCCATTGGGAACTCCCCAAATTCCTGATGAGAGGAAGTAGCTATGCAGAGGGAATGATTTTCTGTGAGTGCCATGGAAATCATACAAGAAGCAGATTCTACGTATGCTTTAAATAGTAGATATTTCCCACAGTATTTTTATCCTAAACTTCGGAAACCTTTCCTTATGCAGTTCATTTTGTATTTTCAAATGCCTGAGGGCAAATTCAGAGGCATGGGGCAAGGCAGAACTCTTAGGCTGTATTTCGAATACATTCAGCTTTTCTTAATACAGCAAAAAGGGTCTGAGGCTGAGACTGACACAAAAATTCTGAGTTTCATTTCTGTCATTTTTCATGAATTCCTCATTATCCTTGTTAAACTCCTGAAACCATATCTGTGCATCCATTTCCTTGTTTTCCCCAGAACACTGGAACTACATCAGAGTGTCATTGTAAAATACTTAAGAGATAGTAAATGCAAGTCACATTAAGCATTATAACATGTCATAAAATGAATGCCCTTTTCATTTAAAAGCTCTGGTTTGGATATTATGGATGCATTAATTTATGTCAATATTTCTGTCCTATCACTTGTGGACAAGATAAATGTGTTAGAATTCATTTAAAGGGATATTAGGAGTAGTTTTAATTTCCACACTCTTCTATACGTGCTTTTTCCCTAATTGTGGATTTTATCAGTATTTGCTAATTTAAGGAGAATTTTTCCTTTCTTTGAATTAGGTAGGCATTCATAATGTTACACTCAGAATTGTATTCTGTCACAAGCTACGGTTGTTGGATCTTTAATTTTCCTCTAACATATAATCTGATACAAATTGAACCATGGAAGTTCAGCTTTTTTTCAAACCTGTAGGATGTAAAGTGCTGAGATCAAAAGTTTTGAAACTGGAATTTGAATTGCTTTGTGATCATAGGAAAATGTTACTTTCTCTTCATTATTTATTTCTTCTGTGTTTCAAATAAGCACTATAATGTTTGCCATACACATTTTAAACATGCATTCTCACTTTCAATTATGACAATGAAACTAAAGATTAAGAGATTAATTCTACCAGTGATCAATATGATAAAAGATTAATAAAATACATTAAGTCGCTGTTTGGAGGCGTAAGAAAATAGCCAGGGCAGACATGAGAAGGGAAGAATACCAAGGGGAGCCCCTGTTCACTTACTTTTACATCAGAAAATTTGCTGTTCACATTATAGGTATATGGAGGCCACGGTGGCCTAAAAACTTGGGTACTCAAAGTGGGCTGGGGAGACACAGTCTGGAGTTGAAGGCTCCCAGGCTGACAAAGACTTAGGGGCAAAATACTAGAAGCAAGTGCCAAAAATAATTGAGTCTGAAAGGCATCAATGATTTCTTCTGTTAGGCATTGCCCAGTCCTTAAGCTTTTTATGTGCCAGGTAAGACTCCTAGAAAGTAAAAACCAATACCCAAAGGGCTAAAAAGCTGAGAAGATATTTTGGCAGCCTCAGTACAAAGAAGTTAGAATTCATGACTGGTCAAGGTGGTAAAAAGAAAGACAGGTTGGGCGTGGTGGCTCACGCCTGTAATCCCAGCACTTTTGGAGGCTGAGGCAGGCAGATTACCTGAGATCAGGAGTTCAAGACCAGCGTGGCCAACATGGTGAAACCCCTTTTCTATCAAAAATACAAAAATTAGCTGGGCATGGTGGCGCCTGTAATACCAGCTACTCAGGAGGCTGAGGCAGGAGAATCCCTTCAACCCAGGAGGTGAAAGTTTGCCATGAGCCGAGATCCCACCATTGCACTCCAGCCAGGGCAACACAGCAAGACTCCGTCTCAACAACAACGACAAAAAAAAAAGAGAGAGAGAGAAAAAAAGGAAAAAGAAAGGAGGGAGGAAGGGAGAGAAGAAGCAAAGGAAGAAATGAAGGAGGGAAGAAAGGAGGGAAGAATTTCAAGTGAGACCCCAGAATACACAGTATGAATGGGAACTCTACCCTAGTAACAAGGGCAGCTTACAACAGGCCAGCCCAGGGATAACTGGAAACACATACTCCACTGGAATATGATGTTTTGCTTGTATTTATCTACCTGCCAGAGTAAAATTTAACCCTCTGTGGAGTAAAAGAGCATTACCCAAAGCATAGAATATCTGGTATTTAGTGAAAGATTAATAGGCAAGCCAACAAACAAACCAAATGACTAAAAAAATCCAAGGTAAATAATAGACAAAAACATCTAACAGCGATCTAAATGTTGGAGCTACGAGAAATAAACTTCAAAATAACTATGTTTAATATGTTCAGAAAATACAAGAAAAATATTTCTGGAAACTGAAAGAAATTCTGGAAATTTTAGAAAGGAAGATAAAAGTAACAAATTAAATATTCAAGAGATAGGTTACATAAAATAATATAAAAAGATGCTCATATAACTTACATTAAGGAAATTAAAACTAAGCAAAGAAGATATAATTATGTTCATATTTAAATTAAAAATATTTTTTAAATGTACTAATAATAGGATAATAGTATTACTGCTGGCACTGGTGGTGAGCTTATAAAATTAGTATTACAATCTTAACTCTGCAAAATTTTTGGTAGTAACCACTAAAATTAAACACACACAATTTATTACATATAAGGAACCTATTCATATCTTTAAAAATTTATGTACATGACCATTGATAGAGGCATTATTCATAAAATTTCAAACTAACAATCCAATTGCTTATCAAGGGTAGGATGAATCGTGTTTTATTAATTAATAGACTATAACCCAGCAATAAAAATTTAAAAGTTCTGCTACACAAAACAATATAAATATATTGGATGGACATAATATAGAGTAAAGGAAACCGATGAAAAGCAACATACCACATAACTCTTAATGTGAAGTACACAAAAAGACATTGTTAATTTATGATGTTAAAAGTCTCATTAGAGATCACCTTTAAGAGACAGGAGTTTAACAGAAGAAAGTACAAGGAAAGCTTCTGTTGTGCTAATGTTGTTCTTTTATCGGGGTGATCATTATAGATGTTTATACATTTTAAAAACTCATACACAAGATTAGCACACATAACTTTATACTGTAGTTCACTTTAAAAGTTTTAATAATTTTGAGAATTAGATTGCATCATATAGGAGTACGCTGAAAAAGTTAAAAAGAAAAGCATGATATTATTTTTACCAACTTGTTATTTCCGATTCTCAATTTTACATTTGAGAAACCAAAATAAATAGATATTCTTTTTGATTAAAAAAGCAAGATATCTCCACGGACAGACTGATCACTGATCTTTCAAGCCTCAGGTGCTCCCAAGTAGTACACTGTCAATATTGGATTTACTAAAACTAATTTTAAATTTTAAAATGTCATTTCAATTTACCTTCTATCAACTCAAAATTATGTGCATAAAAAGACATTTCCTTTGCCTAAGGAGCAGGTTGCTGGAACCTGGCAGGGTCCCTTTGAAGGGTAAAAAATCTTTTTTACCTGGGGAATTCAATATTTATTTGAGCCTGCTGAATAGTCTGAGGCATAACAATAAAATATTTTGATCAAATGGTGTCAAATAAGGAAGAGAAATAACATACACATAAATGGGTATCTGGTTGCACTTTTTACTTAAGGATGTAGAATTAATAGCTATTTCTTTATTAATTACAATTTTTTAGGTCAAGTCAGTAGCTAATCAATGCCCTCAATGAATAGAACAGTCCCTTTGCATAACATTAAGCCACATGAACCCGTGCGCCTCGACAAATGTTTTCACAGACATTTTGCCCAAGTATTTGGTGCAGAAACCCACTTTTAATGCATAAATATGGAAATTACCAATATAATAAATTATATCTACTCTAAATAATTCTATGACTAGAAATTACCTTAGAAATCTCCTTGTCCCATCCCCTTATTTTGCATATTCAAAAAATTACGTGAGATAGGTGAGCTTAGTTGGTAAAACTCACAAGGCTTTCCCAATCTAAAATTAGACCCAGATTTTCTGATTTTTATTATTTTTCTTTCTCCAATGGGCTTTGAAATAGTTGCTATAAAAACAGCATCAAGGTAGAACTCAAGCCTACTCCCAATGCCTCCCATTCTTCCACAGCTATCCTAACACAGTTAAGTTTCAGACTAACTTCTGTAGTAAGAATTACAGCAACAACAATAATAGTCCTTCTGTTAACAGAAACTCTAAAACTCACTGATACGTGTAAGAACTGAAGGATTCTAGAACAGAGAGTTGCGTATGGCTCATAAGAGTTAGGGGTGGCTTGGTGGAACAGAAGTTAGGGATTGGTGAAATTTCAGATGGAAAAGTTTGTTAAGGCTAGACTTAGCAGGTCTTACTGCTGGATCAAATTATCTGGACATTTTTGTATAATATAGAATCTTTGTTTTTAAAGTGATGATGAAAGGGAATATTTCTTGGAGTATCTCCAATACTTTGGTGGGGTCTGAGTTAGTGGCTTAGGGGCAGTTTGTTATCGATACAGCAAGTCAAAAAATTCTAATAGTAAATTGCCTGATGGAATGCTATTGCAATCAAAAATTAAAGCATTGACTAACCGGTTTCCTGGGATGTACTGCTGTTTAGTAGCCTGGTAATCTTCTCCACATTTATGACCAAAGATATGTGAAAAGTCAGTGCAGAGTGACTGGTAGTGAATATTACCTACTTGGAGAGCACAGCTAGGGTGGACAGCCTCAACATCACACTCTTTCATATTTCCACATTTGTTTTCTCTGTCTCTGAAAGCTCAGGCTTTTTAATTCACCTATTTAAAGTCTGTGTAAATAAGGCAAATCCCCTGTTTTATTGTTGCTTTACCCTCCCCTCAACTCATCATTCTGTTCCTTATCCTCACATTTTGTTTTATACGTGCCATTTATCTTGCATGTGAGTGGCCCTAACGATGAAGCTGAACAGATCATTGGATATTAATAGATAGATATAACACCTCTTTTTTTCTTTCCTTCTTTTTCCTTTCTTTCTTTCCTCTTTCATGCATTAAAAAGCATTCTTGAGTACCTGTGCTCTTCTATGTGTGATTGTGCTAAATTCTGGAGAGTTAAGCAAGATCTAGTTCCTGATTCTGGGCAGTTATCGCAATGAGAACATCAGCAGGAAATGTAGAGCCTCTGTATTCAAAGAACCAGCAAATGATAATGGGTAGATTCAGCACAGAGGCTGAAAGAGTAGATGAAAGAGAACCAGATTACAATGGCTTTTCCCAAATGAGAATTGTTACCTCCAAAAAATTAGATAATTTACCAAAGGCCACCCAATATATAAGTGGCAGAAGCATCTCTCAAACTCCTTCTCACAGTCCATGTCCTATCCTCTTCAGAATTACCAGACCAATGTTATTCAACTGTTTTCAACCTCCTCCTAACTTTGTCTTCAATCTGGTTTCTTCCATTTTCCTGTGATAACTTTAAAGTTCTATTGAGATTTCCATTACTACAAACTCAAGTTTCTAGGTTTGTTTTTCCTTGTCATGACCACATGATGCTAAATTCTCTTAAACTCTAAAACAAAAAAGCATTTAATCAGCATAAATTTTATATTTTACATCCATACAACTGCTTTTCTTTTTCCCAGGCATTATTTCTTCAAGTTGGAGCTCACTGGTAAGTCGTATCCACATAGGTGATAAATGGAGAAGCCCTTCAACTGAGGGTGGAAGGGGCAGGTTCCCTTACTCATCCCCTCACCCACAATAATATTGGTTTGCTCCCTAAAAAGATCATTTATTTGGTAATTACTAGTGGAAATGACAGCGTGAATCTTACATCTTTGTAATCATTGTACATCTTTGTAATCAATGACAACCCTGGATCCAAATTTGTCCAAGATTTCAAAAGAGAAAGTGATGTTGAAGAAATGTGAACTCAAAATTTTCTGACTTCAGGTTATATGTTCTCATTACTATACCATACAATTTAAAGTTTAGTGTTTCATCCTTGCTCCTACCCAAGTTTCCCGTTGTGAAACATCTTTAAATCTATGTCTGAGGAGGGTAAAGTGGGTTGTGTAAACTTTTGGTTTCCATCTGCAGATACAGAAAGGTGGAAAGAACACTGTTTCCAAACTTTCAAGAGATAGCCAAGCAAGCCGCTTGTTCACAACTTTGCTTGAACATACTGAGGTTGCAGAGCAACCAACTAACCCAGAGTTAGAAAGAAGTCATGTGTCTTTAGGGGCAGAAGAGGCAGGTGCCTTGGCTTACCTGGGAAAGATGCAAGTCAAAAGTATTTACCTAGAGATGTGGTGACTTGGGGGAGGCCAGCTGATTATTCTCTGAGAGAGGGTGAAGTCCCTGGGAGATGCAAATATTTGGGGGTCTATATCCTCTTGCACACTCTTGTTTCCCCACAAATAGCATAAGATGTTCCTAGAAAAGATTGGGAGAGTCATCAGACATTCTTTCTCACATTCCAAAACTGGAGGAGGAAATAAAAGCTGATTAAGGAGAGGGGGAAAACTAAGGTAGAACCTCAACTTACGTTTCCTGTATGAAACAAAAGTATGAATCTTTGGAGCGAGAAAACACTGTGAAGCTGGGGGTGTCAGTTTATAGCTATTTCAGCTGCGGCAAGGACCAGGAAAAGTCTCTATAATTCTGGGGGAGGATCTAAAATAGCTTCTAGACTCAGAACTGTAAGGGAGGGAAAACTAAAAAGACTATGTCCTCAAGACCCATGGACATGGTGCTTATCTAGGACTGAGACTGTGGTCCAAACAACAGAAAATTTCCCCCCAGTGCCCACCAATCCCTTAAGCAGGCTAGCAAACCCCTCACAAGTAACTGGCCAGAGACAGACCCTTGCTGAGGTGCAGCACAAAGGACAGCCCTAAAGCTGAGCGTAAAGAAGACATTGAAAAAACAAATAAAAAAATTACTAAACGCAAAGCGTCCTCTGGATAATTTAATACCTTTTCACAGACAGAGGGTAATCACAGGAAAAACAAACTTCAAACCCAGCTCAATTTCTAATTATATTAACTCAAAACTGGACCTAAAGGCCTAGCAGAAGAAAGAGTGTTACCATTCTAGGTGTCAAATCTATCTTCCTAAGTCTCAACTCAGCTGCCCAAGCCATGTGCCTTGTGTAATAAAATTACACATGGCTAGAAAAAACAATGGACTCCTGAGACAAAAAACAATCATGACAGCCAGATTCATATATATGACACAGACGTAGCAAATATCTGTTAGGTAATTTAAGATAACTCTGATGCATATAACAGCGATAAGCAGCAATAAGAAATTGATATCAAACATCATCGAATATGGTACATTAGAAGTAGTACATCACCAAAAATGTATGCCTTCAGTCTAATTACGAGAAAACATCAGACACACAAATCAAGAGATATTCTACAAAATATCCGAAAAGCATTCTTCAAAATGTCAAGGTTATGAAAGACAAGAAAATACTCAGGAACTGTCACCAGCTCCTTAGAGGAACAAGAAGACATACAACAATTAATGCAATGTGGTTTCCTGGATTGGATTCTGAATCGGAAAAAAAGAATATTAATAGAAATTTGGTAACATGTGAATAAAGTTTGTAGTTAATAGTGCACCAATGCTAATTTCTAAGTTTTGACAATTGTACTGTGTAAGGTGTTAACAATAGTATAAGCTAAATGAAGAATTCTTGAGTATGCTCTGTATTATTTTCACAATTATTTTTTAAGTCTAAAATATTCATTAAAAAGTCTTGGTTTGCCTGCTAATGTAGTCAGCAAATATTTGTTGGATGCCTGGTATGTCCTGGGCATTTTAGGAGGCATTGAAAAAATATTTCATGACCTCATGGTATTTATAGTCTACTAAGGAAGACAGATATTACCTAAATAAACGAATAAGTATTTTGTTACAAATTTTTAATGAAAGCTAGTCTATAGCATAAGAAGCTATCAAATGGGGCATTTCCTGAGAACAATGATGGTCTACACTAAGTTACCATGCAAGCAACCCTGAAGGTCAGAACAGAAGTTTAACTTCCCAGAGAAGTTAAAATTCTTGAATAACATGGTGTGTTAAAATCTATGTAAAGAACGCAAGGATAAGCAGCATGAGAAAGATGGGTAAGTGCATATACTTAGGATAGGCTACAGGTGGGATGGGAGGGCCATATACTACCTGAATCCTGTGTTTTCAATAGTCCTATGTTCTGTCTGTCACTCTGCCACATCACATCACCTTCCTCATTGATGACATTTTTATCAGACCAGAGTTGGGGTTGAAGCAAAGGAAACTACAGATAGATGCCCAGGACCAACAACACTCTTGCTCTATTAGAGAGGGACAGGAATAAGTGTTCCTGACCACAGCTGTAGCTTAATGAACAGCCAGCACTTTGTTCTTCTGCTTGGACAGAGGACATATGGGTCCAGAATGGGAGTCACCACTGAGTGACCAAATTAAGGCCTCAGGGATTTGAGTGCTTCTTACATCTCATTTATAGTTGGAATATTCTGAACATTGACTGCCTCTTGTCTACGTAGTATCTAGTATGTGTGATGAATACTTAATATCCAAGTGCTTCATGAATATTAGGTATCTTTCAGTTCTTCCATCTCTTTCTATCTATTTGCACTCCTCATAAACCTTTCCTCACTCTACTGAATTTGGCTTTCTCAACATTAGGTAAGAGGTGGAGAGGGAGGTAAGTTTAGAAATGATTTCACTGGTAGAGCTGTAATGTGGAATTGGTATAATTAGGATAGCAAGTTGTTCCAATGCTTTCACTCATGGGAGCTTCTCGTGGGATCTTCAACCCCCCTACCATTACTAAGAAGTTATTATTTCTTGTGGTTACCGGGCATGAGCGATGTCCACTTCAGGTGATGGTGTATGTCAACCCCTTAGCTACAGGCTCAGGGAACTCTCTATTGGAGAAGATTCACTCCTCTACATACTGCTCTTGAGTCCAGTGACTTCTAAGATAAAACCCTTTTATTGGGACAGTGCTCAAACCAGGCAAAACAGGATGCTAGCTCACGTCTTCAGAGAACAGATTGATGTCACTCTGGCTCATTTTTTCCTCTCTGTAATCAGGGGCTATTTCAGGAGTGAGTCAGATAAAAGCCCAAATGTAAGTGGCTGGAAGTGAGGAGAAAGGAACTCCAGCCCCATCATCCCTGAAAGCACACAGAATATTGATCATACTTTCCAAAGAATTTCTCACTGCTGGCATCTATCTAGAAGCAGAATGAAATAAGAGTTGCAAAGCTGGCTTAACAATCTCTTGATCACCCCTTCATTAAAGATCTGGCCTTCGCCAATAGGCTTAAGAAAAAAGTCAAATTTAATACTTTATTCCTTTTTAAAATGTAGCATGTGGCTCGGCACAGTGGTTCACTCCTGTAATTCCAGAAATTTGGAATGTCAAGGCAAGCAGATCACTTGAGATCAGGAGTTCAAGACCAACCTGACCAACATGGTGAAACCCCTTTTCTACTTAAAAAAAAGTGGGGGGAGTTGGCTGGGAGTGGTGGCACCCACTTCTTATTCCAGCTACTTGGGAGGCTGAGGAGGGTAGATCACCTGAGGTCGGGAGTTCAAGACCAGCCTGACCAACATGATGAAACTCTGTCTCTACTAAAAATACAAAAATTAGCTAGGTGTGGTGGTTCATGCCTGTAATCCCAGCTACTCAGGAGGCTGAGGCACAAAAATTGCTTGAATCTGGGAGAAAGGGGTTGCAGGGAGCCAAGATCACGTCACTGCACTACAGTCTGGGCAACAGAGCAAGACTCCATCTCAATCAATCAATCAATCAATCATAAAATGCAATTACTACTTTTAATCACTGTTAATCTATACACTGATTAACCTGCCACTTACCTAATTGATAGTTATTTTTTCAAGTTGACAATTTAAAAGAAAAGTGTACCCTTAGAGGAAAAAATGATATTTATATTTTTTATTTAAACATACTCTATTTGTTTGGATAAACTGTACTGTAATGATCTATAACCTCTTTTAGATCATTTTAATAACCTGAAAAATTCCAAATGTATGCATATTTTATACTTTCACAAATGTATTTCCAGAAACTTGGCAACAATGCTCAGAATAAACCATTTCGTTTTTTTAAAAATAGAATTTTTCATGCTAGAGCCACCTTGGGATATTATTTAGGATAACTTTCCGGTGATGAAGATTTCTATGCCTCCATGGATACAAAGCCAGGAGGTAATATGACAATGTAATTTTACCCATTTATGGTCTAAGAGTTAAACCCATTAAATTGAAAAGATGATCAAAACTCTGCTTAGTGCTTTTAATTGATGTTTTTAAAGTACTGTATACCTTAGTGAGAGTAAGTTTTTACAGACAGGGAATACAGCAAGTGAACATGTCTTTAGGAAAAACCTACCGATTGTCAACTTTGCTGTCACTCTTTTTTTCAGCCTTCTTGATGACAGAATATAGAACAACCCATCAAGTTGCAAAAGGTTGATGTGATTCCTTCACAGCCAGCTGGGGGAAAATTCAACTGAAAAATGGCCAATATAAAGGCACTGTGAAGACCAAATAAGCTCACTTCCCCAGGGTCCAACAGATGAAGAAAGCAATGAAGTGGCAAACAGTGAAAGAAGAGGGAAGGACGGGCTCAGCCTCCTCATCACTGAGGCTGGGCGTGCACTGCTTCAGTACATGCAGGGCACAAATGCAGGCATTAATGTGATCATTCATAATTAACATAACGATCTGATTTTGTCTGTTTAAGTACTATCAAGAGGACTTTTTTCATGAGTCCTTCTTTACTTCCACACCAGAGTTCTGATTAGGTTGGCATTAAAAATTATACTCTGAGGCAATTCTTCACTGAAAATACAATAAATAAAAGACACATTTAAAATAATCCAGTCATTTATAAAATCAAGTACCTGACAACTAGAAAACAAAACAGTAGAACTGAAGCCATTATCCCTCTCTGGGCTCTTTCTTTCTTTCTTTCTTTCTTTCTTTCTTTCTTTCTTTCTTTCTTTCTTTTTTTTAATTTTATTATACTAAGTTCTGGGATAGATGTGCAGAATGTCCAGCTTTGTTACATAGGTATACGTGTGCTGTGGTGGTTTGCTGCACCTATCAACCTGTCATCTAGGTTTTAAGCCCCGCATGCATTAAGTATTTGTCTTAATCCTCTCCCACCCCTTGCCCAACAGGCCCCAGTATGTGATGTTTCCCTCCCTGTATCCATGTGTTCTCATTATTCAACTCCCACTTATGAATGAGAACACACAGTGTTTCGTTTTCTGTTCCTGTGTTAGTTTGCTGAGGATATTGGCTTCCAGCTTCATCCATGTCCCTGCAAAGGACATGATCTCATTCTTTTATATGGCTGCATAGTATTCCACGGTGTATGTGTGCCACATGTTCTTTATCCAGTCTATCATTGATGGGCATTTAGGTTGGTTTCAAGTCTTTGCTATTGTAAATAGTGCTGCAATAAATATACATGTGAATGTATCTTTATAGTAGAATGATTTATAATCCTTTGGGTATATACCCAGTATTAGGATTGCTGGGTCAAATGGTATTTCTGGTTGTAGATCCTTGAGGAATCGCCAAACTGTCTTCCACAAAGCTGGTGAGGCTGTGGCGAAACGGGCTCTAGATTTCTAAGGAGGCAGGAACAGTTGAGAATTTGATTCAGATGGCATTATGAGGAAAAAGCTCCCCAGAAAAGGTAAAAAAATGGAGAGAGTATTATTGTGTTAAAAGCAAGACATGATAAAGGACCTTTTGTTATAAAGATTAAAAAGCTGAAAAAGGACAGAGGCACAAATGCAGGCCTGGCCACTGCATTAGTAATAGCAGCAGAGCCAACGTAGAGTAGGAACTGAGCCATACACATGAGACCCAGTTCTCAACTGGGAGCCTTGGGATGCTGGGCGGGAACAACTGCAAAACCCCGAAAGCATGAAAAGCCGATGGACAGAGAAATAAAGAGAGTCTTCCTTCAAAGGCCAGTAAAATGAAACTCACAACATATAAAATATGACAGAAACATAAAAGTTACCAATAAAATCAGCACTAGGTAGACAAATTCCCTTCTGTAAAATGAAAGTAACATAGCAATGAGACTAAATTCAACATGATTGTTCTCAATCCCCTAAACATTTATTGAATAACATTCATAAAAAATAACTTAAATGGAAATTTATGGAAATGAAGTTTGAATATGTGTAAATATTCTAACATTCAGTATACTCTGCTATATGTATAATTCCGAAAAAATGAAGCATATTTAGTAAAATGTTAAAATTATTAAAGTCTATACATCTTATGTGTTATTTTACATAATGAGTTATATTGTTAAAATCTTTGAAATTTTTAGAGCAATTTTTCATCCTTTTTAAATTTATGGATATCGAGTCTCTCATAGGGCAGATGTTATTTCTATGTTGCTGAAGACATATTGTGTAAGAGAGTTTTAATCAGTGGTCCATAGCCAGTAACAGAGTCTCACTCAAACTTAGGTTTCCTAATGTAAAAGCCCTTTAATGTGGCTCCCAAAGGTTATTAACTTTACTTTCGGTGCTATCTTAATTTCCTCACTTGGAATTTATTAGTATGCTAGAAAAATGAAATGTCATATTTAAAGCACCAAATGAGTCTTCAGTAAATGTTACTACCTTTTCTTTTGCTCTTTCCAACAACTTTTTGCTTTTCTTAGTGTTACTTGACTTGTGAATAAATTAAACATTCTGTGCAGCTAGAACGAAGTTTAAGATTTATATTTCTTTATCCACCTCATTCATCATCACCAGGTATGTATTTCTGCTATCTATAATAACAACATCTTGGTTCCTCAAAGCTAATATGTAAAATAGTTAAGGAAAGTGCTCATTTTAACTTTCTTTTACATTTTTTTAGTTAAAAATCTGAAGTTCAGGGTTACATGATTCACCCAAGTTCACAAAACTAAGAGGAAATTGAGCTACAATTTTAAATTTGGTTTTCTGATTCCAAATTCATAATTTTCTTGTAAATGTGAGGTTTTCAATTATGTACCAACATAACCAATTTTATATATTAATTATTATTCTCAGAACTTCTTACTGAAACAAAATTATTGGTGGAAGCTCAGTGTGTCAAATAAATGACAGTGAACCTTCCGTTGCTACGAGGGCATGGGGGAAGGGGGCGTCATAAAGGCAAGGCCAGAGACCTGGAGGTTCTGATTGAATAGGTTAGGGTGGGGGTCCAGGGACTTCTATTTTGACAAGTTCCCAGGGGATGCTGATGCTGCTGGTCTGGAGCCCACACTTAGAGAATCATTGTTCTAATTGCTTGCTACCCTCTTTGTGTGGTCTGCAAACAGCTGCATCAGCCTCACTTGGGAATTTATTAGAAATTCGGCATCTCAGACCCCACTGCAGATCCACTGAATTAGGATGTGAGTTTTACTAAGATATGTATGTACATAAATGAGAAACTCTGATATGCTGGGTTTCAGCCCTATGCACATTAGCATAACTTGGTTCTTGCCCAAAAATACTTTAATTGGTCTAGGGTATGGCCAGGCATTGGTATTTTTAAAACACTTCTCAGGTGATTCAAAAGAGCAACTAGGTATGTGAGCCAAAGAGCCAGAATACATCATTTCCCACACTTACCTTAGATTAAAAATATCTGACAACTTGATAAAATTCTTAGGACCTCTTATAAAAATATTCAGTAGATCAAAGAGGAGCCATAAGTATATAATTTTAATATGAACTCTAAGTCATTCTTATTGTAAATTTTGAAAATTGTACTCCAGAATTATGCTCAAATCCCTAAAATAAATGGTTTGTATATTTTGGTAACATTTTTATCTGTTGTACCATTTTAAAAGTACTTAAAGAACATATAGCATTTCATAATTTCATAGCATAATTTAGAGACTTATACTTTAAAATGTGTTTATATTATAAAATATATACATACAGATAGATAGATGCTGGATAAAGAGATCTTCAGAGATAAGCATTATTTTAATAGAGCAATTAACAGTTGTGAAATAATTCTAGTTCTGGTTTTCTCTTTAATTTAATTTCTTTTAACATGTATCAATGTTGACGACTCTGTTAAGATGTCAATTTTCTTCATTCATATATAGAAAAGAGCACATTAAATGGCTGTGGCTTTAAAAAGTATTATCATTCAAGTAAAGGTGATGATGTGCAGCAGCCATGAGAAAGTTAACTGCCAACCTTGATTTTAACATCTGGTTTCTTCTCATATATTGCCCACTATTGTATTTATTGATAACAAATGTCACTTCCCAAGAGACCTCCAGAAAATCTTTATTCAAGCAAAATTATGCCATAGACGAGACCATCACCTTGACCAACTCTCAATATCATCTCAAAATGGGATAATTGGGAACTGGCCTTTACAGGATGTGTGGGCTGGACTGGGTGATTTTAAGGTAAGACTTCTAAGGCAGGAAACTGGTTGAGGTTAAGAAGGCACAGTATATGACCTAGTAACTTTGAATGAATGGTTGCAGTGAACTGAAGTGAGGTTCTTGCAAGTGATTCTTGATGAGGAAAACTATTAATTTTGATAAGGAAGCTGTTTAGTTGGTTCACAAGAACAAGAATTTCTTGGAACAAGCAGCGAAATTATTTTTGCCTGATCCAGACTATTTTAGCACAAAAGCATGAAAATATGCTGCCTCCTAGAATTAGTTAAGCATGGTAACAGAAAAGATGTTGACTTCAGTTCTCCATACTTAATGAAAATATGTTTACAGGGTTTCTGTGTTGTTACAATAATCATTTGCATGTTCCAAAACAGTTTGGAGTTCATCTCAGCCCCTTTCCTCATTAGTATTCATTAGCTGGGCCAGCACATCTCTTCTCGGACCCCTTGGACTTCTGTAGCCAGATAACCCCTAAATTCAGGATCCTTTGCCTTCATTCACTAGGAGGATAATCATCAGATTTGTCCACTAATGTTTTCAGGATTATGGACTACAACAGGTCATTTACAAAGGACAATATTAAATCTCAACTGCTATCTACCCATTCAACATGGGTCACAGTCAATACTAACCTAATACACTGTCAGCCACAGGGGCTCACTCCCTCAGGTATCTATGGATCTGATCTCAGGAATTCTTTGTTCATTATCCTTTGTACAGAGTACAGAGGCTGTCCACTGTGAAGTTGCCTGGTGTGGCACGAACTTTTATTTTGGAAAATAAAAATTCAAAAGTATTTCCAATAAAGACAACTGCTGGGATAGAAAATGGAAAGCAAGCATGTCAGCAAGCACTCCAAGAAAAAGGTCAGAATAGCATGGGGCGGTTAAGAGCACAGACTAGGCATATGTAAGGGGAATGGGAAGTGGAACTAGCAAATATGAATCAAAAGCTATGATTCCAGAAATATGATGAATTCTTTCTATTCAAACTTCATTCAGTGACGCTGTGAGATACATATCATTGTCTCCATTTTATACAAGTGGGGAAACCTGAGATCAAAGGAGATAACAGTCTTTTCCCAAGTCAGCAGTAATCTAGGACAGACCAGCTTGCCAGCGTAACTCCAATGCTACTCTTTCCTTCCTGTTATCCTGTCTCTTCCTGCAACAGGGTTTGAGCGCTGTAGTGGATTCAGTGGACCAGTCCTCTTTGCAGAGAAATAAGAGGATTCAACTAGCTTTAATATTTTTCTCAGAGAAGGCTGAAACTTCATCTGTAACAAGACTTCGTTTTTCTTGGAAACAGTCTCATTCTACAGTTCTCCATGTGGCTTGGATAACACTGGAGTCGCCATAGTTCCATAAGGGTTCCGCCATATTAACGCTGCAATTATAGCAGCAGAGACCACATGACCACACTGGTCCAGTGATAATCATGACTAGGACTTCTGCCAACATAATTAGAAAAAAAAAAAGATGTTTTATTTCCATTAGTGTTTTTAGAGTAGGATGTTAACGTGGAACTGATAGATTCAAACAAGTAGAAAGTATCTGTCTGAGAAAAAGGTTTTAAAAAAGGAAGCAGAAATAAGAAATAAAGAGTACATTTATCATTATTGGATACCTTGGGTTGTTTGTTTGTTTTGAGAAACAGTCTCAACACCTAAGCCCAGTGATCTCCACTTACTGCAGCCTCAACTTCTTGGGCTCAGGTGATCATCCCACCTCAGCCTGCTGAGTAGCTAGGACTACAAGGGCTCACCACCTCACCTAGCTAAGTTTTGTATTTCTTTTTCTGTTTTAAATTTTTGTAGAGATGTATGTGGTTTCGCCATGTTTCCCAGGCTGGTCTCTAAACTCTTGGGCTCAAGCAATCTGCTTGAGCTCAGCTTCCCAAAGTGCTGGGATTACAGGCGTGAGTAGTCACTGCGCCTGGCCGATTGTTGATTTATTTTTGCTGGAAGGGTGATATGAGAGTTTAATTTACTTTATTTTGGGGTCAGTTTATTTCAATTGTGAGTGAATTATTTCATATATTGATACTATATTTTACCTTAAGTATTTCTACCTCCATATCCATATCCTTGATCTATTCTATTTCCTACTCGGTTTCTGATATTTTTTTCACTGATTCTTAATTTCTCTTTGTGTCTCTCAGTTTGACTTTAGTATTTTGACTTATTTCTTTCATTCATTTTTTCATATATACATTTAAAATTTTTATATAATCACAAGTTTATAAGCTGTCTTTTTTTATGGATTCTGGATTTTTTTTTTCTAGAAAAACCCTTTTCTACTCCAAGATTATAAAATAAATTCCTCCATGTTGTCCTCTAGTTTTGACAGTGTGATATAATGAACATTATCAAGGTCTAGCATTATTTTATTTTTACTTGGGTTTCAGTTGTCTAACTGTTTATTAATTCATAGCTTTCTCATTAACTTTAAATGGCAACTTTAATATATTTTATGAAATCTTTACCTGTTTCATATATCTGCTTGCTGACCCTGTATTAAGATCAACAGTTTTTATTACTATGTATCTGTAATGTGTTTTAATATAAATAGAAATAGTAATTTTTTTTTTTTTGAGATGGAGTCTTGTTCTGTCACCCAGGCTGGAGTGCAATGGCGCAATCTCGGCTCACTGCAACCTCTGCCTCCCAGGTTCAAGCGATTTTCCTGCCGCAGCCTCCTGAGTAGCTGGGATTACAGGCATGCACCATCATGCTTGGCTAATTTTTTGTGTGTTTTCGTAAAGACGAGGTTTCACCATGTTGGCCAAGCTGGTCTCAAACTCCTGACCTCAGGTGATCCACCGCACCGGCCTCCCAAAGTGCTGGGATTACATGCGTGAGTCACCGCACCCAGCCATAGAAATAGCATTCTTAATTATCATTTGTATTTATCATTATTTATTATTTCAATTTTTGTAATTATTGGTTATTGGAGGTTTAAAATCAATTTAAGTATCAAAGAAACAAAACAATCAACCATTATTTTATTAATCATATTAACTAAATAGATTAAATTTGAATGAATTAAGATGTTTATACCATTTATTCTTATTGACTAAGAATAATTTAGGAGTTTTATCTTCATTTGTTAATATGACAGTGCTAAATTGACATACTTAGTTATTCCAGTTACATGATCTCATCATTTTTAAAATAAAAATTTTGCCTCTTCTTTAACAAAAATGTTTTATACATATAAATACAGATTTCTTGTGTATTTACATTGACTAGTACTTCTAGAAAAAAGTTAAATAATAGTAATGGTGGCAATAGACTTGCTTTATGTTTTCTGAATGTAGTGATAAATTTTCCAGTGTTCTACTATTAAGTGCAACAGTCATAAACAAGTATCCTATTTTTAAGGTTTTTTTTCTTCTTATTATTATTATTTTTCTTATTTTTCTTTCTTTTCCTTCCCTTCCTCTTTGGTGCCCGATTCTTGTTAATGATAAAATAGTATCCTTTATGTTCTTTCTTTCCACTAGGTACCCTTTTGCACAATGTTTTCCTTATTTAATTATTTCTTAGAAGTTTCAGAGACTAAATCTTGAAACAATCCAGTTAGCAATGGAATTTTCCTTCATCAGTAATCTTCCAAACATTACTCATAACCGGCTGGGTGTGGTGGCTCACCCCTGTAATCTCAGCACTTTGGGAGGTTGAGGCAGGCAGATCACAAGGTCAAGAGATCAGGACCATCCTGGTCAACATGGTGAAACCCTATTTCTACTAAAATACAAAAATTAGCTGGGCATGGTGGTGCACACCTGTGGTCCCAGCTGCTCAGGAGGCTGAGGTAGGAGAATCACTTGAAACCGGGAGGCAGAAGTTGCAGTGAGCTGAGATTGCACCACTGCACTCCAGCTTGGTGACAGACTGAGACTCCATCTCAACAACAACAACAAAAAAAAAAAAAGAAAGAAAGAAAAAAAAGATTATTCATTGCCAAGATGGCGCCAGCCTATTCACCATGTGGGGCAATAACTCAAGGTAAGACATCAGAACAAGCCATGTAGACCAGCACCTCCTCGCTGCTCTTACATGCCCCTCCTACTGTGTCTCCCCTTTTTAAGTACCTACGCTCAACCCAGAATTCTGAAATGGTTTAAGACAGGAGCCTAGACCATTCCCCCACTGCTAGCTTTGGTAAGTAAAATCTCTTTCCTTTCATGGTGCTTCATCTTCGTCATTGACATTGCAAGCGCTGAGCAGCAGAGCCTGTGCTTGGTAACACAATGGAAACATGCATCAATTATTAGGTTGGCAAAAAAGTTAATGTGGTTTTTGCCATTATTTTTGTGACAAAAACACAATCACGTTTGCATCAATCTAATACTATTTTATTTAAAGTTAAGCAATTATAATAAAAAAATTTTCAACCCCATTAGAAAGTAGGCAAAGGACATGAACAGACACTTTTCAAAGGAAGACATACATGTGGCCAACAAGCACATGAAAAAAAGCTCAATATCTTGGGAAGCAGAGGTGGGCATATCATAAGGTCAGGAGTTCAAAACCTGCCCAGTCAACATGGCAAAACCTCGTCTCTACTAAAAATACAAAAATTAGCCGGGCATGGTAGCATGTGCCTGTAATCCCAGCTACTCTGGAGGCTGAGGCAGGAGAATCATTTGAACCTGGGAAGTGGAGGTTGCAGTGAGCAGAGATCGCACCACTGTACTCTAGCCTGGGTGACAGAGTGAGACTCTGTCTCAAAAAAAAAAAAAAAAAAGGCTCAATATCATTAATCATTAGAAAAATGCAAATCAAAATCGCAATGAGGCACCATCTCACACTGGTGAGACTGGGTATTATTAAAAAGGCAAGACCATACACAGTGACTGATGCCTATAACCCCAGCACCTTGGGAGGCCAAGACAAGCACATCTATTGAGCTGAGGAGTTCAAGACCAGCCTAGGCAACATAAAGAAACCCCATCTCTTCCAAAAATACAAAATAAGCCAGGTGTGGTAGCATACGCTGGTAGACCCAGCTACTTGAAAGGCTGAGATGGGAGGATCAGTTGGGTCTGGCAGTTTGAGGCTGCAGTGAGCCAATATTACACTGCTGCACTCCAGCCTGAGCAACAGAGCAAGACCCTGTCTTGAAAAAAAACAGTCAATTAATAAATGTTGGCAAGGTTATGGAGAAAAGAGAACATTCATACACTTTTTATGGGAATGTAAATTAGTTCAACTATTATGGAAGACAGTCTGGTGATTTCTCAAAGAGCTAAAAGCAGAACTACCATTCAATATACCTCTGGGTATACCCAGAGGAATATCAATCATTCTACCATAAAGACACATGCACGTGAACATTCATCGCAGCACTATTCATAATAGCAAAGACATTAAATGAACCTAAATGCCAATCAATGACAAACTGGATAAAACATTGTGGCACATATACACCATGGAACACTACGTGGCCACAAAGAAAGAATGAGATCATGTCTTTTGCAGGAGCATGGATGGAGCTGGAGGCCATTATCCTTAGCAAAGCAGGAACAGAAACCCAAACATCACATGTTCTTACTTATACATTGGAACTAAATGATGAAAACTCATGAACACAAAGAAGGGAAGAAAAGACACTGGGATCTCCCTGAGGCTGGACACTGGGAGGAGGGAGAGGAGCAGAAAAGATAACTATTGAGTACTGAGCGTGATACCTGGGTGATGAAATAATCTGTACCACAGACAACCGCGACACAAGTTAACCTATGTAACCAACTTTCACATGTACCCTGACCCTAAAATAAAAGTTGAAAAAAATATTTTTCAACATGCCTTTCGACCATCAATCTAGCTTTGCTATATGTTTTTTAGTAGTTATATGTATACGTTTTGTTAGTGTATGTCTTATAATGTAATACAGTTTATATGCACATATTTCTTCATATTAAATCATTCTTTTTTCTAGTCTTCTACTGCATTCCCTAATTGTTTTCTTGTTTTTGAGTTCATTTTATGTGACATTTTAAAATCAATATGTTGAAATTAGTTTTCTTTCTTTGTACTAATATGTCTGCTATTGATATCAAAGACATGTTTGATTTTTAAAATATTTTAGAACATTTTCTTTACTTTCAGTGCTCTTAACCAGTTTAAACAGCAACAACGTGATCAATTCCTTGAAATATTCATAAAACTTACGTGTAAAAACCTCTGGTTTGTGGCCTTTTGCCCAATATTAGAGATGCAGTAATGAGGAGGAGGTAGTTTTCTTTTTGAACATGTTTGTCTCAGGCAACTGATCTGTTTATGTTTTCTGTTACTGCATCTGTTAAATTTAGCAATTTGCATTTTCCTGCAATCTCATCTATTGTAGTCAGCCTTTGAAATGATCTGAAGAAAGTGGTGAATTGTTGAATTTTTTAATTTCCTTTGTATCTTTGGCTCTTTTTCATTTCCTCCCTCATCTTTTGTTTCTGTGCTTTCTTCCTTATCTTCTCCTGATTAGTCTAGATTTTATTGTTTTCAAATGGAACACAATTTGATTTACATTATTAATATCTTTTTTTAAAATATGGTGTGGTCTTTTTAAAATTAATTCTATTATTTCACTTTCTTTACACTTTACGATTTATTTTTCAAAAATTTTAAATTTAATGCTTAAATTATTTACTCTTTTTCTTCAGGCTCTCTCTCCCTCTCTCCCTCCCTTCCTCCTCTCTCTTCCATTTCCTTCATTTTCTTCTGGTCTGCTTGTTCTGAAATTTTTGCTGCCTTTATGGTATGAGAGTTTTACGTCAAAATGAAAAAAATCACACAATTCTGAAATAGCACTCTTAAAGTGACGTCTTTCACATGCTAAACTGCCATAATTCACATACTCATATTTCACGCACCTTAAATAAGTATATATACTGTATACATAAGTATAAAATGAGTTCTTCTTACCAAAGATCAAGAAAGCCTCACACAGCATATTCAATAAATGGTTGAAAATGGTTAATGTTTAATTAATTTAAATGAAGCCTGCATATTCAAAACATTAAGCTCTAATTCTAGCTTTTTTTTTTTCTTATTTTATGAACAAAACAATCTTATACCTTGGTGAAAAAATTACCATTTTAACACAGAAGATAACTATCCTAAATAATAGAATACTGGAAAGAGAAAAAGAGAAGTAACTATGCTTTCTATCATTTTGTATTTTCCTGTCATCAAACTAACATGTTTCAGTTTTATCTCTCTTCTGGTTAGAGAATTGTTCACAGTGAAAACAGGCAATGTGCATGGGTATTTACTTCTTAAAGATATGCAAAACTAAAATTATCATTCCTTTTGGAATGATGAGAACAATAGTAAAACTAAAAATAAGTGAAATCTCATGACACAGTTTTGAAGAAGGATTTCTTATTCTGAAGTTAAACAGAGAAGAGGAAGTAGTAGGTTGTTGGTCTTCAATTAACTCTCTATTCATTCATGTGGGATGGCACAGAAAATATTTCCTAGGTTTTGCCTAACATTGCAGAACACGTCAACAATAGAAATAATTGTATGCACAGATAGATGAAAAAATACAATCTTCTTAGATTCAGTTTTTGGTTACTAGGAAGGCCATTTGTACATTTCTTATTTATTCAATTTCCTGGGCCATTTTTCAGGCTTGATGCAATTCCCTATGTTAAATTTTCTACCTAGCTTGTGAGGGTGTTAAAACTTTCTCTGTTCATATATTTAATCACTCACATTTTAGACGTACTTGGGCATACATTTCTACCCAACAAGTCTCAGATACAATTTCAACTTTATTTCCCAAGGGTTCTCTCCCTCGATTTCTCCCTAAAGGAAAAGACAGAATAAAGGATGGGCATATTCCTCAATTATGTGTATATCTATTTTAACAAGTCAGTGAGATAGTATAAATCATCTGTCAACTGTTACTTGCAGTCCCTACCCACACTTAGTTTCCCCATCTTGTAAAATTTGCTCAGTTTGTGAATATTCTAATAATTTGACATGTCATTATAAGGGTGATCAGTTAATATTCAAATGGGGATGCTTTCGTGAATAAAAAGAATTTTTATTGATATTTATGTTGGGACTATAACAAAACGTAGCTCCAAACATTTTGTTACTTCTTATCAGTCAAAGAAATACTATGGTTTGAATGCTTTTGTCTCCTCCAAAATTCATACGTTTGAAATGTAATCACCAATTCAACAGTGTTGACAGGTGGGACCTGATGGGAGGTGTTTAGATCACAAAACCTCTGCCCTCATCAATGGATTAACACCATTATAAAAAGAGCTTGTGAAAGGTTTGCTCTCTTGTCACTCTGCCTTCCACCATGTTAAGATGCAGCAAAAAGGTCCTCATCAAATGCTGACACTTCGATCTTGGACTTTTCAGTCGCCAGAACAGTGGCAAATACATTTCTGTTCTTCATCAATTACCTCGTCTAGTTATTTTGTTATAGCAGCACAAATGGATTAAGACTGGGACATACACTGGTATCAGTGGTTTGCCAAGTTTTGTATGCATCAGAATCATTTGCAAACTTTGGTAAAAGATTGCTAGACTACACCAGCAAAGCTTCTGGTTCTGTATGTGTGGTGGGTTAAATGGAATTTAACCCTCCAAAAATTCATATTCACTCCAAACCTCAGCATGTTAGAATCTTTGCAAGTGTAATTAAATTAAGACTTTCAAGATGATGTCATCCTGAATTAGGGTGGGCCGCAAATCTAATGACTGGTGTCCTCATTAGAGAAAGAAAGAGGAATACTTGAGATATGAAAACAGAAGAGAAACACACAGAAGAAAGCCATGTAAAGACAAAGCATTGATTGTAGTGATGTGTTTGCAAGCCAAGGAGTGCAGGAAAAAAAAAAAAAATGCCAGTAACCACCAGAAGCTAGGAGAAGAGCATCGGAAATTTTCTCCTTCAGAGGCTTCAGAACAAAGACTCCTGCTGATACCTTAATTTTGGACTTCTAGCTTCCTCTGTGTTTGTGGTAATTAGTTATGGCAGATCAAGGAAACTAACACACTGGGTCGGCAATGAGGTCAAAGAATTTACATTTCATTTTTGTTAGTCTTTTTTTTTTATTTTTCATTTTTTTGAGACAGGGTCTCACTTTGTCACCCAGACTGGAGTGCAGTGGTGCCATCTCAGCTCACTGCAGCCTCAACCTCCTGCGTTCAAATGATCCTCCTGCCTCAGCCCCCCAAGTAGTTGGGACTACAGGCATGTGCCACCACGCCCAGCTAATTTTGTATTGTTTTACAGAGATGGGCTTTCACCATGTTGCCCAGGCTTGTGTCATCCCTCCCCTGGTCCCAGGCAGCTAGGCACAGAGAAAGAGACTTTTGTTTGGGAAAAAATAAGGGAGGAGACCAGAAATCTCTGCCTGGTAATTCAGAGAGTTCTGCCAGATCTCATCCACCAAGAGGTACCACCAAGGCAGTACCTCTACAGGTCTGTGAGAGTCACAGTGTTACTGGGATTGGGATGACACAAATGCAGATATGGCTTCAGTGACCAAAATTTTAGATAACACCAAAGAGCCTTTGAATACCTGGAAAGCTTTTCTAAGAAAGATGAGTGGAAACTATCCTACATTGCAAAGACTACAATAAATATGTGTATCTTCAATGCCCAGACACTGATGAACATCCACAAGCATCAAGACCACCCAGGAAACCACGAAATCACAAATTGAACTAAATAAGGCAGAAAGGACCAATCCTAAAGAGACAGAAACATGTCACCTTTCAGAAAGAGAATTCAAAATAGGTGTTTTGAGGAAACTCAAATTCAAGATAATACAGAGAATGAATTCATAATTCTATCAGATAAATTTAACAAAGAAATTGAAATAATTAGAAAAAAATCAAGCAGAAATTCTGAAATTTAAAAATGCAACTGACATACTGAAGAATGCATCAGAGTCTCATAAGAAGATAGTTGATCAAGCAGAATAAAGAATCAGGAGGCTTAAAGACAGGCTATTTGAAAATACACAGTCAGAGGAAATAGAAGAAAAAGTATAAAAAAGAATGAAGCACACCTACAAAATAGAAGATTGTCCTATATGGGTAAATCTAAGGGTCACTGGTCTTAAAGAGGAGGTAAACAAAGAGATAGGAGTAGAAAGTTTATTTAAGAAGGTAATGTCAGAAAACTTCCCAAATCTTGAGAAATATATCAATATTTAAGAAAAAGAAGGTTATAGAACTCCAAGCAGATTTAACTCAAAGAAGGCTACCTCAAAGAATTTAATAATCAAACTCCCAGAGGTCAAAGATAAAGAAAGAATCCTAAAAGCAGCAAGAAAAAAGAAAGAAAGAACATAGTATGGAAGTCCAATAAGTGTGACAGCAGACTTTTCAGCAGAAACCTTATAGGTAGAACTGCCACGATGTATTTAAAGAGCTGAAGTGAAAAATGTTTTCCCCTAGAATAGTATATCCAGTGAAAATACTGCTCAAACATGAATGAGAAATAAAGACTTTCCCAGAAAAATAAAGCCTGAAGGATTTCATCAACATCAGATCTGTCCTAACAAAAATGCTAAAGGGAATTCTTAAATCTCAAAAAAAAAAAAAAAATGAATGTTGTTGAACAGTAAGAAACATCCGAAGGTATAAAACTCACTGGTAATAGTAAGAACACAGAAAAACAAAGAATATCATAACTCTGTAATTGTGGTGTGTAAACTACTATCTTAGATAGAAAGATGAAAAGATGAAGTGATCAAGAATAATTACTGCCACTTTCCAAGACATAGACAGTACAATGAGATGTAAATAGAAACAACAAAAATTAAGAAGTGGGGGGACAAAGTTAAAAGAGAGTTGTTACTAGTTTTGTCTTTGATGGTTTTTGTTTTGTTTTGTTTTGTTTTGTTTTTGAGACGGAGTCTCGCTTTGTCACCCAGGCTGGAGTACAGTGGCCAGATCTCAGCTCACTGCAAGCTCCACCTCGCGGGTGCACGCCATTCTCCTGCCTCAGCCTCCCGAGTAGCTGGGACTACAGGTGCCCACCACCTCGCCCAGCTAGTTTTTTGTATTTTTAGTAGAGACGGGGTTTCACTGTGTTAGCCAGGATGGTCTCGATCTCCTGACCTCGTGATCCGCCCATCTTGGCCCCCCAAAGTGCTGGGATTACAGGCTTGAGCCACTGCGCCTGGCCTGTCTTTGATGGTTTGTTTGAACATGTAATCAGTGTTAAGTTGTCATCAGTTTAAAATACGGTGTTGCATCAATGATAGACTGGATAAGGAAAATGTGGTATATATACACCATGGAATACTATGCAGCCATAAAAAGGAATGAGATCATGTACTTTGCAGGGACATGGATGAAGCTGGAAGCCATCATCCTCAGGAAACTAACACAGAACAGAAAACGAAACACCGCATGTTCTCACTCCTAAATGGGAGTTGAACAAGGAGAATACATGGACACATGGATGGAAACAACACACACCAGGGCCTGTTGGGCATGGGAGGTGAGGGGAGGGAACTTAGAGGATGGGTCAAGAGGTGCAGCAAACCACCATGGCACACCTGTGTAACAAACCTGCACCTTTTGCACATGTATCCTGAAACTTAAAGTAGAATAAAAAAAATTAAAATAAATAAAATACTGGATTATAAGATATTATTTATAAGCCTCATGGTAACCTCAAATCTAAAAACATACAACAGATATATTTTTTAAGCAGAAAATTAAAACATACGACCAGAGAAAATCATCTTCAGTAAGAGGAAGACAGGAGGGAAGGTAAGAAGAAAGAGAAGATAACAAAAGAACCAGAAAAAAACAAAATGGAAGGAATAAGTCTTTCCTTAATAATACTGGATGTAAATGAATTACACTCTTCAATCAAAAGACATGAAGTGACTGAATAGATTAAAAAAAAAAAAAGAGAGACCCAAAGATCTGTTGCCCACAAAAAACACTTCACCTATAAAGACACAGATAGAATGAAAAAGAAAAGGATGGAAAAAGTATTACATTCAAATGAATACCAAAAAGAGCAGTGGTAGTGTATTAGGGCATTCTGAAATTACTATAAAGAAAAAGCTGAGAATGAGTAATTCATAAGAAAAGAGACTTAATTGGCTCACAGTTCTACAGGCTATGGCAGGAAGCATGGCAGCCTCTACTTCTGTGGAGGCTTCAGGGAGCTTCTACTCATGATGGAAGGCAAAGCAGGAGCAGGAACTTCAAATACAGAAAGCGGAAGCAAGAGGGAGTGAGTGGTAGGGATATGCCACACAAACACTTTTAAATGACCAGATCCTGTGAGAACTCATTCACTATTGTAAAAATAGCACCAAGTCATGAGGGATCTGCCTCCATGATCCAAACGCCTCTCTCAACGGACTCTACTTCCAGCACTGGGATTACAATTCAACATGAGATTTGGGCAGGGAAAAATATCCAAACTCTCTTATTTCACCACTGGTCCTTCTCAAATCTCAAGCTATTCTCACATTGCAAAATACAATCATGCTTTCTCAACAGTCCCATAAAATCTTAACTCATTTCAGCACTAACTCAAAAGTCCAAAGTCTCATCTAAGACAAGGCAAGCTCCTCAAGGATCTAGAACTAGAAATACCATTTGACGCAGCCATCCCATTACTGGGTGTATATCAAAGGATTATAAATCATGCCACTATAAAACACATGAACACATATGTTTATTGCGGCACTATTCACAAGAGCAAAGACTTGGAACCAACTCAAATGCCCATCAATGATAGACCACATTAAGAAAATGTGGCACATATACACTATGGAATACTATGCAGCCATAAAAAAGGATGAGTTCATATCCTTTGTAGGGACATGGAGGAAGCTGGAAACCATCATTCTGAGCAAACTATCACAAGCACAGAAAACCAAATGCCACATGTTCTCACTCATAGGTGGGAACTGAACAATGCGAACACTTGGACACAGGGGTCTGTCATGGGGTAGTGGGAGGGGGGTGGGATAACATTAGGAGAAATACCTAATGTAAATGATGAGTTAATGGGTGCAGCACACCAACATGGCACATGTATACATATGTAACAAACCTGCACGTTGTGCATATGTACTCTAGAACTTAAATTAAAGAAAAAAAAAAAGAAAGAAAAGAAAAAAAAAAGAGACAAGGCAAGCTCACAGGCTTCCACCTATGGGCTTCTAAAATCAAAAGCAATTTATTTGCTTCCAAGGTAGAGTGAGAGCATAAGCATTGGGTAAACACACCTGTTCCAAAAGAGAGAAATCAGCCAAAAGAAAGGGGTCAAAAGCCCTGTGCAAATTTGAAACTGAGCAGTTTTTTTTTTTTTTTTTCAAGTCATTAAACTTGAAAACTCCAGAAGAGTCTCATTTGACTCCATGTCCCACATCCAGGGCATGCAGGTTCAAGGACTGGGCAGCTCCACCTCTGTGACTTTGCAAAGTTCAGCCCCTGTGGCTGCTCTCTCAGGCTGTTGACTGCTTACAGCTTTCCAGGTGCAGGGTTCAAGCCACAAGTGAATCTGCCATTCTGTGGTCTGAAGGAGAGGTGCCCTTCTCACAGCTCCACTAGGCAGTGCCCACTGAAGATCCTGCATAGGGGCTCCAACTCCACATTTCCCATTGGCAATACCCTAGTAGAGGTTCTCTGTGAGGGCTCTGACCCAGCAGCAAGCTTCTGCCTGGGCACCCAGGCTTTCTCACACATCCTCTGAAATCAAGGCAGATGCTCCTCAGACTTCTTCTTTCTTGCATTCTGTGTGCCTACAGGCTTAAGGTCACACAGAAGCTGCCAAAAGCTTATGGCCTGCATTCTCCAAAGTGTCAGCTTGAGCTGTACTAAGGCTCTTTGAGTTGAGACTAGAGTTGAAGCTGTCAGAAAGTGGGGAGCATTGTCCCAAAGCTGCCCAGGGCAGCAGGGCCCTGGGGCTGGCCCAGGGAACCATCCTTCCTTCCTAGACCTCCAGTCCTGTGGTAGAAGGAGCTTCTGTGAAGGTTTCTAAAATGCCTTCAAAGCCCTTTTCCCATTGCCTTGGATATTAGCACGTGACTCTCTTTTAGATATGCAAACATCACTAGCAAGTTGTTGTTACACAGCCCACTTGAATTCCACTTCTGAGAAAGCCTTTTCTTTCTCAGCCACATGGCAAGGCTGCAAATTGTACAACCTTTTATACTCTACTTGCCTTTTAAATATGTATTCCAAATTTAAGTCATTTCTTTGCTCCCACATCTAAGCATAGGTTGTTAGAAGCAGCCAGATTACTTCTTGAATGGTCTGTTGCTTAGAAATTTCTTACACTGGATACTCTAAATCATCATTCTTAAGTTCAGATGTCCACAGATCCCTAGGGCATGAACGCCATACAGCCAAGATCTTTTCTAAGGCATAACATATATAACCTTTGCTCCCGTTCCCAATAAGCTCCTGATTTCCATACGAGACCTTGGCAGCCTGGTCTTCACTACGCATATCACTATCAAGCATTTTGGTTACAACCATCTAACCAGTCTCTGCTTAGATCCAAACTTTTCCTCATCTTCCTATCTTCTTCTGAGCCCTCCAAACTCTTCCAACCTCTGCCCACCACTCAGAACCAAAGCTGCCTCCATATTTGCAGGTGTCTTTGTAGCAATACCTGACTCCTTGGTACCAATTTTCTGTTTTAGACCATCCTTGACTTGCTATTAAGAAATACATGAGACTGGTTACTTTATAAGAAAAGTGGCTTAATTGGCTCATGGCTCTGCATGCTGTACAGGAAGCATAGCAGCATCTGCTTCTGGGGAGGCTTCAGGGAGCTTTTACTCATGACAGAAAATGAAGTAGGAGCAGGCATTTCACATGGTGAAAGTGGGAGCAAGAGAATAGAAGCAAAATATCACACACTTTTAAATGACCAGATCCTGCAAGAACTCACTCACTATCATGAAGACAGCATCAAGTCATGAGGGATCTTCCCCCATGACCCAAACACCTCCTACCAGGCCCCAACACCAGCACTGGGGAATAGAGTTCAACATGAGATTTGGGAAGGGACAAATATCTAAACCATATCAAGTTTATATGCTTATAGCAGACAAAATGAATTTCAAGACAAAAACTATAAAAGGGCAAAGAAGGTCATTATATAATAATAAAGGGTTCAATTTAGCAAGCAGATATAACAATTGAAAATATATATGTACCCAACACTGGATCACCCAGATAGATAAAGCAAATATTATTAGAGGTAAACAGAGAGATAGACCCCAGTACAATAAAGACTTCAATACCCCAATTTTAGCATTAGACAGATCATCCAGACAGAAAATCAACAAAGAAACATTGATATTTATCTGAGTATAGACCAAGTGGACCTAATTGATATATACCGAATACTTTATCCAATGGCTGTAGAATACACATTCTTCTCTTTAGAACATGAATCATTCTCAAGGATAGACTGTACATTCGGCCATAAAACATGTCTTTAAAAATTCAAAAAATAAAATAACATCAAGTATCTTTTCTTACCACAATGGAATAAGACTAGAAATAAATAACAAGAATTTGAAAACTATGCAATTACATGGAAATTAAATAATATGTTTCTGAATGACCAGTGGATCAATGAAGAAATAAGAGGCAAATTTAAAAAATTATTGAAACAAATCATGGAAACACAACATACCAAAACGTATGGGATACTGCAAAAGCAGTACTTAGAGAAAAGTTCATAGCTATAAGCACCTACATAAAAAAGTATAAAAATTTCAAATAAACAAACTAACAATACATTGTAAAGATCCCAATTCAACAATACATTAAAATGATAATTCATCATGACCAAGTGAGATTTATTCCTGGGATGAAAGAATAATTCAACATATACAAGTCAATCAATGTGATATATCATATCAACAGAATGAAGGACAACAACCGTATGATTATTTCAACTGATGCTGAGAAGTTGATAAAATTCAACATCCCTTTATGATTAAAATATTCAATAAACTGGGTACAAAAAGAACATACCTCAAGATAATAAACGCCATATACAACAGACCCATAGTTAGTATCATACAGATTGGGAAAAATGGGTGCAGCACAGCAACATGGCACAAGTATACATATGTAACAAACCTGCACGTTATGCACATGTACCCTAGATCTTAAAGTATAATAATAAAAATAAATAAATAAATAAAAAATAAAATTAAATTAAAAAAAAAAACTGAAAGCCATTCCTCTAAGACCTTGAATATAACAAGGATACCCACTTTTACCACTGTTTCAACACAGTGCTGGAAGTCCTAGCTAGAGCAGTCAGACAAGAGAAAGAAATAAAGGGCATCCAAATTAACAATGCAGAAATCAAATTATCCTTGTTTGCAGATGATATGATTTTGTATTTGGAAAAACCTAAAGACTCCACAAAAAAACTGTGAGAGTTGATAAACAAATTCAGTAAAGGTGCATGATAAAAAAGTCAACATATAAAATTCTATGACATTTCTATATGCCAACAGCAAATAATCTGAAAAAGAAATCAATAAAGTAATTTCATTTACAATAGCTGCAAATAAAATAAAATACCTAGAAATTTACCAAAGAAGTGACGTATCTCTACAGTGAAAACTATAGAATATTGAAAAACAAATAGAAGGGGACACACAAAAAATGGGGAGGTAGCCCCTTTTTATGGATTGAAAGAATCAAATTGTTAAACTGTCCATATGCCCAAAGCAATTGACAGATTCAATGCAATCTCTGTCAAAATACCAATGACATTCTTCACAGAAATGTTAAAAGAAAAAAAAAAAACCTTAACATTTATATGAAGCCACAAGAGACCCAGAAATGCCAAAGGCATCCTACACACAAAGAACAAAACTGGAAGAATCACATTACCTGACTTTAAATTGTACTAAATAGCTATTGTGACCAAAGCAGCATGTTACTGGCATAAAAACAGATGCGTAGATCAATGGAACAGTATAGTGAACCCAGAAGCAAATCCATATAAGTATAATAAACTTGTTTTCAACAAAAGTGTCAAGAACATGTATAGAGAAAAGACAGTCTCTTCAATAAATGTTTCTGTGAAAACTGGACATCCATGTTCAAAAGAATGAAACTAGACCCTTATCACTTGCCATACACAAAAATCAAGTCAAATGTATTAGACTTAATTCTAAGACCTCAAACTATGAAACTACTAAAAGAAAACTTTGGGGAAATTCTCTAAGACAAAGTATCTCTGTCCTAGAATTCCCTAGGCCTGGTCAATGACTTCTTGAGTAATACCCCACAAGCACAGACAACTAAAACAAAAATGGACAAATGGGATTACATCAAGTTAAAAAGTTTCTGCACAACAAAAGTAACAATCAACAATGTGAGGAGACAACCCACAGAATGGCAGAATACATTTGCAAACTATCCATCTGACAAGAGGCTAATAACCAGAATATATAAGGAGCTCAAACAACACTACAGGAAAAAATAATAATAATTTGATTAATCAGCAAAAAATCTGAAAAGACATTTCTCAAAGGGAGACACAGAACTGGCATACAGGTATATGAAAAGGTGTTCAACATCATTGATCATCAGAGAAATGCAAATCAATAGTAGCATGAGAGGCTCATGCCTATAATCCAGACACTTTGAATCCAGAGACTTTGGGAGGCCAAGGCAGGTGGATCACTTGAGGTCAGGAGTTTGAAACCAATCTGACCAACATGGCAAAACCTTGTCTCAGGTAAAAATACAAAAATTAGCCAGGTATGGTGGCACACACCTGTAATCCCAGCTTCTCAGGAAGCTGAGGCAGGAGAATTGCTTGAACCTGGAGGTGGAGTTTTCAGTGAGCCAAGATGGCGCCAGTGTACTCCAGACTAGATAACATTCTGTCTCAAAAAAAAAAAAGAAAAAGTACAAGATATCATCTCATCCCAGTTAAAATGGCTTTTATTAATAAGAATAGCAATAAAAAATAACAAATGCTGGTGAGGTTGTGGAGAAAAAGGAACCCTCCTACACTGTGGGTGGGAATGTAAACTAGTACAACCAGTAACTATGGAGAACATTTCAAAGCTTCCTTGGAGAGCTAAAAACAGAACAACTATATGATTCAGCAATCCTTCTGCTATGTATATCACCAAAAGAAAGGAAATCAGTATATCAAAGAGATAACTGTATTCCCATGTTTATTGCAGCATTGCTCGCAGTAGACAAGATTTGGAAACAACCTGAGTGTCCATTGACAGATGAATGGATAAAGAATGAATGAATGGTACATATACACAATGGAGTACTATTCAGTCATAAAAGATGACATCCTCTCATTTGTGGCAACATGGGTGGCACTGGAGGTCATCATGTTAAGTGAAATAAGCGAGGCACAGAAAGACAAACTTTGCATGTTCTCACTTATTTGTGGGAGCTAAAAATTAAAACGATTGAACTCATGGAGATAGAGAGTAAAAGAATGGTTATCAGAGACTATGAAGTGTAGTGGGGGTGGAATGGTGGGGTGCAGATGGTTAATGGGTACAAAAAATATTAAAAAATGAATAAGATCTAGCATTTGATAGCAAAACAGGGTGATTATAGTCAGTAATTTAATTTTACGTTTAAAGATAACTAAAAGAGTATAATTGGATTGTTTGTAACACAAAGGATAATGATATAATTACACATTGCCTGCTTGTATCAAAACATCTTATATATCCCATAAATATGTATACTTACTATGTACACATAAAAATTAAAATTTATGTACAATAAACACTCTTTATAACAATGTTTTTGAGAAATTACCCTCAATGTTGTGTATGGTTGAGCCTGGACAGTATTTCCTGGCACTATGGAATCTTTGGGAAGCACATTTTTCCTTAGAATGTGATCTGAACTCCTTTATTCAATCATCACTCAGAAATTTGAAAAAGAATTAAGTGCTATGTGAAGAAAGCAAAACTTTGGAAGTAATAATCACTGAATTTACCAACATGGTGACTTACTGCCCATGCTGTTCCTTTCTTTGATAGTCTTCTAGGAGAGTTTAGGTTCTGGTCATTCTCAAAGCTGTTCTCTACCCCCAAGGCCTTGTGCAAGGTCCTTCATGCGACCAGATAGAATGTATAAGATAAATGCATTATGTAAAAATTGATAGTCATATACAATGAAACACAAATATTATCTTATACATTCAAAAGTTAATGTGGTAAAAAAGCAAAATTCCAAGAGATAATTAGATCAATGTAACTACTTGGATTATTTTGAATTATGTGGTGAAATAATGCTGGCTAGTAAGAAAAGAAATAAGTGTACCTGACAGACGTGTGGTAAATATGATGGCTCAATTATATTGAAATAGGATTCAAACTTGGCCAAATTGGAAAGACGCTCCAAGCGTGCCTTTGTATACCTGCCTCCCCATGTCAATTATATTATAATAAGAAACTCATGTGCAAGTGAAGTAAACAGCATATTCAGATTGGGTTACCCATATGTCTCCTTTGAGGGAAGTCCAAGGAGGTGTGAAACATGTGTCTGAAGAACACACAAGTAAGAAATGACAGGAGAAAGAGCTGTGGGTTGTAAATAAAAGAAACAATGCTGAATTTCCAAATTGAGTTGTTACTGCACTCTGATTCCTCCTGAGAATTTAGGATAGATAGTGTCAACTTTCTGTGTACCCTTCATGTTCTACCTGGTGGTCACTGCAGCACAGGAGAGAATGCCAGAACTGGGAGAAGATGGAGTGACTCACCTAGTGCAGTGGCTTGTGTAAATTTCCTGTGATTTCTAATAAATTTGTCAACCTGTTACCTTGATTGTTCTTATTGTTCCTTGCTGTCATCACAAATGTTGACACCTTCTGCCTAATAGTCTGAGGACCGAAAAAATAAAATTCATAAAAATTGAATAAAAAAGAATATTGACACCATTAGAAGGAATAAAGATGGATCATAAGTAATTTCAGCTTTTGCTTAATTTAGCCATAAATTGTGCTTTTTACAACTCAGATCAACAGGTTTTTTTTTTTTTTAACTGTTTGGAGATAATAAATGTGGAATTTTCTGAGATGAGATTGTAAACATTTAGGCACCCATTGAGAAATTCTTTTATAATGGCATCCAACGATGGTTTTTGAAAAAGCTACCCCAAACTGGAGATATAAAATATAAATAATTTGTTCTCTCGTGAGCTACTAATTATGTTGAATATCTAAAGGAGTATTTGATAGTTAGATACATGCATTTGTTAATGTGGACCAGACTGAAAGGGCTAGAGAAAGAAAGGGCATACCCTTATGAACTTGCATATGGAGCCAAGTGACTTAATTATAAACAGATGAGAAAAAGTCCAGCCATTCAGATTCTCCTTGGTGTGTCATTAAAATAAAATTGGTACTCAATCCGTTTTTTTTCTGTCATTAATCCAATAAATACTTATTACTTCATAAGAAACAATGAACAAAAGAGTATGTCTTTATACTGAACTTATAAATTGATGAAAGTATATTTTAAACCCTTAAAAAATGGATAAGGATACAACATTTGGGCAGAGATCTAACTGAAAGGTTTCAGCCAAACAAAAATGTCACTATGGAAGCAGGCAGAGAAAACACTGCAAAGGAAGGCTTTGAGAAGAAAATACATCTAGCATTTCAAGTAACAGCCGGTAGTCAGGATGCTCAAATAGAGTAGATAGAAATATGAGAGATCTAGCCAGGGCACAGGTCATACATTCCAGGCTGCTTAGATTATGTTAAGCACTTTGACTCAAGCCACTAGAACATGCTGTGGACTAAATTGCATTCCCTCAAAATTTAATCGCCCCAATTCTCATTAAGACCATATTTGGAGGGCCTATAAGAAGGTAATTAGGATTAAACGTGTTCATAAAATGAAGTTCCTAATATGAAAGGGATTGGTAGCCTTATTTAAAAAAAAAATAGAGTTTCCCTTTCTCTCCCCCACCACACACACACACACACACACACGTACACACGCACGTGCTCCCAAAAAAGTCCATGTGAGGACACAGCATGAAGGCGGCCAACTACAAGCCAGGAGGAGAGCCCTTATCTAGACCAGAACTAGCTGAAACTTTGATGTCCAGAACTGCATGAAGATACATTTCTATTGTTTCTCACACCTTTGGCATGATTTTGTTATGGCAGCATGAAAACACTAATACAGAATACATCCCAAGAAATCTGAATGTAACTCACACTCTCCAAATGCTTTCTAGACAAGCAACAGTCAGCCTTCTAAGTCATATTAAAGGTCCCCCCACCCCGGGATAGCTGACTGGAGGCAGTGTTAGCATGTCTCTCCCACTTGGAAAGACAAAACAGTGCATAGATACTCCCAGTGTGAGATTTCGTTTCTAAGAAGCAATGCAAGAACTTAGCAGGAAAACAGAAATCCACAGACCCTTTGAAAGTAGCAGCAGGCTGCCACCTACACCATGAGCAAGCAAAAAAACTAAGTCCTCAGAGCATGAGAGGAGGATAGACTGCCCAGACCTAGGGAAGCCATTCTTTATTCTGCCTCACAGGGGACCTCACAAAAGTCTCCCAACTAACTCAGGCAGCAGTGGCAGGTTGAAAGAATCCCCCAAATGAATTTTGTAACATAACCTCAAATGGGGAAGAATTCTCTTGGTCAGAACCCATGAGTGAGTGGGAAGTGTGCTGCAACCAAGAGCACAGGAACTCTGCACCCTGGATGTGCAGGCAGACTGGGAAGGGCATAGCACGAAAGCCATGGTTGCTATCTCTGCAGGGAGAGTTTATGGCCTGGGGAAGTTGTGAGTTCTGAGCATAGACTGCCTGAAACTTAGTTTGCTACTGCTAGAGAAAAACTGCAGCTGGGAGATCTGCCTTGCCAAGTCCCTGGGTGGGGTTTACTGCCACCTGCTCCTTCCCACTCCCTACACAAACTCTTCCGCAGCGGAGGCAGCTATGCTCTTCTCTGGAATATTACCCCAGTGGCCAGAGAACTGCCCTCCTTACTCCCACAAGGGCCACTCCTGAGTGTACACCTGCCTGACCCAGCCCCCACCTTGTTTTGCCCTTCACCCACCCTGGTAACTTAACACAAAGGACAAACCTTTCAGGAGCTTTATGACCCTGCCTATCATCTGAGAAACCAGAGTACCTCCCCTGGGTTACATAAGGCAATCACAAAGCTGACCAGTACTACCAGGTGCTCTTTTGAAATTGTCAACTCTTGGCTGGAAACCAACTGACACAGTCCATTACAGCATCTCCAGGTAGAAAAACACTATACCCAGGAAGAAGAAAACCTGTGTGCAACTTAAATTACCACTCTGCCTGCACAATTCTGGCTAATCAGGAGGTTCTAAGTCTGTCTACCTGACAGTTCATCACGACAACAACTGGCATTTGAGAGAGTCAGCAAACTAAGGCTATCTATAACCAAGGAATCTCACAGAGTCTATGTCACTCCCCTGTCATTCCTATCAGAGCTGCTGCTAGTACCCACTGCTGGGAGACTTAAGGACAGGCCACATCTCATGATCCCTTGCAGACATTCACCAGCACCAGCCTGGAGTGTGGTGGCCTTAGTGGGTTGCTACACACCAAAGAGCAGCAGCATTCACAATAGTCTGGTTCTCTGGAACTTCTCTTTCCTAGAGGAAGGAGAGGGCCCCAAATCAAGGGGACGCCCCTTGGGACAAAACCCAGATAGCAGGCCTTAAGTCCCTGACCTTTCTGCTGGTGGGAAGTTTCTTCCAGTGGAGCCACAGTTGCACTTCTAGGCTCAGCTGAGAAAGTCTTCAGTTCTACCCCAATACTCAGGCAACTCTGGTACTCATGAAATGTCTTAAAGAATGGGACAAGTTTACCATTTGTCCATCACCACCGCAGACACAGTTGGGGTTTTCCCATAGGAGCTCAGTGTGGGTGTACCCAGAGACAGATGTTCTGCAACACTTCAGGGAGGCTGCATCTCCACAGGAGGAGTGCCCTCCAAGTGCAGGTTTACATGAGAGGTAGAACCACAATTTCTCTCTACTTGAAACACCAACATTCCCGCAGATGAAAAAAA